>NC_056730.1:803771263-804013763 GCF_019279795.1 Protopterus annectens
TGAGTCTAGAGGAAGGGAAACCACACTTGTTGAAGCCAGAATGGTGAATGAGGATTACAGTAGCCTTGCTCCACTTTGCTTTCTGCAAAAGTGGGTGGATAAGCATAAAGAAGACCAGAGGGACTAGAGCAGAGAGAACTAGAGCATCCCTCAGGGATTCCCCCTCTTGTGAGAGAAGGGCAATAACATGCTGCATTTGGTGTTGGAGGAGGCAAATAGATTGCAACAAGGTTGGTCCCACTGGCTGAAGATCTCTTCTGCCACTACCAGGTTGAGGGACTACGTGTGAGGTAAAATAATAGATCTGCTTAACTTGTCTGCTAATACACTGGATTTCCATGGTATCTACATTGCTGTCAGAAAGTGGTGGGAAGACATTGCCTGCTGCCAAACCATTATAGCTTCTCAACACAATGGGTAAGAACATGTTCCCCTTTGTTTATTGAAGTACCAAACCACTGACATATTGTCCATTTGGATGGTGATCACATCCCTAGGGAAGGAATCCTGAAAGACCTGCAATGCTAGAAGGGCTCCCTCATCTCTAGGACACTGATGTGAAGACCAGCTTCTGTGGGAGATCACATGCCCTGGACCATCTTTCCAAAGAAATGTTCTCCCTCCAGTTGGGAAGAGTCCATATCACTATAGCCTGTGGGCAAGTGTGAACAAACATTCAACCTTGAGACACTTTTGGAGAGTTTAGCCACCAGTGGTTATGGTTCCTGCAAACATGCATGAAGGACACTGGAAAGTTCTTGAGTTGGCATCTCATTAACTATTAAAGTGCAATGGTCTATTGTAACATTCTCAAGTAAAATCTGGCCAGAGTGACTAAAGTGATGGAGGCCACCCCTGAGCTGAGAAGTCACAAAATAGACCTTGCAGGTGGTTTCTGATGGGAGAGAACAACCGTCACCTGATGCTGAAGAGTTAGAATCCAGGATTCTAGTAATCTGGCTATCTATAACTGGTGTGCATATGGGCTCCAATGAACTTGATCATTTGAACTGTTTGAAGCTTCATCTTGGCCAGATTGACCGTTATTCCTAACTGTGAGCAAAGGTGAAGCAGGGAGTCCCTAGCTTGAATTAAGAAGATAACTGACGGGAGTGATTATGAGCCAGTCATCTAGATATGGGAACACTCAGAACCCCTGCAGTCTGAGATGAGCTGCAACTACTGCCATGCACTTAGTGAACATCCAGGAGGCTGTGCTGAGACCAAAAGGCAGGACTCTGAACTGGAAGTGGTTGGTATCCAGCCGAAAGCAGACGAACCTCCTGGAGCATCTGTCTATTTTTATATGATAGCATGCATCCTGGAGGTCTTTCAAGCGCATCCAATTGTCCTTACTCAATAACAGTAGGAGGGACTGTACCATGACCATCTGGAATATCATCTGCTTTATGTACTGGTTCAAATGACTGAGGTCTAAATTGGGCTGAGGTCCCTGTTTTTCTTTGGCACCAAAACTAACCTTGTGTTGACTCCTGATCTGTTTTGGTTTTGTGGGACCTCCTTAATGACTCACTTGTTTAGCAGTTTTTTTTTATTTCTTGAGCTGGTACTTTCTGTTGGGTGCATGGCACACTGGGAAGTTTTCTTGAACAAGGGGGGGTGATAAAGCAAGGGAATCAAGTTGTCTCTGGTTATAATTCTCTGCACCCATAGATGTTGAGTGATAGATGTCTAGGCTATGGGTGCAGAGGCAAGTGCCCCATGACTGCCTGCAGCGTGCGGCAGTTAAGCAACCATCCATGAGAGCTCAAAGGGCTTGTTGGAGAAGGGACTCCAAAAGCCTTGATTCTGAGGTCCACATCTGCCACAGGGGCAGTGTTCACTATAACTGTTCCCCCTCTGCCACTGGGGTGTCCTTCACTAGAAGCATCAGGACAAAACCTTGGGATTTGTGGAACCACAATTTCTTCCCACCTTTCAGGTTTCTACAGGATGTCTTTTGGGAACTAGAAAAACGTATTCCAATGGTAGACAAAGTCTTGCCTCTTGCTCATTTCTAGAAAGCATCTCTTTAACTTTAGGCCTCAACAAAGTGGATCCATCAAAGGGGATATTAGTAAAAGACATCTTGAAGTGTTCTAAGAAGTGGCAGAAATGCATCCTGGTATTCTAGTGACTGCTGCCCTTAATATGTCATCAATTGCATTTGAGGTAAGGTGCATAGGCACATCTGACAGGGACTATAGATTGTCCAATTGCATGTTAACAGATTTCCTATCCTCCACAGATAAGGAACCAGATTGGGATTTGAACAGTTACTTGGCCAAATACCTCTGAACGTGTGAGAAAGTTCAGTATCCTGACAGCAAAGGTCAATGGCACATAAACCTGCTTATCAAGCCTGTCAAATGCCCTGGACTCCCTATTAAGCGGATGAACAATGGAGCCGCCACCACCATAGAATTCACCAAAGGACCCTTGCTCCAAAAAGCTCAGTCTTTAGGGGACAATAACATTTTGTCCAGTTTATGGGGAGAGGGTTCAACCATGTCTATTTCCTTCTATGACCACCTTGAAACAAGGTCAACCAGTTCATTAACTGGGGAGGGGGGTAGAAAGCCAAGAGGTATACTTGCCCGCCGCAAAAAGTCTTGAGGAATACTGATTCCTCTTGGGAAGAAGCATTAGTGGGCCACCCCCTTTTTGTCTGAGAAGTTCCAGAATCTCCCCAAAGGTAACATCCTCAAGGGGGATCTGGGAGACCCCATCTCTTCATCACAATCAGTATCTTCTGTAAGGTACTCCTGCAGAGAATCCACATGCCTCTTTTTGTATGAAATCTTCCAGTACCCTGTCCAGTTGGATGCTCTGAAGAAGACTCTAAAGCAGATAGGGAGTCCATAACATGAACTGCCTTGTGAATCTGAAGGGCTGGCTGTCCTTATATGATGCAAAGTGAGAGGCAAAGACCTGAAGAGCTCTGTGGATGCAAATGCAGATACATGGAGGGAAGGAAGCCTGCTGTCTAGACTAAGAAAGCACTTTTTCAAACTCCTTAAAAGCCAAAGCTGAAACAGGCTCTAATACCACCCCTGTAGGATCCAAAGATCCTGACAAAGGCTGTCCCGAGAACCGATCCAACATGTCAGCAAAACCAGAGCTGGTGCTGAGGTATTGAAAGCCAAAGTGCAGAGGGAAAGGGATGGTTTCAGCAGTTTCAGAGTTGAACAACCCTGTGGCACCAGCACCTTAGCCCCAAGATCCATCAATGTCCAAGGCACACCGAGTCGACTGGGTTAAAGAAACAGTTGTTGCTGACAAAGGCCAAACATTTGGATCTGATGTAGGCAAACAATGGAATTCTCTCAGATCCAAGTGCCCCAAATCCAAATATCAGATCAATGAAGGACCCACAATCAGACAGAAATAAGCAACAACCCCTTGGCCTCCTACAGGTGTTGGAACTGGGAGATCTCCAAATTGGATTTGAGTCCTCAGGAACTTTCTTATCATTCTGTCTATATCTGCTTCTGAAAGACTCCTGGAGGTCCATACTGATTTTAAGGATGACTCTGTTGAAGAGGGTATTGATATTCTGTGAAAAGACCTTTCCTGTAGGAAGGGTAACAATTCCCAGGGCCTTGCCAATTCCAGAGAGACACGTGGTTCTGAAAACAGAGGAGTGGGTGACCTAGTCTTGACCAGCTTTAAGTCCAGAGCCCGATCAGATAGCTTCTGGATCTTCAGCTCCAGGCTGGAGGGATCCAATCAATCTGGAGATCACTTCCTATAGTCCTTATGCTTCTCCTTGTGCTCCTTGTCCTTTTATTTTCCTTTCTAGAAATCTTCTTCCCTTTACTCTTGTCTGAACCTTTCTTGGAAGCTGGGGAAGAAGACAATGAAGACTGAAGGGAGATCTTCTCCCTCTTTGCCAGGAAGAAGCAGCTTTAGTACTAATTTCTTTCATTTTTCTTTAATAGCCTTGGCTGTGAACAAGACACAAATAGAGCAGTCCTTGTCCAAGTGAGATGCCTATAAACAGTAGGCACATTTTGTGTGGGCATCCTGATTAAGAATCTTTTGTCTACATGCAGAACTTTTCTTGAAACCAGAGGGTTACTATACCATTTTGAAATAAAGGGAAAATTCCAAAAACTATACACAATAAAGAAGAAGAATAACAATATCTCTAAGTATTACAAAAATTTTGCACTTCAGTCATGAACAAATCCACTATACAGAGTAAGAAAAAAGGGACTTAAAAGCAGCAAGAAGTTATAAAAGTTTTAATAAAACAGGAAACAATAGAAGGCTATATAAATACTGTACCAAAAGGCAAAAAGAAAGCTGAGTGGACTAAAAATACAGGTTTTGGTGCAAAGCCCTTCAGAGCTTTCATACCACAAAAGAAAGAAGGAGACTAAAGCCCTGTCAAGGTCAGTGATAAGGAAATAAAAACAATTGTCCTCACCCTGGCAACAAAAAACATACACAAAAATAAAGAGGATAGAAGGAGGAATGGAGCTGCTAATGCACAGTGATCATTCGAACATCTACTGTTACGGTAAGCTTACTTATACAACTGTATTATGCTCATCATATGGATTACTGCTGCAGTAGCTAGTCTTAGCTATATGGGAAGATTACCATAGCTTAAACTGACTGGGAGGAGGAAGGGTGAGAGTCCAGCAAGTCCTGGAAAATGGTCCTAATAAAGCCTGTCCTAGACCCAAAGAAGGAATATAGTTTGTAGTGCTTTAAAAAGTGTGCACAGAAGACCAAGTTGCTGCTTCTGGAATACTTCTATAATCTAACCCTTCCCAAAAGCCACAAATGAAGCCAAGGCCCTGGTAGAATGAACCTTGAAGTGTCTTGTTGTGGTGGATATAAACAGGTTATGTACTTGCATAACAATACATCTGTGTTGTCTGATTCCATCCTTCCTCAATGTACGTGCTTAAGATTTGATCTCAGATCTAACTTTGTCCACTTCTAAGCTTTGGATCCAGTGGTCAGGCTCTTCACCTTACTGATAATCCCTGTGTAAAGAGTGAGCTCTCTCAGATTGAGTTTGCCTGCCAAAACCAGACATTTAGAAAATAAAGAAGATAATAGCCAAAAAACTATCTGAGTTAAGCACTCCCAGTCTGTTGAGAGAGAGAGAGAGAGAGAGAGAAAGAGAGAGAACCTTCAGGAGCCAAGGCTTAGTCAGCTTCAGAAACTATACACAAAAAGGAAAGGGAGATGGTGGATGGGTAGATGAGAAAGGAAAGAAACAGACAACACAAATCTACCGTTATTGTGTGTGCATAACTTTCGTATCTAATATCAGCTTTTTCATCCTTTCCTCAACATTCAGGACACTGTCTCCAGCTATTTTATTACTTAGGTGGTATTATGGAAGGATATTACCATGCAGAACTGAACCAAAAGAGGCTCCAGACCTGGACTGTATATCCAGTTTGTAGTGTGAGATGACAGTATGAACCTTGGACCAGGTAGATGTAGCACAAATATCAATCGGTACACTAGAAAAGGAAGCTGTAGATGAAGCCACAGATCTAGTAGAATGAGATTCTGGAATTCTAGAAAGTTACAGACCTCTTATAGGTTCATAGGTGTTTACTAGGCTAACAACCACAAGGGTCTTTTTAAGCCTAGCCATGCATCCCAAATCTCTGTTCTGGTACCCTTGGTAAGTGTAAGTGAGGGCTTGAGAGGGGAACCCTTTACATCTTTCTTGATAGACATAAGCTATGCAGTGAGACAACCTGGGTGAGAGGGTGAATTTTGGATATTCCTTTTCCCATCTTAGCAGTAGAAAAGGATACACATTACTGGCCAGATTGTCTGAAATGTTCTGTCCAATATAAGTAAAAGCAGAACTGACAACGAACATCTGACAAATACAATGCATATTCATACTTATTTGAAAAATTTGGAAAGAACACTGGAAGATTTATGGACTGATTAATAATTGATTCAGAAGCCACCTTAGGGAGAAAAGAAAGGTTGGTTTTCAGATACCTAATATTTCACAAAGCCAAAATGTAAGGAAGAATTGATGACAAGGCATGCAGCTCAGAAATTCTCCGGTAGAAGTGATATCAACCATAATAATGTCTTCCATGTTAAAAACTTTAGGTCGACTCTAGCAGCAGGGGACCAGTCAATAGTAGTAAAATACCAATGTCCCAGGGATGAATAGGCATAGAACAAAAGTTCCTCTACGGAAAGCCTTGGATAATCCAAGAGATGCCATGGGCATGTGATTTTCACTCATGTGGAAAGAGGATGTTGCAGTTAACTGTACTTTGATTGTAGATTAGTTGGCTCCACACTGAAAGAGATGGGCAAGAAAGTCCGAAATTGCTGGAAGAGGAGCCAAGAAGGTGTCAATATTATTTTCAACTGCCCAAATAGAAAACCTTTTCCATTTGCTATTGCAAATTTTTTATACTAAAAGGTTTTTGGGAAGAGAACAAAATGTGAACAACTAAAGAAAAAAAACTGGACTATTGTACCATCATTGCAACTGGAGAAACCATGTGGTCATTTTGAAGTACTGAATCTTCAGGTGAAGCAACCCCAATGGGTGAGAAAGTACATCTGGGTCCAAGTCCAGCACCCTGGGAGGATGAGCTAGATGAGGCCAGAAGAAGGGAAACCACACTTGTCAAGGCCAATGAGGGAGCTATGAGGATGACTGTGGCCATCATTGTGGATGCTTTCTGTGGAAACCTTGGAATCTGGGGCATCAGAGGAAAAGCATAAAGTAGTCCTTAGAGCCACAAAAGAGTTATAGAGCATCCCTGGATGTCTCCCTCTCTTGGGGAATTAGAGCAAATAACTTACTGCATTTGGTGTTGTGGGGAGAGGCGAGGAGACTTCAGCAAGGTCAGCCCCAATGGATGAAAATCTCTCATTACTAATGGATTGAGAGATCACTCATGAGGGTATAGAATCAACGTGCTCAGCCTGTCTCCAAGGATACTGGATTTCCTCAGGATGTGTAGTGCTATTAGAAAGTGGCAAGAAGATATCACCCATTGCCAAACTCTCATTGCCTCTCGACACAACGGATAAGATCAGGTTCCTACCTATTTGTTGATGTACCAAACATCAGCCATGTTGTCTGTCTGAATAGAAATAACATCCAAGGGGAGAAAGTTCTGAAAACCCTGCAATGCTACTAGAGCTGCTCTTATCTCCAACACATTGATGTATAGACTGATCTCTGTTTGGGACCATGTGCCTTGGGCTGTCTTTCCCAAATAATGCCCTACCCCCAAATTGGGAAGTGTCCATGGCCACTGTGGCTTGGGGGAAAGGAAGAGTGAAAGGATAACCTTCTAGAGCATGTGGTAATTCCATCTACCACTGTATATTTGCTCTACAGATCTTTGCTAGTGACACTTGAAGGGACATGGGTTATCGATTGACTACTGAACCACCAGAGTCCACTGGGGTACTTGCTTATAAAATCTGGAAAGCCAAAATAATGTGATAGAGGCTGCCATACAGCCAAGAAGGCAAATAATTAGTTTTGCTGGTGGCTTCTGGTGGGATAAAATGTCCTGGGCTTTTAGTTGAAGCAATGTAACTCTTTGTCTGGGTGTGCCTTTCCTTTCTGAAGTTTGTGTGTCCAGAAGTGCTCTGATAAACTCTAATGATTGAACCTGGTGTTGGTTAGATTTTGTTAGATTAATTGTAATCCCCATGTCTGTACATAGTTGGAACAATAACTCTCTGACCTGAAAGAGTAGATTCCTGGCAGCAGCAGTGATGAGCTAGTTGCCCAAATATTGGAATACCCAGAAAACCTGCAGTCATAGATAAGTTGCCACTGCTATCATGCACTTAGTAAATGCCCAGGGGGAGGGTCTGTGGTGAGACCAAAGTGCAGAGTTCTGAATCGGAAATTACCATCTCCCAACCAGAAGTGAAGATACTTCTGGAGTGTCTGTCCATTTTTATGTGGTACTACACATACTGAAGATCTATTGAGCCCAACCAGTCATCCTTCCTCAGTAGAGGAAGAATGTGCTGAATCATGAACATTCAGAATTTAATTTTCTTCACAAACTTGTTCAAACAACTTAGGTCGAAAATTGGCCTTAGGTTCTTACTTTTCTTTAACTGAAAAGAACCTTGACTAAATTCCAGATCTTTTCTGGTCCGAATGAACTACTTGGATGACACAATTTCTTAAAAGCTTCCTGATTTCTAGAAGTGGCTTATTCCCTTTGTGAGAGCAGAATATTGGGAAATCTTTTCAGGGTGGAGGAAGGGTATGGAAAGGAGTGAAATAACTTTTGTTTTGTGGGCCACCTCAGCCCCTTTGGCAACATCTATTATAAGAGTTTCCCACTCTGCCTCAAGGGGCTCTTTTTCTTGAAGTATCATAAGTAAATCTCTGAGAGTTATGAGACCATATTCTCTTGCTTCTCTTCTGCTTCCTGGAGAAGGTCCTTTGAGGGGTTGAGAATTTCATCCTTAAGACAGATAACTATTTACAATCTTTTTCACTCAGATAGTCTCTTTAACTACAGGACCAAAAAGGGTTGATCCATCATAAGGGGCACTGGCAAAGGACATCTTGAAATGTTCAACAAAGTCATATAGCTGCATCCAGGAATGCGTCCTTATGGAAATACCTATAATGGCTATTATAGATGCATCCTCTGTGGCATTAGAGATAAGACACATAGAGCCATTGGATAAAGACTGTAGGGTAGCCAACTGTGAGTCAACAGATTTTCTTTGATCCACAGACAAAGCCCCTGGGAGAGATTAGGTGACATCCTTGGTCAAATCCCTCTGGAAATGCATGACTTGCTCCAATTAATTAAGTGCGCTCACCAAAAAAGGTATGCAAAGGATAAACACTTTCCTAATCTGTCCTATGCAAGCAGTTCCCTGTTTGGTGGATGGAAAGAGCAACTCTCTTCTGCAAGTTCTTTTTTAGTGGATGCAACAACTACCATGGAATCTACAATGGGCTCCTTGTTCCAATGGGTACAGTCTTTGGGACCAACAAGGAATTTGTCAGCTCCTCCAATTCCTGCATAGAGATCATGTCTATCACCCCATGCACCAGGGGGCTACCCAAGAAGAAGATGTGCTTGAACCAAAGGACTCAAGGAAAACTGACTCTTCCAGATAAGAAGATCAACCCCCCTTTCTGTCTGAGAAGACTGAGTTTCTCACCAAATGAGACATCCTCAAAGGGGGATCTGGGAGAACCCTCTCCCTCCATCAAAGTTAGCATCAATGGTAGGGGATTCCTCGAGAGAATCCAATTGTCTCCTTCTGCACATGTGCTTCCTGTGTACCTCTTCTATGGCTTTTTAGGAGAGGACTCAGGAGCTGACATAGTTTCTCCTTTGAGGATTGATTCAAGGCTGCTGGAATCTGACTGTCCCAAATGGACAAGAAAATTAGGCTGCAGACCCTGGGAAATCCTATGGTGGAGGGTTGGATCTGATTCTAAGGGAGCGATCTTCTCTCTAGGTTGAGAAAGCACCCTCTCAAAAGCCTTGAACACCAAATGGAGAAGAAGGGGTAACAAGTTATAAAGGAATAACATTTTGTACATGGGCGCTATTATAAACAAGTTCAGAAATGAAAGCTCTACAACTGGTCTTCAAAAATCTTCTTTCTTTGGCACCAGAAACATTCTTGAATAAAACTCCCGACTGAAAAGAAGGAACCATTTCTATCACCCCCTGAGAGTTCAGATATTGAATGACAGGAGGGAAAAGAGGGCTTTGGTCTGTGGATAAGAGGGATCCCTCAAAAATGAGGGAGCGAGATATGTGTCCCTGCTAAGTTGCTTTCAGAGCCTATATGTTTCAAACTATCTGTTGCCAAAGGCAGAAATTGAGCTTCAGACTTTCTGGAAGGATTAAGAGTTTGACGATATAGGAAGGGGGAGAGGAGTCTTGTATATAGTCATTCAGACTTAACAGACTGTCCTTTGTTTCTGGGAATTACTCTCTTCTTTTTTGCCATTGCTTTATAAATGTTTGCTTACCAGCAGCTTGCTGAGTTTGTTAATTTCCTTTTTTTTTAAAGAGGGTTGTACGGGTAGCGTTAAATCGTTTGTCACACTTGGAGAAGGAAGAATGAAATCTCTGATAATTTCAGTGAATCAGCTTCTCTCTCTCATTGCAAGTTTAAGGACCTCAGTGGCAGACAGTCCAATAACAAAATCTCCATCCTAGGGAAAATTCTAAATTTCAGTTTTACATCTTCTGATAGGTTTTGAGAATGCAACCAAACAAACCTCCTCTTAACAGTTCCAGTGGAAGGAGCCCTGGAAGTGGCATCAGCCAGATCATAAGTACATTTCAAACAGTGAATAGCATCTTGAGGGAGAGAAGGAATCAAGTTACACAAGGCAGTTTTCCCCACAGAAGAGGAAACAGATGTCATAATATTCCTTATGTTCTCAAACGAGGAAAGCATAAACTTTAACATATGAGCTTAACAGCTGAGAATTCTATAAACAAGTGTTGCAGAACACACTTTTTTTCCCAAATATATAAAAAGCTTTGCCATCCTTAGAAGTAGAAACACTGGCATAACCAGATAACTATAAGCAGCTGGATTCACCAAAACAATAACTGCTAGGTCTTATCTGGGATAAGTGCATAAAAACTTATGAGATTGAGGAACTTTAGGCACCCTGATTGTTTTCTTGGGGGCAACAGGCTGGCTGTCAGGCAAATTATAGGATGTGGTAAAAACATTCTCCAGTGATAAAATAACGGGAGGAATTGGGGTAGGTTCTGGAAAATACAATTCCAATAAATCATACTACTTCTTTAGAGACAGTGGAATGTCATTGGCCAGATTCATTAATGCCTACACTAAATATACATGTTCTGTATTCAAGAACACCCCTACCACATTGCTTGTGAGTTCTAGTCACTCAGAAAGATTACAATAAGTGTAAACATAGTCTACACTTTATGGTAATATTTATGAATTCCCCTTGAAATTTAAAGCCATAATAAAGTCATTAGTAAAACTAAAATTCAGAGGAAGAAAGTAGGAGTTATACTAGTGCTGTCTGTTCACTCAGAGTGGTGTACACTTAGTGTACACTAAGTGCAGGCATTCATGAATACCATTGAAACAACTGATTTATTCTGGAAATAGTTTCAGAGACAGATAACCATTCAAAAGGACTGGTAGAAACCACACTAATCTCAGATCTGAATCAGAAACCAGATGTGACATAATAGAAGCTGTCCCTTCACAATCATTTTGTAGTTCATAAACCTGAACATCTTCACAAAATGAAAAATCTTTTTTTTTTTTTTTTTTTTACTAGAAACACTTAAACTAGATGAATCAAGAGCTTGAAATAACTTAGCTAAGCCCAAAAAATCAATCCTGTCCAAAGTGACAAAGACAGGAGATGAAATTTGTTTAAGTTTTTGCTTCTTTTTGACAGGAATTTCTGGTGAAGCAAACCCACTTTTAACTGAGGGGGGGCTCCCTAGAGATAGGCAGTATTCTGAATAGACAGGAATTTATTCCCTGCTCCTTCCCCCAAGACAAGCAGGAGTGTTTCTTCCTTGCCTCTCAATGGCACACAGCTGCAGAGGATTTGTTGTAACTCCAGGCCCACAATGGCATGAGGAACTACATCAGAAGGAGCCAAGGAAAAAGATGAATAGTTTGAGGAACCAGAAATGTTCACAACAGAGTCATCCATATGCAATAAGGCATTATAGCTGCTTGCTGTGTTAGCAAAGGCTGTTTAGTAATTTATTCTTTATGTGGCTGGAAGAAGGAAGAACTGAGGAACTGGAAGATTGTTCCATGATTAAGCTGAAAATGATGCCTTATTCCCAGGAAGCCAAGCAGCAGTAAAGTACTAAACAAGCATCAAGTGCAAACACCATAACAAGGAAAGTCTGAAAAAAATATACATGGTAAAAAGCACTTTAAACACTTACCCCATCCCCTAAAAGTAAAATAATTTATGTCCTCACCATACTGTTCCATCTGTTGTTCATTTTCATTCTTCCCAAACTGTTGGGTTCAGATCCAGTTCTCGGATCCGACTCGTTACTTTGGCTTGTGGCCACCAAAATGTTCTTGAGTTCCTCCCTTACCAATAATGCATCAACCCCTAACATACCTCAGATCTCGTTTGCTGTTTGACATAAAGTAGGAAGTATTGCTATAAAATTCCTAACAGAATACTCCATATCTGGAGTTCAACATAAAGGACAGTGATGTCCTTATAAACTCTCATTCTTCCAGAAATCAATTATGAAAAAGGTTGGGGGATGGTGGGTGGGGAGTTGAGAAAGAATGAAAATGAACAACGCAGATAGAATGTTATGGTAAGTGCATAACCCCTTTATCTGATGTTGCCAATCCTCAACTGTTGAGAGAGAGTCCCCAAGTACCTAAAATTCCAGCTGGGGTCTAAGGAAGGGTATTCCTAAACACAGATGAGCCAAAGACTGCTCTTTCCCTCTAGACCAGATCCAGTTTGTAATGGGTAATAGAGGTATCAGGATTGGCCTAAGTTGCAGCTACACATATGCAGTCCATGGAAGCCCTAGAGAGGAACACTGACAAAGCTGCCATGGATCTAGCTGAATGAGCTCTTAAAGGTTTTTGTAAGGATAGACCAAATTCATTGTAGGTAAATGATATACAATCCATAAGCTATCTGGCTAAAGTTGCCTTTGCAACTGATTTTCCAAATTTAGAATCTGCAAAGGATACAAATAATTGATCTGTCTTCCTAATTTACTTTGTTCTGTGTAGGTAAAAATGTAATTTTCTATTGACATCCAGTAAATGCAACATATATTCACCTTTGTTTGTAAATGTAGGAAAGAAGACTGGCAGATTAATGGACTGGTTAATACTGGATTCTGACACAAACTTAGGAAGGAAAGAAGCACCGATACGTAATTTTACGCTATCCTTATGAAAAATCAAGTAGGGGTTTAAAGGACAATGCATGTAGTTCTGAAATTCTTCTAGCAGGAGTAATGGCCACAAGAAAGACAGTTTTCCAGGTCAGGAATTTAAGATCACATTTTGCTGCTGGTTCAAAGGGAGAATGAATTAAGGCCTGCAGTACCAAATTTAAATCCCATGGTGGAGAAGAATCTTTATATGGAGGTCTCAGCAGGAGAGTGCCTCTCAAAAATTTTTTTACAAAGCTTAGATGAAGCCAAGGAAGACTTTTCAAATCCAATATGAAAGTCAGAGATCACTGAACTCTAACTGTTGAGGAACTAGTTCCCTCATTAAAATTAATTGCCAAAATTCAAGAAAACTTTGTACAGGAGCTGAGAAGGGGTCAATGTGTTTCTGATATGCCCAAAAAACAAACCTTTTCCATTTACTTCTGTAAAGTTTTCTTATAGATGCCTTATGGAAGATAAAAGTTTATAACAGACAGGGGAAGAGAGCATCAGTTGTCTGGCTGTTAAAGGAAGTAGAGAAACCACACTGTTAGCTTGAGGTTTGACATACCCAAATGAGTCCAGCCTGCCAGGTGAGATAGGAAGTGTAGAATCAAATCCAGAATCCAAGATGGGTATAGTAGATGAGGCCAAAGCAATGGGAACCAAATCTGCAGAGGCCAGTAAAGTGCAATGAGGATGACTTTGCTCTTTAACTGGGCAGCTTTTGCAGAAATTTGAGAATTAGGGGAATTGGAGGATAGCCATACAGGAAATGGGGTGGGGCAGTCGTGCAGTTGAGCATCCCTCGGTGATTCCCCTGGTGGAGGGATCAGGGCAAAGAAGCTGCTGCACTTGTTGTTTAGGGGAGATGCAAAAACAATCACAGCAAGGCTGGCCCCATTGATGGAAAATAACTTCTGCCATTTTCATGTTAAGACACCATTCATGATTTAGTGGAATAGACCTGCTCATTTTGTCTGCTATCATGTTGGACTTCCCTGGAATGTGTGTTGCTATCACACGCAGTTGGAAGAGATCACCCACTGTCACACTCTGAGGGCTTTTTAACACAAGGGGTAAAACCTGGTTCCCCCTTGTTTGTTGATGTACGAGACTACTGATATGTTGTCCGTCTGCATCGTAATTGTCCTGAAAGGGAGAGAGTCTTTGAAAGCCTGCAATGCTAAGAGCACCACTCTCATTTCCAAGACATAATATGCATATTGGCCTCTTCTGGGGCCCAAGCACCTTGGACTGTTTTAACCAGGAAATGCCCACTCCCCACACCCAATCTCGGAAGTGTTCACCACTATAGCCTTGGGTTGAGGGAGAATGAAAGGACAGCCTTGTAGAACCTGATCTGATTGAATCCACCACTAAAGGTATCTCTTGCATGCTTTTATGATTGTTATTTGGGCTGGCATGCATTGATAATGAATCAACCACTTTGTTGCTAGCATCCATTGAAGAAGTCTCATATGAAATCTTGCTAGAGGAACTAAAATTATGACTGATGGTATTGACCCTAAAGCTTAAAGAATCAACTGTGCTAACATTTTGGTACTGCAAGTTAATATCCTGACCTGGAATCTGATAGTCTACTCTTAAGAGAGGAAGAGAAGCTGTCACTGATACTGTACTGAAAACTGCTCCTATGAATTAAAATGTTTTGAGCCAGTTGTAAATGAGATTTGTTGTAATTTATGGTTATCCCCAGATGTGAGCAAGTCTGGAGTACCTGATCGCTCAGTCTTATTAGTAGATGCCTGGTCAGGGGTGGTAATGAGCCAGTGGTCTAAGTATGGACACTCAGAATCACTGCAGTCTGAAGTGAGCTGATACCACTGTCATGCATTTGTTGAACAACCTGAGGGTCTGTGGTGAGGCCAAAGGACAGTGCTCTGAAATGGTAATGACTGACTCCCAGCCAGAAGCATAAAAACCTTCTGGATTGCCTGTTCATTTTTATGTGATAGTACACATCCTGAAGAAAAGCTAACTATGAGGCCACAGAAGTTTGAATCTTGGCTGTAGTGGTCCCAGAAAGGGATTTTGAAAGTTCCTTAATCAAATCCCTTTGTAGTCTTGTGAAGTGTGCCCAAGTAGTTCAGCAACTTAAGGGCAAAAGTTGGTGAAGCATATACATGCTTCCCAAATCTGTCCTACATCCTAGACTCCCTGTGAGGGGGATGGACAGAAGAACTCTGCTCAGCAAGTTCCTTCTTGGTGGCTGCCACTACAACTATAGCATCTTCAAGCACTCCCCTGCTCAAGAATTCCCTACCTACAGGTGGAGCCAGAATACAATCTGGTCTTTTGGGGATTGGCTAAACTGAGTCAGACTCCTTCTGTGCGGAGTAGAGATCAAATCAATAAGCTCATTAGTGGGAAGAATGACACAGGAGGTGGATGAGCCAGCTTCAAAGGCACCCAGGAATACTGATTCCTCTGAGGAAGGGTTATCAGAGGACCAACCACCCCGCTGCTTAAGGATGTCAAGGATGTCTCCAAATAAGATGTCTTCAAGTGATGATCTGGGGGACATCTCCCCTTCACTGAAATCAGCAAACTCTATGACGGACTCCTGAAAGGAGTCCAAATGCCTCCTCCTGCATTTCCTCTTCCTAAGAACTTCCTGGTTGACAGGCTCTGGAGAAGTGTTGGAAGAGATTATAATATCTTGCTAGGTAGCCTGGAGACTTTCATCTGGCTGTCTCTGTGGTGTAGAATGATGTGACTCATGGCATAGAGGCATCTGGGATCCAGAGGAAAGATCTAAGGTAGGAGAGACCATCTGTCTTGCCGAGGCAGAGAAAAACCCTCTCTCCATTAACTCAGGGAGAAGCCAGCCAACACAGCCAAGAAGCCACACTCCTGGCCTATTCATTCCCTCTGCCTCAAGGGCAATCCACCCCAGGTCGAGATTGGAGCCAAGCTGACCAGTGACTAGGCTTTGAGGGGCAGAGATGGCTCAGACAACATTGCAGTCAACTCTAACACCTCGGACCTAACAGGGACACCATGGTCCTGACAGTCATCTGGCTCCAAAACCGTTGGAGCTGGAGTATTCAGAGACTTCCTTGGAGCTGAAGATAACAATATCTTTTGATTGGATCCAGATGGACCAGGCACACAGGGATCCAGGGGCTCTGAAATGGATTTTCAAATAAGAAAAGGAGCCAAGAGAGGTGGAGTAGTCTGAAGTATGTCTTCCTGGCCAAAAGAGGTAGGAACCGGGAGAACTCTCATCTGAATCTGCACCAAGAGAAATCTCCTCATCATCCGGTACAAATCAGCTTTGGTCAGACCTCTGGAAGAATGAATGGAAGCTAAGGATGGGGACTTGGAATGCTGGTGTTCCAAAAAATGAGAAGGAACTCTGAAAGGTACTGGATCAAAGCTGGGTGAGTACTAGTCCTTGGTAAGGGTGTCGGATCCAAAGAGCTTAGATCCAAAGAGAACGTTGTTGGATCCAGTGCTGAAACTACAGATGTTTTTGGATCCAATTTATGTTTCTTCTTAGGCAGTTCCAAGGATGAAGGAGTCAGTGATCCTGACAGCTTAGAAGATTTAGTGATAGTCTGCTTAGTTTCAGACTTGGAGGGCTGAGCTCCAGCAATAGCCTCAGAGAAAGATGTAGGGAATAATGCTTTCAATATAAGTTTATTCTTTCTGTCCACAATGGCATGCAGTTTAATGTTTTGACATATCTGGCATTCAACTTTAAGGTGATCTGGGCCAGCCAATAAATGCAAAAAAAATGCACGTCTGATAAAGGCAACTTGTGTCAACATTTTTGGTATTTCTTAAACCCCAAAGGGCCTTTATTCTGACATCATAAATTATATAGTCCTAGAAAGGAAGAGAAGAAAATTACTTTTGTTATATAGACAGAAAATGGAGAAAGAAAGAAATACCAACAATGGTGAGAAGAATGCACCAAGCTAATGTAAAGACAAAAAAAGATAAGCATAACTACCAGCAATGGTAAAAGGAAATTACACCAAGTATAAGGAAAAAGGGAAGCTATATAGAGATAAACTATTTTAGTTGAAAAATTGAAACAAAACTTATTTTTAATAATCACTCAAGACCTGAAGGTGACCACATCTTATTCACGAAAGTGGCAAACAAGATCTGAGGTATGTTAGGGGTTGGTGCATTATGGGTAAGGGAGGAGCTCGAGAGCTTTATGGTGGCCATGATCTAAAGTAAAGGCTGAAATGGATTCAAGGATCAGATCCAAACCAAACAGTTGAGGATAGAATGAAAATTTGCAACATCACATCACAACTTTTACCTAAGAAAAAGTAGGCTTAAATAAATGTTAACAATTTTTTTCAAAAAAGCGAAAATGCTCCTATTTAAAAGTTACTAAACATCAAGTGGCAGTCAATAAAATTACTTATTCCTAGCTTAAAAACTACTTTCACAGAAAAAGTACAGCTTATGTTGAAAAGTATGTGTGAATGTTACCCCCAAATAGAATTTATCTCCCCAGCAAGGAAAAGTGTTAGTTGACCATCAATCGAAGAAAGCCTGCAAGAGGAATACTATTTAGCAGCAGGAAAGCTCTGAAGGGATTTGTGCCCAAGCTTGTCTTTTTCATCAGCTCAGCTTAAGATGACTAACAATTTGGGCTTGTAGACAGTGCTGTGAAGCTTTTGAAGCTGGCCAGCTGCTATACCCTTAGTGGGATATACTCCATATAGTCAAGGCTACTGTAGCAGTGACCCTTAAGATAAATACTGTAGAATTCCATATTTTAAAGTCAGTACATTTTTTTAAGATACATTTCCAGTTCTGTCAAATTCCTAAATGTATTGTGTATAAATTATAGAATTTTTATCAAATCATATGTCAAGTGTAACAGATAATAATTTATTTCTGGTATGTTAGCATCCAATATCTACTAGGGCCTGACACTGAAGTTTTTAAATTAAAGTTTTCAAATCCAATACCATCTATGACAAGAATTCTCACTATTCATTTAGGAACAATTACCAAAAAAAAAGTTATGCACTCACAGTAATGTTCCATCCGTGTTGTCGATTTCATTCTTCCTCAACTGATGGGTTTGGATTCGACACTCAGATCCATCTCTGCTGCTTGTATCAGATCACCTGATACTAGAATTCTCAAGCTCCTCCTTTTACCCATAATGACCTGACTAACTAATCTAACTCAGATTGAGTTTGCTGCCCCTAAATATAAAAGGACAATCTATTACAGAAAATACCAGAGGTAGAAAAGAAAAAAGGGAAGCTGAAGCTCAAACAAGGAAGAGAGGTTCATGTGCAATTCTTAAATCCCTCCAGAAGCAAAAAAGGATGGAGGTAGGTGGGTGGTGAGTAGAGGAAGAATGAAAATGGACAACACAGATGGAATGCTATGGTGAGTACATAATTATAAGTTATGTGATCACCATAACTAGGCATCTGTGTTGTCCATTTTCATTCTGTCTTACTTATGGTTCTCAGATACAGTCCTCGGATCTGACTTGGCTGCATGGTACAGACTTCAGATCCAATTCTCGAGCTCCTCCCTCTATCCATAATGCCCCACTCCAATACCTCAGATCGAGTTTGCTGCTCTATTTTCTAATAATAGAAGAACAGATAGGGTGCAAACCTGGAACTGTAGATTCTAAAAACAATTCAATGGGTCCATCCAGAAGAAGAAAATGGATGGGGGTAAATGGGCGGGGAGTTGAGGAAGAATAAAAATGGACAACACAGATACCTAGTATTGGTTGTGACAATAGGAGGTACTGCCAGCCATGCCAGGGAGAAGTAGGGGAGTAGATGTAAGATTTGTGTCAGCAAAGCTAGCTGGAATTTTATAAATAATCGTATGTCATTAATATATCAATATGATTTGTACAGATACTTGTGCCGAAAATGTATTTGGGAGCTCTGCTTGTGTTAATTGCATTAAAATGTATCAACAGTGCACCCTGCTGAAATAAAGATATATATGTGTGTATTATGGTAACTGAATTAAATGTATATGTTTCAATGGAGGACACTGGCACAGCAATGGTTAACCAGCTGACTTTAAAAAAAAAAGAATAAGAGAAATGTAAATAAGTTGTTAAATTGTTAAACATGACCCCACAGTGCTGAGTAGGCTTGGAGATGTTAGGTCTGGGAGCATCCATTATCTGTTAGCTTTTGTAAAGAAAGGGGTCAGTGTTGCAAATCTTTCTAGCTCCAGGCATTGTCATAAAAGTTCTAAATATGTATTTTAGCATTCTTCTAAAGTCTTGTCTCAATCTTCAAAAAGAGGTATTGTGGGAAACTAGAGTCAAATGACCAGATGAAGTTATTCTGCAAGTCATCTTAGGTATTATATTTTACGGGAAATAATCTCAGAATAGACTATATTCTGTTTGTGGCCTAACTAGAAAGACTACTCATGTATTTCATCTTGCACTGCCAAGTAAGTAAATTAACTAGGCACCAGTAAAATTATTTTAGATTTAGTAAGGAATATAGCAAAGCTTAGTGTAGATATTGTTTTTCTTTATTTGTCTGAGCCTGTCCTTCAATGTTCTTTTCAATATTTCCTGTGATTTGAACTCTGTGGTTTACTGTGAATATATATTCAGTATTTTCACATACTTTTATTATTTATTATTAAACATATTTAAAATTTTCATTCTGGTTGGTCCCTTTTCACAAATTATTAACATTTGAGAGTACTTATATTTATTTGGTGATGCTGTGTGGGTCACTCCAGAAATCCTAGCCATTTGATGAACTACTACCATTTGTAATAATATTAATATTGAACAGTATAACTGGACACTCTTTGTTAAGGGCCTTAGAGTAGGTGATTATAGAGTGTCTGATGACAGTGAAGCTACAGTACCTTATAGTCTGTGCAGTAGGGGGCATAGCTAGTAAACCTGTGCCAGCCTTTCCCAGGTGTGTGTGCAAAAAATTTAATCTTAAAGAGTGTGTGTGTGTCAGCTACTTACGGCAGGTACACAAAGCACTGTGCTTAGAGAGAGGGTGCTGGAGAACATGACTTGGAGAATCAGCTGAGGACCTAACCCTACAGCTGTACCAGTGGTGGTCCTAGAGAGAGACAGATATAGAGACATCCAGATCTTGGGTTGAGTGTGTTTCCTGTGTGCACATAAGGGAAATTGTACTTGATGCAGAGGTCTGCATCTGGAAATATTGAGTATATCTATTTGTATTCCAAGTGTATGTACCTCTCCAGTGTCAGCAGTAAGGATTCAGGCTCCTTGATTACTGGCCCAGTGTGGGGATGACACATATTGATGTCCATCACATATTCGTAGCATTGGTGGGCATCACATATTAATTGGTCGCAATAGTGGGATCACAGCATCACATATTGGTGAACAGTGGTGTGGATATTGAACTTCTGTATCCTATAAACAGTGGTCACTAAGGAAGGTGATTGCACTGTCAAGCATCTACATGGTGAACATTTAGAGTTTCATATCACAATAGTTTTATTTATTCTTTGTTATTTAGTTAGTCAGGGAGAGCAGGCAAGGATGTTGGCAGAGGATTATGGCAAGCTGACAAGGAGCCAGTTGGCTGAGATGTGCCAAGCCAAAGAACTGGTCTATGCCAACCTCACTGAAGGGAAATTATTTCAGCCTTAATCAGAGCTGCATCACAGACCAGCAACCAGGAAAGTAGCCATACTGGCTTTAGGGATGTACACCTCTCAGAAAATGGACAGTTCAGCTTTTCATCAGAGGACTTAAAAATCCATGTGGAGTTAAAGACACAGTTGGAAGGTTGGCATAATGGTTAAGGTGTTTACTTTGAAAACAAAATGTGCAGGGTTTGATTCTTACATGGGGTAACTGGCTAGGCTTAAAATGGTCCACAAGGACAGTTAGCCTAGTACTAATTTTCCATTTATTTTGTACAGCTGGTATGCTGTAGTGGTAAAATCACTGTACTTGAACCAGAGGCCAAACATTTGGAACTAGAATCAGCAGAGAGATTGTGGCATTTGGAAGCAAAAGAAAAGGAAAAACAGATGGAATTAAAATCAACAGAGAGACTGAGATGTCTGGAAGCTAAAGAAAATCAGAGGCAGAGACAACATGAAAAGGAAATGCTGACTCTTTGCCAGAGTCATGGAGTTAATGGGGAAGGGAGTAACCATACCCCAGAAGAAATAAAGGCCAGTAAACTTCTTCCTCAGTACCAAGAAGGTGATAATTTTGATAGTTTTATTCATATGTTTGAAAGAGTGTGCAAACACTGTAATGTTGACCGAGGGCTTTAGTTACAGTTACACACCCCCTTACTCCATGGTAAAGCTGTAACTGCTGTTTATAAATTGTCTGATACCAATTGCTTAAATTATAATACAGTTAAAATTTGTTTATTGGAGTGCTTTAAGTTAACACCACAAGCTTACAGAAAAAAAGTTTTGTGAGTATAGATGCAAGACAGATGAAAGTGTATGTGATTATATTGCTGCACTAAGCACTTATTTTCATAAGTGGATGAATGAGTGTCAGGCCACCACTTTTGAAAAGCTGGCAGACCTTTTGGTGAGGGAACAAGCCCTTAGCACCTTGCCTGAGGACATGAGAATCTGATTGGCAGACAGGGAATGCAACTCTGCAGATCACTTGGAAAAAGGGAGCCCTATACCTAGCAAGTAGACCATCACTGCACAGGAAAGGGATACTCAGTGCAGCAAATGGGTATAAGGGAACCCATACTGGGCAGTCTAAACCACCCCAACAGAGTCAGCCAGTAACAGGGGAAGCCACTAGTTCAGGTAGATGGACAGGATGAAGGGATAAATGATTAAATGTCACCAGTGGGGTCATGTAGCAGATGGATGCCCACAGAGGCAAAGTGGGGGAAAAAGGTTGGAGAGCCAGCAAGTGGGAATAATAGAATTCCAGTGGTAAGTTGTCTGGAGGCAACAGGGATACCAAACTACCAGCAGATTTTATAATTGATATTGGCAGATGGAAAACAGACCACTGCCAAGAGAGACACAGCCTCTGATATAACCACTGTGAAGCCTCCAGTGGTTAAAGAGGAGCAGTACTTGCTTGGGCAGTCCAATCCAGTCCAGTCAGTGCTTTTGGGGGGATCACATTCCAAATGCCTTGACTGGCAGGGTGTAAAAGGAAGCATACAAGTAGGTGTGTTTGAGGATATTCCTGCAGATGTCTTGATAGGGAATAATGTTGATAATCCAGTACCTTGTGTGCATGAAGTGACATGCAATCAGGCTTGGAGACAGGCATGTGGGTCTGGTAGCCTGGGGAGGACCCAGACAGCCGCACATCTGAAGCCAGTATTTGTGATGTGGCTATTTTAGTGAGGAAGCTACCCTGTAGCAGTGAGACTAAAAGTGAGCCACAGCTGTTGGTGGGTACTGATGTTCCCTTGGACAGAGTGACTGCAAGGACAGAGGTGAGTAGTAGTACCCAGGCTGACAATGAGGCACAACTGTCACAAGAGACCAGACTTCCTGTGGAAAGGGAGCTGGAAAGGGTTACAAAGACAGAGCTGAGGCAGGCTCAGCTCTCAGACCCTACATTACAAGGCTTGAGGGCAGTAACTAGGGAGTCACCTCATTCTCTAGTAAAATCGGATTCCATATATTGGAACAAAAGGTTACTGTATACAGAATGGACTCTTGAGGGAGGGCTAGAAGGTGAAGTAATACAGCAGCTGATAGTGCCCAGAGCCTATCACTGGGCACTTCTAGCCATAGTCCATGACATTCCTTTTGCAGGTCATATGGGCATAAAGCATACCAAACGACATATTATGCAGACGTTTTATTGGCTTGGGAATTCCAGGGATGTAACAGGGTACTGCAGGACCTGTGAGCGGTGCCCAAAAGTAGGTAAGGCAGGAGACACGTCCAAAGCTCCTTTGATGCTTTTGCCTATGATTGAGGAGCAATTTCAGAGGGTAGCTATGGATATTGTGGGGCCTCTGAGTACCCCAAGTTCCACAGGGAAGAAGTATATCATAGTGATAGGAGATTATGCTACTAGATACCCTGAAGTGGTGGCTCTGTCCCCCATTGAGTCAGAAAAGGTGGCAAATGCTTTGCTATGGATTTCCAGCAGAGTAGGTTTCCCAAGATAAATACTGACTAACAGTGGTGCCAATTGCATGTCAGACCTGCTGGCTTGTCTGTCAGAGTGCTGTGGGGTGAAGGACCTAAAGGTCACTCCTACCACCCCCAGACTAATGGTCTTGTGGAGAGGTTAAACTCTACCCTAAAGACCATGCTATGGGTATTTGCAGACCAGTTTAAGAGGAAGTGGGACAAATATTTGCCCTAGCTGTTGTTCTCTTATAGAGAGGTACCTCTGGAGTCCACAGGTTTTTCACTGTTTGAGTTACTGTATGGGCGTAGGGAGAGAGAACCTCTAGATTTGATTTGTGATGAGTGGGAGAGTGAGTGTGAATCCCACAAGGAGTCCGTTGTCGCATATGTCCTAAACCTTAGGACAAGGCTCAGGGAACTCAAGGGTTTGGCTCAGGAAAACCTGACAGAGATCCAACAGCAGAAAAAGGTCTGGTATGACAGGAATGCTCAAGCTTGAGAGTATGCTGTGGGACAGCAGGTGATGGTGCTCATTTCTGTTAGACACCATAAATTGCAGGCAGCTTTAGGAGGGCCCCTTCAAGGTGGTAAGGAAGGTCAGTGATGTTAACTACATGGTAGAACTGCTAAGCAGCAGGCAAGGGCACAGGTTTTACCATGTTAACATAATGAAATCTTACCATGAGAAGGAGGTCCTTCTGCTGAGTATTTGCAGTGGGTGGTAGGAGGAGTCTCAGGGGGATCTGGTGACTGACCTTCTCAGTGAGGCTTGACTGACACCTCAGTGGAAGGGATAGCAATGTCCCAGCAACTATCCCCTACCCGGGTTCAAGAAATCTAAGTAGTGTTAGAGGAGTTTGGGGACATGTTCACTGGGAAACCATGGTGCACCCAGCTGATGCAGCACCATTTGGATATAGGGCCACAAAGACATATAAAGCTGGCTCCTTGCAGGGTGCCTGAGCAAGTCAGACAGATTTTGAGGGAGGAGATAGAAGAGACGTTGGAACTGGAAGTAATCCAAGAGTCCAGTGCCCCCTGTGCCTCCCCTGTGGTCCTGGAACCAAATAGGGATGGCAGCACCATGTTCTGTGTGGACTACAGGAAAATAATAATACTCGCACAGAGTCAGATGCTTACCCCATGCATAGGACAGATGAAGATCTAGAGTGGCTAAATGGGGCCAATTATCTGACCACTACTGATCTTACCAAGGGCTACTGGCAGGTGTGCTTTACTTCCAACGATACACAGAGGTCAGCCTTTGTGACTCCTTTTGGTTTGTATGAGTTCACGAAGATGCCCTATGAGAGGAAAAATACCCCACAACTTGACAGAGACTAGTAGGTCGTATCCTAGCAGGAACAGTTGATTTTACCCTTGCCTACCTGGATGATATTTACATCTACAACCATTCTTGGCAAGAGGACCTTCAGCATGTCAGGGAGGTGCTGGACAGACTACAGAGAGCATGGTTGACTATTAAGCCCAGTAAGTGTCAGGTGGGTTTGGCAGAGGTCTCCTAGCTGGGACATAGAATGGGGAATGGTAAGATCTGGTCAGAACCTGCCAAAGCTGAAGCTATTCAGGCATGGCCTGCCCCTGTTAGCAAAAAATAGATTAGGGCATTCTTAGGAACAGCAGTGTACAATAGAAAGTTTGTACCCAATTATAGTACCATAGCTGCTCCCCTCACAGACCTGACAAGGAAAAACAGACCAGATAAGGTAGTGTGGACCCTAGCATGTGAGCAGGCATTGCAAAAGCTTAGACAAGCTTTGGGAGGACCCCCTGTGTTAGCGAGTCCAGATTACAGCAAAGAATTTGTTGTGCAGGTCGATGCTTCAAACCATGGGGTGGGTCTGTACTTAGCAGGGTTTTCTCAGAGGGAGAAGAGCACCCACTGGGATATCTCAGCTGTAGGCTCCAACCCAGAGAGGAATTCTATATAGCTGTATAAAAGGAATGCATAGCCATAGTATGGGCACTGCAGAAACTGCAGCCTTATCTGTATGGAAGGAAATTAATTGTAGTTACAGACCACAATCCCTTAACATCACTACATAGAGCCAGCCAGCAAAATGCCAAGATATTAATATGGAGCTTAGGAATGCAGGCATATGACATGACAGTACGACACCATAGTGGGGTCAGCAATGCCTACACAGATGGGATCTCAAGACAGTGAATGAGGTAACATATTCCCAGATTGGCTTATTTCTCTCAAGCCATGTTTCTCAAGGGTTACTTGAAAAACTATCTTGAATCTTCAAGGGGGGGGGGGTTGACAATAGTACGTACTGCCAGCCATGCCAGGAAGAAGTAGGGCAGTAGATATAAGACTTGTGCCAGCACAGCTAGCTGAAATTTTATAAATAATTGCATGCCATTAGTACATTAACCTGATTGGTACAAATGCTTGTGCTGAAAATATATTTGAGAACTCTGCTTGTTGTGTTAAAATGTATCAGCAGTGCATCTTGCTGAAATTAAGAGAAATGTGCATGTATTATGATAACTGAATTAAATGTATATGTTTCAATAGATGACACTGACACAGCAATGGTTAACCAGCTGATTTATTTTAAGAAGAATTAGGGAAATGTAAATAAGCTGTTAAATCATTAAACTGACCTCACAGTGCTGAGTAGGCTTGCAGCTGGTAGGTCTGGGAGCAGCCATTATCTGTTAGGTTTTGTAAAGAAGGGAGACGTGTTGTAAATGTTTCTGGCTCCAGGCATTGCCATAAAGCTCTAAATGTGTATTGTATCAGTCTGATAAAATCCTGTCTCAAACTTCAAAAGGAGGCATTGTAGGAACCTAGAGTCATGTGACCAGATTAGGTCATTCTGGAAGTCATTTGGAGTGTTATATTTTACAGGTGGTAATCTCAGAATACAAGATATTCTGTTTGGGGCTTGACTAGAAAGACTGGTCATGTATTTCATCTTGCATTGCCCAAGTAAGCAACTTAACTAGGGAACAGTAAAATTCTGTTATATTTAGTCAGGAATATAGTAAAGCTTAGTTTAGCTATTGTTTTTCTTTATTTGTCTGAACCTGCCTTCAAAGTTATTTTCAATATTTTCTGTGATTTGAACTCTGTGGTTTACTGCGAATATATATTCAGTTATTTCATGTACTTTTATTATTTATTATTAATTATCTTTAAACTTTTCATTGTGGCTGGTCCATTTTTAGAATATATTAACTTTTGAGAGTACTTATATTTATTTGGTGGCAATGTGTGGGCCACTCCAGAAGGTCTAGCCATCTTGGTGAACTACTACCAGTTATATTAATATTAATATTGCACAGTATAACTGGACAGCCTTTGTGATGGGCCTTAGAGTAGCTGATTGTAGAGTGTGTGGTGACAGTGAATCTACCTTAAAGTCTCTGCAGAAGGGGGCATAGCTAGTAAACCTGCACCAGCCTTTCCAAGGTGTATGTCTGTGTGTGTGTGTGTGTGTGTGTGTGTGTGTGTGTGTGTGTGTGTGTGTGTGTGTGTGTGTGTGTGTGTGTGTCTGGGAGAAAAATCTTAGAGAGTGTCTGTGTCAACTACTTGGG
This sequence comes from Protopterus annectens, assembly GCF_019279795.1. Lineage (NCBI taxonomy): Eukaryota > Metazoa > Chordata > Ceratodontiformes > Protopteridae > Protopterus > Protopterus annectens. The sequence goes on from NC_056730.1 coordinate 803,797,834, forward strand.
GCAGGGACACAAACCACTGGGCTTACAGACAGGGTGCTGGTGGCTTGGGTTGGACAGTCAGCTGAGGACCTAACCCTACAACTGTACAATTGGGGAGTCTTATCGTGGACCTGGAGGGAGACAGCTATAGAGACATCCAGACCCCAGGTTGAGTTTATTCCCTGTGTACTCTTAAGGGAAATTGTACTTTATGCAATGAGATCTGCATCTGGAAATATTAAGTTTATCCATTTGTATTCCAAGTGTATGTCCATCTCCAGTGTCAATGGTGAGAATACAGGCTCCATGATAACTGGCCCAGTGTGGGGATGACACATATTGATGCCCATCACATATTGGTATCAGTGGAAGATGTCACAAAAATGAGTGCATAACTTATAAATCTGATGTTGTTCTTTTCATTCTTCCTCAGTTATGGGACAGAATCCACAGCTACTTTCACATTGGGTGGCCCTCATGGAAGGATATTTCGGAAAACTACCTAACCAAAGGAGGCTCTGTTTCTGAATATGATGTCCAAATTGTAATGTGAAACAGAGGTATGAGCCTTGGACCATGTAGCTGCTACACAAATGTCATCAATAGATGTTCTTGACCAAAAAGCTGATGATGCAGCCATAGATCTAGTTGAGTGGGCTCGGAGAGGTTTTGGCAATGTTATACCCTTCTGAAAGTAAATCCATGAGATGCAGTCCATAATCCATTTAGCTAGGGTGACTCTATAAACTGACAGGCCTAGGTGATTTGGACAGAAAGATACAAAAAGCTGGTCTGAATTTCTAAACTGTTTTGACCTGTGGAGGCAAAAACTTAATTGTCTGTGTACATCAAGAAGGTGTAGCATGTATTCTCCTTTACCTGTAAAATTTGGAAAGAAAACTGGAAAGTAAATGGATTGGTCAATGTTATTTTCAGAAACTACTTATGTAAAAAAGAAGGGTTAGTCCACAGTGTAACCCTATCTTTGTGGGTAATAATGTAAGAGTTTTTTTGCCAAAAGAGCCTGGAGTTCAGAAATTCTTTTAGCTGCAGTAATCGCCACCAAGAAAGCTGTCTTCCATGATAGAAATTTTAGGTCAGACTTGTCTGAAGGTTTAAAAGGTTTTTATGTCAAGTTTTCAAGTATGACAGTAAGATCCCAATGTGTGAGGGATCCCTTATTGGAGGTCTTAGCATAAAAATGCCTTTCATAAAAGCTTTACATGATCTAGAAGAAGCTAAGGAAAAATATTTATTCCCTGTGTGGAAATCTGAAATTGCTGCAACTGAAGTTTAATCTTAGAGAACCTAGCACCATCTTTGAAAAGAGTTGTCAAAAATTGAAAAATAGTCAAAATTAAAGCAAAAAAAAAAAGGATCAATGTCCTTATCTGATGCCCGAATAGAAAACCTTTTCCATTTGCTTCTATAAACTTTTTTTTTGTTAGAATTCTTTTGAGAAGTTAAAATAATGCCACAAACTGGGGAAGAAAGTCTGGACAGACTAACTATTATTGAAAGTGGAGAAACTATGCAGTCAGCTTGAGGTCCTGAATGTTGCGATGTTGAATCCCTGATAGGTGAGAGAGAGATCCTGAGTGGGTTCCAGTTTCCATGGAGGATACTAAAGATGAGACCATAGAAAGGGGAACCTCACTTGCCAAGGCCAGAAGTTGGCAATGAGGATTACTGAGATCTTCAGCCTGCTTGTTTTCTGCAAAAAACATGGAATCAGGGGAAGAAGTGGACAAGCATAAAGAAGTCCCGAGGGCCAAGCGTGAAGAAGAGTATCTCTCAGTTGCTTCCCGTGAGGGGGGATCATGGTGAAGTACTTGCTGCACTTCTTGTTGAAAGGAGTGGCAAATAAATCACAGCAAGGATGGCCCCAACTCCTCAAAATTATATTTGCTACCGATTGATTGTGAGACCCCTCGTGAGGCATCAGAATTGATATACTCAGTTTGTTTGCAAGCAAATTGGTTTTCCCTGGGATGTGCATTGCAATAAGAAATATTGCCCATTCCCAAACCCTCATGGCCTCTCTGCAAAAGGGGTAAGATCAGGTTCCTTTGTTGATTTACCAGACTATAGACATGTTGTTGGTCTGAATTGCAATAATCCCCAAGGGAAGAGCATCTTAAAATATCTGTAATGCTAAAAGGACTGCTCTTATTTCTATGACACTGATATACAACTTGGTCTCTTGAGGGGACCACATGCCTTGGACAGTTCTTCTCAAGAAATGGCAACCCATCCCATTTGAGAAGCATCCATGGTCATTGTGGCTACTGGGTTTGGAAGAACAAAAGGTCTGCCCAGAAAAAGATTATCTGATTATATCCACCAGCAAATGTGTCACTTGCAAATTGTGATGAGTTTTACTTGAAAATACAGGGGTTGATATAGAATAGACCATTGTACAGCTGCAGTCCATTGGAGAACTTGCATAAAGAAGAATGCTAGAAAAAGAAGTACCATGGCAGCTGCCATGGACCACAGAACTTGAAGAACTAATCTTGCTGAGGGAGATAAATGAGAGAGAATAGACTGTACTTGATTCTGATAGAAGTAATACCATGGGTAGGCAATAATGCTATTCTATACATGTGTTTAGAACTGTCCAGATGAATCCCAGGCTCTGAACTGGAGTAAGTTTCAATTTGGTGAAATTTATCATAATACCCAAGGAGTCAGAAATCTGGAGCAAATAGTCCCTAACATTTTGAAGTTGATGCTCAGATGGGGTGGTTTAAAGTCAGTCATCTAGATATGGAAACCCCTGGAATTACTTCATTGTCAAGTGATGTGCTACTGCTGCCATGCATTTGGTAAACACTCAGGGGGTTGTGGTGAGTCCAAAGGGCAGAGCTCTGAATGACTGGCTCCCAGCCAAAAGCTGAGATGTCTTTTGGATTGTCTGTGTGATATGATAGTACATGTCCTGAAGATCTACAAAGCACATCCAATCATCCTTGTGCAGAAAAGGCAGGATGGACTGAACCTTGACCATTCAGAACTTTGTTTTCTTTACATACTGGTTCAATTTGCTTAGATCCAAGATGGGTCTGAGGTCCCTTGTTTTCTTTGACACTAAAAAGAAATGTGAATAAGTTTCAAATTCTATTTGTTCTGGTGGTACCCTCTGGATTATTCTTTTTTTCTAGCAGTTTTTGAATTTCTTGCGTGGCAGCCTTTTTCTGACTGGGTGAAATGTTAGGAAGTTTCTTACTTTGATAATGAGGAAGAAGGGAAAATGATATGAAATAGCCTCTGGATATTATGCTTCACACCCATGAATCTTTTGTAATGTTTGTTAAGGCATCCAGATGCAAGGACAATTTACCCCTGACTGCCTCCAGAGTAAGACAGTCAAGCAGCAATTCAGGAGCACTGAAAGGGCATATCCAACATAGAATCTCTAATGCCCTGGTTTTGCAGGCCTCCTCTGCCTCTAGGGTGATGCCTGCCATTAAACTTTCCCCTCTGCCTCTGAAGGAATTTTCCCCATGTAAATCCTGGAATGGCCCATGAGATTAGCGGAACCACATTTTCTAACTGCCTCTATGTTTCCTTAAGAAGGTCAGCTGAGGCATAAAAAACTTGATCCATATGGCAGACAAGGTCTTTCCATCTTTTTCGCTATAAGTAAGTGCATCCTTTATTGATGGTCCAAACAAGGAAGTGCCATTGAATGGGGCATTAATAAAAGGCATCTTAAAAAGCTCCGCAAAGTTGTATAGTCGCATTCAGGCATGTCTCTTTATAGCTATGCCTGAACCGGCTGCTCATGAGGTACCTTCAGCTATGTGAGAGATTAATCTCATTGAAGTGTTTGATATGGATAGAAGAGTGGCCACTTTGAGAGGATGTTCTTTTGAAATCCTTAGCAGACATGGACTCTGACAGAGTGTTTGAAAGTTCCTTATTCAAATCTCTGTGAAATCTATTAAAATGTGTCAGGTAGTTAGTAGTTAAGTGACTTCAGTTCGAAGGTAGCTGAGGCAAACACTTGCTTTCCAAATTTGTTTAATGGTCTAGACTCTCTGTTAGGTGGATAGAGAGTAGAGCTCTGTTCTGCTGGTTCTTTCTTAGTGGCTGCCACCACCACTATAGCATCAACCGGGACGCCTCTGCTCTAGTAGGGTCTGTCTGCAGGTGGTATCAAAAATTTGTCAGGGCACTTGGGAATGGCCTCAACAGTATTCATCTCCTTCTATAGCCGATGGGAAACCGGGTCAGTTAGTTCATCCACTGGGGGAGTGATCCAAGGCATAGATGGACCAAAAACAAAAGCCTACAAGAACACTGATTCTTCAGGAAAAGAGCTTGGGATGATCAACCACTTTTCTGCTTCAAAATCTCAAGAATATCTCCAAAGGAGATGTCATCTAGCTGTGGTCAGGGGGATCCTTCTCCTTCATTAAAATTGGTGACTTCCATGAGAGACTCCAAGGGGGAATCTGTGTGTCTCCTTTTACACATCCTCTTCTGGGGAGGGGCGTGTTCCATGGGATGTTCTGGAAAAGTATCACAAGAGAGGGGAAGTTCCTCTACTTGAACTGTTTTGAGGCCAGTTAGAACTCGCTGCCCTGCTGGAATAGGCCTGTTCAACTCAGAGTTCGGAATTGATGAGAGTAAAATGGTAGGATCTGAAATAGGAGAAGACAGTTCTCTCTGGAGAGAAAAATCCATTTCTACCACCTTGAAGGTGAAGGGTGCAGGATAAATCCTGACCCTCCCACTTGGAGCCAAAGCTTCTGAAGGAAAGCAGATCATGACCACCCCAGGATCTTAGCCTCAGGGGAATAACTGGACCAGAACTTTCTAGGGTAAAGACTCTGAGGGGAAGGGATGGATCTGACAATGTAGGAGCCAAATCCACCCCCTTGGACCTGATGCCAACACCTTGGCTCCAATACCTCTTCTTATCCAAGAGTATCAGAGCAGAAACGGTCAAAGAAACAGTTGGAGTGGAAGAGGAAACTTTCCTCAGATCCATCACCAAGCTTCTTGGGGATTTCAGATCCTGGGTCTCCAAAACCAGTGGTCAGATTAGAGAAGGATACAGAATGGATTTTCAGTGTACACTCGCAGATCCAGTATAGGAAGGAGCTGTCAGGACCCCCATATGGATCTCAGCCCTGAAAAACTTTTGCATCATCCTATCTACATCTGCCTTTGATAATGTTCTGGAGGACCTAGAATACACTGTGGAAGGGGTCCTGGAATGTTTCTTAGAAGTTTGAAACAATTGTGCAGCTAAGGAGGGTGAAATGGGCTTTACCATTTATTCAGGAGTTCTGCTCCTACAAGATGTACTTGGTTTCAGATCCAAAGACTTAGGATCCAGAGAAGAATTCATTGGAGAAGGAGAGATAATTATCTGGGCTGAAACCTTCAGATCCGATCAAGGTTTCAAATCCAATGGTAGACTAAGAGAACTCAGATCCGAGGATGATGGACCCATAATTTCTCTGAATTTTTCTTTAGGCTCTGATGAAGACTAAACTTCAGTGGAGACCTTTTCTTGAGCTTCAAAGAAGTTCCTTTGCTATATTTTAAGAGGGCTTGAGCCCTGGAAGATGAAGTAGCAGGTAGTAAGACTTTCAAAATAAGCTTATTATGCCTGTCAGCCAAAGCTCTAGGACTGAAGGTATAGAAGACTGTACAAGCCATATTTAAATGGTCAGGGCCAAGGCAATAAATGAACTCCTTGTGGGCATCAGGGTTTGGGATCTTATGCCCACAAGAAGTGCATTTTTTTTTAAAACCTGTAGGCTTGTCAGACATTTTGGCTATTGAAAAGATAAAAAGACAGACAATAACTAGAAAGTTTTTTTTTTTAAAAAAAAAACAGTAAAGAATAAAGAGTGGTTAAACTACAAACTATGGTATTTAAAAGAGATACCTTTTAGAACTAGGTAAAGGGAAATACCAACAATGGTACAAAAGACTTGTAAAAGTTTAGTAGAGAAAGGTTCAAAAATTTCCTAATGCCAGTGACAGCTAAAAGGGAAGTTGTAAGAAAGCATTTTAAGGTTTGACGTAGAAGGGTTACAGAAAATTTAGGACTAAATAGCAAGAAAAAAATTGCTTACAAATGCTCAAGAGTGGAACCTACATCTAACCACAATGGAGGCAAACAAGATCTGCAGTATTGGGGATGAAGTTGGGCATTATGGGTAAAGGGAGGAGTTTGAGAGTTGGATCTGAAGTCTGTAGTATGCGCTGGAGCTCAGATCCAAGCTCCATAAATGAAGAAGAATGAAAAGGACAACATCATCCCCCGGATTCTCAAAAGCTTGCACGGCATGCAAGATTGGTACAGGAGCCCAAGCAGGCAATATGCCTGCCGTGCGATCCAGGAACAGCCTGTGGGGGTATGCATGAGCTCTCCTGCACTAATCTTGCACGGATGAAGCCCTTGTATGCAAATCACCCCATTTGCAGGACTAGTGCAATCAGCAGAAATGTACTCGGTTAGTAACCGAGTACATGTCTGCAAAATCCAAAATGGAGCTATGACAGCCCCAAATAAAGGCTGCATATCATGTAGTAAGCATGCCAATGGCCAAGTATAAGGCCATTGGCATTGCAAACAGTACAAAAATTAAAAAAATCAACTTTTAATTCCTATTAGCCGATTCCGGCTGTTTAAGCGTAGAGCAGCGGCGCACAACCGGGATCGGGGGAAAATAATAAAACAAACATAAATTAAGCATTCTAACTAAAATAAGTATTCTGCCATGTGAGTCAATGGCAGGCAGAAGATAACATGGCCAGTGAGTAGTGCTTGCTAAGGGGGGAGGCTCAGTGTGAGACATGTAACTATGCATTAGCAGGCAATCCTATGCAAATGAGGGGAAGGATAGTGAATCCCAGTATTCCCCAGGATGTGAGGCAGGTCCCAACAGTGTAAGAGGATGAATAGCTGGGTGCAAGCCTAGGAGGTAGGTGACATCATGGGTGTGTGTGTCAGGCATACTGTAAGCGGATTGTAACCCTGTGGCGCCGGGGTTGCTCCTAGTGTAGCACAGCTAAGCTAGGGGGTGTGTCCAAACCTGCCTAGCAGTCATTACAAAGCCTATGTAGGTGTGCGCGCCGCGCACCTGGTTGTACAGGAAGGAAAAATAGGTTAAACCAGGAAATAGCAGCAGTGTGCACATATGAGCATTCTGGTTGCACAGTGTGCACACGGTTTGAAACAGGAAGGCAATGGGATGGGAAAACAGCGGTAGGAAGGTAATCAGTGGTATGCTACAGTGTGCCAATTACACAGCAGCATTTAATTTGTTTTGAATGTTTATTAATTCCTTGTCCCAAGATTTCCTTTTATTATTATACCATCTGATACTTTGTCCATATAAATATGATTTTAGAGCATCCCAAATGTGAATAATGGAGACGTCAGGTGTAGTGTTTAAGTCTAAGAAATGTTGCACCTCAGTAATCTTTACGGTCCTTTAGTTGAGTTAAGTATGCTGGTATTCTTTTGATCTGAACATTATAAGTACTCTTTACCATAAATTCAAAGACAATTGAATTATGATCTGATATAGGACATGAAATGATCTTGGAATTAATTAAGTCTGTTACCAGTTGTTAGAAATAAAGACTCTATCTATTCTTGAATAAGTTTTATATCTATTAAAAAAAAAGTGTATGGTAATGATTTAGAATCTATCTGATTATTAATATCATTCAAATGATATAAATTAATAAAATCCTTTAAATGCTTTGCATTAGATGTAATTTTCCTTTTTCCTATAGTAGTAGTATCTTTTTCATGCAGGATACAATTAAAATCACCTGCTAAAATAATATCTCCTATAGAAAATTATATAATCTTATTGAGATGGTGTTTCACTGTATTAATGCCAATTCCTGGTATCCAATATATATTAATTAATGTATATATTTTCCCATTAATCTGTATTGTAACCATACAGAACATTCCTTTATCATCTTTATAAGACTTAATAGTTTTAGGTATGGGCATATTTTGTTCCATAAGATAGCCACTCCTCTTTTTTTCTGTGTGTGTTCTGAGCTAACCAAGACTGTATATTTATTAGTGGCTAATTTATCTATATCCTTTTTCAGGAGATGTGTTTCTTGAAGGAATATTAAATTGGCTCTATGCAAATTAATATATCTCATTAAACTTGCCCTTTTACATGGGCTATTCAATCCATTAATGTTTAAAGAAATTCCTTTTAGAGATACCATTTAACTTTTATAAACATATAAAACATATAATCAGAATAACATTTACTAAAAAAAGTATTATTATGTCTCCTCCTTTAGGTGTTCTATTAATTATAGCTTTATTTAATGAAAATCTTATGGAATTTTGTGTAATTTTCACTTTTATTTGTAGTGACAATGAGTTTATAAAATGTGATGTGGATGTCAAAACTATATACACACAGCAATAATCAGGTGAAAATAATGTTTGGATTAAACAGTGCACCCAGCCTGGAGTTGAAAACTCCAACTTCGAGTAGCAAATACCACTCAAGTTATCCCCCTATCCTAAGCAGCAGTACTTCAGCTGCCACCAAATTAATTTGATACTAACTATTATTAACTAAAGTTAACCTCATTTAATTTGATTATCTACTATAACAAAGCTAAACAATTTATATAACAGCTTCATATAAACATATAAAACATTTAGAAACAACTAATATTGCTATGTACATCTATTCTATATAATAATCTCATAATCAAAATAGCATTCTAACAATCTTGGTAATGGGAGCAAAGAAGAGAGAGAGAGAGAGAGAGAGAAAAGGGAATATCCATATGGTAGTTTAATAAAAGTTTGTAAGAATAAGTTCTTATTATATGTTTATGCTTATTTGAATTCAATAACATTTATTATCTTAGGCTATTATGACTCAGACATTACTTATATTAGGGTATTCCCACTTTCTGCCATAGCAATACAGTTAATAGCTTTAAAACTTTAAATTACTTGCACCAGAAGCTTCCTTCTCATATTTATTATTGCCATTTAAATAAAATAATTGTTCCCATGTATAAGTTAAAAGAACATACTACACAGCAATATTGATCCCTAGTTATACATAAATCATTGTGATAAAAGCCATCTGTATTTTATATATCTGAACTGCAGCTTTAAAATGTGTCACATGACAATTTCTTCTGAAATATAATCATAATGATACATATACTTGTCTGTTAGTCAAGGCAAATGATTTATAACATTACATATCTTTAAATCATAAGCATCTATATGCATTAAAGTGCAGCAGTCATATAAGCTTTCAAAAACAAGTGTGCATGAGTTTTACCTTCTATGCCTTCTAAAATATCTCATTTGTTTACTATGGCATATTAAGTCACTTAAAATCATTATAACTTTTATATTTTATAAGTTACATCTTAAATAAGTTATTATAAAGAAAAACTCACATTTAGATGTCATAAAGTTCGTTTTTCATCACAAAACCACATTTACAGCAGTTCTACTTCCTGAAACAGTTTACTTCTTGAATTTGCGATGTGTCAGTGTGAAATCAGGGGTCAAAGTTCAAAATGACTGCTTTCAGCTTCTCTGTGTGTTTTCTGAATGTTGAAGCTTTTAAAACGACTCGAGGACACTATTCATAAACAAACCCACATCCCAGATTGTCTCCCATAACATTCTGGCGGGAATTTTAATAAAAGTAAGTGACTGACATTCATTTTGTAATACAAATGGATCTAAACAATGCAAAACCTTCTCGAAGCACTTTACAAGTCATTACAGTCTCTATGACAGTGAAACCAAGCCTTCAGTTGTTTAACATAAACACAACTTATTTTTATACGCCCCATTTCATTTTCTCATTCAGAGCTTATTACATACACATATCAGTATTATCAGAAGCATATTACTTTATAAATAAGAGAGAGAGAGAGAGAGAAAAAAAAAGGGACCTACAAAGAGTATCTACAAAGATATTTTACTTGCTGTTTGTTTTAATAAAGTAGAACATGAGACATATTACTTTCAACTACTTTAGTTCTAGTTAACTGCAATTATATCATGACATATTATTTGAAATCATGTATTAAGCAATTAAGTCATGGCATAATATATAGCAGCAGTATTTAAACAGCATAAATAATTTTAAAGAAATAATAAATTATTTTTCCCCTTATTTCCTATTTTTCATCTAACCCCTCTCCCTGCCCTCCCCCACCCTTCACTAAATGTTTAGTTTAAAGGGAATGCCATTATTTAAAACAAGAAGAGAAAGGAAATGTATCAAATTACTAACCTTAGGTCTTTTTATCACAAAGAGAAACAAGTTGATTCATTATCAGGTTATTTGTTCCTCAGGAAGTTTGATTATTTATAAAACAAAATTCAGTTCTTTGCACACAAAAAAAATAACTTTGAATAAATCCTTAAGATATTTGTGGCTTTCTTGTAAATGTAGTAACTGTAATTAAAGAGTTCAAAGAAATATAAAACATGTCATTTGTTTTTTAGTCTTTTTTGCTTCTCTGAAGTCTTCCAAGAAGTTCCTGTTGCCATTCTCTTTAGCGAAGGACTTGCCCATTCCATATCTTCTATTTTATCTAATATTTTATTTTTTTTAATATACAGCAAAGCAGAGTCCAAGTCTTCAAAAATTCTAGGGCCATCCGGTAAAAAGATTTTTAGTTTGGAAGGAAATAAAAGATGAGTTTTGAACTGTGCTTTCTTAAGCTCTCTTATTAATGGCAGAAAGACTTTTCTTTTTGATATTACCAAGGAAGAATAGTCATTGTCAAAACGCACAGTTGCCTCATTAATTTTTATAGGTGCTTTAGCCCATGCAGATTTTAATACCATCTCCTTGTCATAAGATGATAAAAATCTTACAATAACTGATCTAGGATACTTTTTATTTATATTAGAATTAGATAAAGACCTATGGGCTCTTTCAATACCAAAAGAAAATGTTTCTGACAGATCTAAAGTTTTGGGAAGCCAAGTATTTAAAAAGGATGTAATGTTGTTACCTTCTATATTTTCTGGCAGTCCAAAAATCCTTATATTATTGCGTCTGGATCTGTTTTCCAAGTCATCTAGTTTGGATTGAAGGTGTGTGTTCTGTTTCAATAAGAATTCAATGTTAATTTTGTCTTCCTGAATTCTGTTGTCCATATCATTAAGTGTCTCTTCTATACCTGTAATCTGAGCTTTCTGATGTTGTAAATCTTGATGTAACAAATCCATTTGTTTTGTGGTTTTCTCTATAAAGTTATCAATTTTAACATCCAGTCTGTCCATTTTAGTTGTTAGTTGCTGAATAGTTGATAGTAAAGACTGAAGCTCTTTCTTGATGCTGGAATCCTGACTGTTAGCCTTACTGGAACTCATTCTGAACAGAGGTGATGAAAGAGAAATTTCCAAGAAGATTTCTGACAGGAAAATTATTTAAATTTTCTTTCTTTTTTAGATATTATTCAAGATACTGATATTCCAAATGTTTTTAGAAAGAAAATTATTACATTAGTTGAATTTTGAAGTAATAATTTCCTGTCAGTGTAGTTATGTTGGTGGAGCTGAAGAAATCTGCTGCTATCCTGTGTTCATCCTTGGCCACGCCCCCCACGTGGCAGCCTTTTTCTGTCTGGGTGAAATGTTAGGAAGTTTCTTCCTTTCATAATGAGGAAGAAGGGAAAATGATATGAAACAGCCTCTGGATATTATGCTTCACACCCATGAATCTTTTGTAATGTTTGTTAAGGCATCCAGATGCAAGGACAATTTACCCCTGACTGCCTCCAGAGTAAGACAGTCAAGCAGCAATTCAGGAGCACTGAAAGGGCATATCCAACATAGAATCTCTAATGCCCTGGTTTTGTAGGCCTCCTCTGCCTCTAGGGTGATGCCTGCCATTAAACTTTCCCCTCTGCCTCTGAAGGAATTTTCCCCATGTAAATCCTGGAATGGCCCATGAGATTAGCAGAACCACATTTTTTAACTGCCTCTATGTTTCCTTAAGAAGGTCAGCGGAGGCATAAAAAACTTGATCCCTATGGCAGACAAGGTCTTTCCATCTTGTTCGCTATAAGTAAGTGCAGCCTTTATTGATGGTCCAAACAAGGAAGTGCCATTGAATGGGGCATTAATAAAAGGCATCTTAAAAAGCTCCACAAAGTCGTATAGTCGCATTCAGGCATGTCTCTTTATAGCTATGCCTGAACCGGCTGCTCATGAGGTACTTTCAGCCATGTGAGAGATTAATCTCATTGAAGTGTTTGATATGGATAGAAGAGTGGCCACTTTGAGAGGATGTTCTTTTGAAATCCTTAGCAGACATGGACTCTGACAGAGTGTTTGAAAGTTCCTTATTCAAATTTCTGTGAAATCTATTAAAATGCGTCAGGTAGTTAGTAGTTAAGTGACTTCAGTTCGAAGATAGCCGAGGCAAACACTTGCTTTCCAAATTTGTTTAATGGTCTAGACTCTCTGTTAGGTGGATAGAGAGTAGAGCTCTGTTCTGCTGGTTCTTTCTTAGTGACTGCCACCACCACTATAGCATCAACCTGGACGCCTCTGCTCTAGTAGGGTCTGTCTGCAGGTGGTATCAAAAATTTGTCAGGGCACTTGGGAATGGCCTCAACAGTATTCATCTCCTTCTATAGCCGATGGGAAACTGGATTAGTTAGTTCATCCACTGGGGGAGTGATCCAAGGCATAGATGGACCAAAAACAAAAGCCCACAAGAACACTGATTCTTCAGGAAAAGAGCTTGGGATGATCAACCACTTTTCTGCTTCAAAATCTCAAGAATATCTCCGAAGGAGATGTCATCTAGCTGTGGTCAGGGGGATCCTTCTCCTTCATTAAAATCGGTGACTTCCATGAGAGACTCCAAGGGGGAATCTGTGTGTCTCCTTTTACACATCCTCTTCTGGGGAGGGGCGTGTTCCATGGGATGTTCTGGAAAAGTATCAGAAGAGAGGGGAAGTTCCTCTACTTGAACTGTTTTGAGGCCAATTAGAACTCGCTGCCCTCCTGGAATAGGCCTGTTCAACTCAGAGTTCGGAATTGATGAGAGTAAAATGGTAGGATCTGAAATAGGAGAAGACAGTTCTCTCTGGAGAGAAAAATCCATTTCTACCACCTTGAAGGTGATGGGTGCAGGATAAATCCTGACCCTCCCACTTGGAGCCAAAGCTTCTGAAGGAAAGCAGATCATGACCACCCTAGGATCTGAGCCTCAGGGGAATAACTGGACCAGAACTTTCTAGGGTAAAGACTCTGAGGGGAAGGGATGGATCTGACAATGTAGGAGCCAAATCCACCCCCTTGGACCTGATGCCAACACCTTGGCTCCAATACCTCTTCTTATCCAAGAGTATCAGGGCAGAAACTGTGAAAGAAACAGTTGGAGTGGAAGAGGAAGCTTTCCTCAGATCCATCACCAAGCTTCTTGGAGATTTCAGATCCTGGGTCTCCAAAACCAGTGGTCAGATTAGAGAAGGATACAGAATGGATTTTCAGTGTACACTCGCAGATCCAGTACAGGAAGGAGCTGTCAGGACCCCCATATGGATCTCAGCCCTGAAAAACTTTTGCATCATCCTATCCACATCTGCCTTTGATAATGTTCTGGAGGACCTAGAATACACTGTGGAAGGGGTCCTGGACTGTTTCTTAGAAGTTTGAAACAATTGTGCAGCTAAGGAGGGTGAAATGGGCTTTACCATTTATTCAGGAGTTCTGCTCCTACAAGATGTACTTGGTTTCAGATCCAAAGACTTAGGATCCAGAGAAGAATTCATTGGAGAAGGAGAGATAATTATCTGGGCTGAAACCTTCAGATCCGATCAAGGTTTCAGATCCAATGGTAGACTAAGAGAACTCAGATCCAAGGATGATGGACCCATAATTTTTCTGAATTTTTCTTTAGGCTCTGATGAAGACCAAGGAAACTTCAGTGGAGACCTTTTCTTGAGCTTCAAAGAAGTTCCTTTGCTATATTTTAAGGGGGCTTGAGCCCTGGAAGATGAAGTAGCAGGTAGTAAGACTTTCAAAGTAAGCTTATTATGCCTGTCAGCCAAAGCTCTAGGATTGAAGGTATAGCAGACTGTACAAGCCATATTTAAATGGTCAGGGCCAAGGCAATAAATGCACTCCTTGTGGGCATCAGGGTTTGGGATCTTATGCCCACATTTGGCTATTGAAAAGATAAAAAGACAGAGAATAACTAGAAAGTTTTAAAAAAAAAAAAAAAAAAAAAAACAGTAAAGAATAAAGAGTGGTTAAACTACAAACTATGGTATTTAAAAGAGATACCTTTTAGAACTAGGTAAAGGGAAATACCAACAATGGTACAAAAGACTTGTAAAAGTTTAGTAGAGAAAGGTTCAAAAATTTCCTAATGCCAGTGACAGCTAAAAGGGAAGTTGTAAGAAAGCATTTTAAGGTTTGACGTAGAAGGGTTACAGAACATTTAGGACTAAATAACAAGAAAAAAATTGCTTACAAATGCTCAGTAGTAGTGGAACCTACATCTAACCACAATGGAGGCAAACAAGATCTGCAGTATTGGGGATGAAGTTGGGCATTATGGGTAAAGGGAGGAGTTTGAGAGTTGGATCTGAAGTCTGTAGTATGCGCTGGAGCTCAGATCCAAGACCCATAAATGAAGAAGAATGAAAAGGACAACATCATCCCCCGGATTCTCAAAAGCTTGCACGGCATGCAAGATTGGTGCAGAAGCCCAAGCAGGCAATATGCCTGCCGTGTGATCCAGGAACAGCCTGCGGGGGTGTGCATGAGCTCTCCTGCACTAATCTTGCATGGATGAAGCCCTTGTATGCAAATCACACCATTTGCAGGACTAGTGCAATCAGCAGAAATGTACTCGGTTAGTAACCGAGTACATGTCTGCAAAATCCAAAATGGAGCTATGACAGCCCCAAATAAAGGCTGCATATCATGTAGTAAGCATGCCAATGGCCAAGTATAAGGCCATTGGCATTGCAAACAGTACAAACATTTAAAAAATCAACTTTTAATTCCTATTAGCCGATTCCGGCTGTTTAAGCGTAGGGCAGCGGCGCACAACCGGGATCGGGGGAAATAATAAAACAAACATAAATTAAGCATTCTAATTAAAATCAGTATTCTGCCATGTGAGTCAATGGCAGGCAGAAGATAACATGGCCAGTGAGTAGTGCTTGCTAAGGGGGGAGGCTCAGTGTGAGACATGTAACTATGCATTAGCAGGCAATCCTATGCAAATGAGGGGAAGGATAGTGAATCCCAGTATTCCCCAGGATGTGAGGCAGGTCCCAACAGTGTAAGAGGATGAATAGCTGGGTGCAAGCCTAGGAGGTAGGTGACATCATGGGGGTGTGTGTCAGGCATACTGTAAGCGAATTGTAACCCTGTGGTGCCTGGGTTGCTCCTAGTGTAGCACAGCTAAGCTAGGGGGTGTGTCCAAACCTGCCTAGCAGTCATTACAAAGCCTATGCAGGTGTGCGCGCCGCGCACCTGGTTGTACAGGAAGGAAAAAGAGGTTAAACCAGGAAATAGCAGCAGTGTGCACATATGAGCACTCTGGTTACAAGGCGTGCACACGGTTTGAAACAGGAAGGCAATGGGAAAGGAAAACAGCGGTAGGAAGGTAATCAGTGAGTACTAGCTTAGCTGGCAGATGAAATGTATCAAAACCAGCCAATTACACAGGCAGCAGACCAGCCCAGCCCAAAACACTTCTATAAACTATGCAAACACCTACCCCTCTGTTTTTTCCTACACTCTAGACCACCAGTGTAAACAAGCGAGGAACTTTTAACACTCACAACTGCAAAATGTTAGGGGCTGCAATAGCTACCATACAACTACCTGTGGAAGAGGCTGAGGGTGGTGAGGATGTGAATGCTGCCGAGCGACCTGCATTGAGGAGATGGAGAAGAGTGTACAGACCCAGGGTAATCTACCAAGGACTACATGAGCCGGAGATAGTGGAGCACTATAGGGTGGACAGGGACCTCCTACAGCAAATTGTGGAGCTGTGCCAGCCATGCCTCATACACAGAACTAACAGAGAGGAATCCATCCCAGTGGATACAAAGGTATGTGTAGGCCTAAGAATACTAGCTACAGGTAACTTCCAAAGTCCAACTGGGGACATGATGGTGATCTCATAGGCATCAGCATTCAGGGTACTCCACCAGTTCCTGGATGCCATGTCAGCACGTCAGTGAGCACGTTTACTTCGCCAACACCCGTGAGGCATTGGCCAGCAATATGCAACTGTTCCACCAAATAGCAGAATACCCTGAGGTAGTGGGTGCTATAGACTGCCCGCACATATGCATCAAAGCACCACCTGGTGAGCAGGGTAGGGTCTACATTTACTGCAAGTGCTTCCCCTCCATCAGCTGCAAGGTTGTGTGTGATGTTCAGGGCATCACACTGAACGTGTGTGCTGGCTGTTCTGGAAGCTATCATGATTCCCACATCTGGCAGCTGTACCAGAGATTTACCAATGAGGACATCCCACACGGTCACCTAGTGGGGGATGCTGGATATGCACTGGAGCCATGGCTTATGACACCCATCAGAAATGAACACACATCTGAACAAGAACTCCATAATGAGGCACATGCACAAACAAGAACCATAATAAAGCATGTGTTTGGGATGCTTAAGTCATGGTTCCGGTGCCTGGACACATCCGGTGGAGACTTGCAGTACTCAACAGCTACATGTACCCAAATTGTCCTTGTATGTGCCGTACTACACAATATGATCCTGCGGAAACAGCTGCAGCAGAAACAGCATGGGGCAGAGCCACACAGCCCCCCACCATTGCCAAGGCCTGCACGGGCACAGAGTGACTCAGAGAAGGAACAACTTGAACCTGCCCCAGTAGGCAGAAGGAGGCATGCCCAGTATGCCCTGGCCTTGGCAAAGAGGCAATGCATAGCACATACACTGACACGGGGGACCCAGGGAATAACACCTCTCTCTTACTCTCACATACAGTAAAAGGGATGCCAAACAATACACTACCTGTGCCTAACCATGTGTAGGAAGTGTACTGTGTGCATCCAACATAGGCAGCCCTGCAGCACCACCTTCAATACTTGGAAAGCCACAAGGTAAGTGACTCACACATGCCAGTCAGGGCAGCCCTGCAGCACCACCTTCAATACTTGGAAAGCCACAAGGTAAGTGACTCACACATGCCAGTCGGGGGGGTCACATGCCCAACAATAGTCACAGCCAGCAGGACAGGTGTAGACAAACACAAACAAAGGCTGTGCTATGGCCTCTGAATGAGGCTTATGGGCAACCCCCCAAGGCCTACACAGACTGACTACAGCAGGCCAGGCAGTGGGATGTCAGTTGTGAAGGCTAGGAAGTAAGACACGAATATGTAGGTAATTATAAGCTAGGTTCTGTAGTACACTCGTATGCCTCTAGCCAGCATGATAAGTAAGACCACACACTGAAATGGAGTACCCGGCATACCAGTACAGTCCTAGCAGATGTGTACAAGTGTCAGGTGTGCCCTCCATCCTATGTAGACATAAAGTAACAGTCAGGTGTGCCCCCCCAATCCTGTGTAGAAATGTAGAAATAGTCAGGTGTGCTCCTCCTGCTATGCAGAAATGTAGTAACAGTCAATGCCAACTGATCGATGGATACCCTGCTGAAACAGCATGCAACCTGTCAGTGTACAACACAAATGTCAGCACTGCAGTACAAACTACCTGGACTTGACCCACACATGCAATACAGATGCCCATACTGGGCATGCTCATACACATAGAGAAATTAAGGCAATGTAAGTCAACGACATACTGAAAGGTCACAATGGGCATGCTTACACTTAAACACATGAAGGCCATGTCTGCAAACACCAGTGGACCAGACATATCTGGCAGTCACAGTTGTTAGTGCAGACAATCGTCAGTATGCACCACTCATGCCTTGCACACACAGTGGATAGAAATACAGACATATATGTAAGGACAACACACTATAGTAAGCCAAAGGTAGACGGACATAG
Source organism: Protopterus annectens (assembly GCF_019279795.1). Lineage (NCBI taxonomy): Eukaryota > Metazoa > Chordata > Ceratodontiformes > Protopteridae > Protopterus > Protopterus annectens. The sequence goes on from NC_056730.1 coordinate 803,815,857, forward strand.
ATGTGTGGAAGAGGGTGACTGTGACAAAGAGCCATCCAGGCCTCTCCCACCCAGCACACAGCCAAAGGGCCCCAAACACATGAGGTGCAGATTTCACTCACTGCAGATACTAGCCACCAGTATCTGTCAGCAGTACAGATTATGTGGTGCACATGCCAGCTGTGCAACATGACTGTACAAGGATGTAGTCATCTAGCAACTGCATACACTTACCTGTGAAATATGACCTTGTGTGTGCCTCCATGTGGCATGTCAACCCCTAGACAAATGGGTAATGGCCCATACACGCACACTGCCCTCCCCATAGCCCTACTATGACAAGTCTGCTGAGGTCATCCAATGTGAAATACACCTTTGGGAGAGTTGTGGCCTAGTAATCACCGTGGTGCATCCTGTACCTGCATACTGCTGTAGTGTGATAAGCTAGTTAGGTAGGGGTTCGAATCCCAGACTTGCCAACTGGGTGTGTGTGGTTGTGTGCATGTCTGTCTGACTGTGTAGGGAGCAATGCCTTTTAGGGTAGTCACACCCCAACACTTTTCATGCACAACTTTAGCAAGGCTGCTGATGTCATCCACCTAGAAATACACCTCTGTGATTGTAGCCCAGTAATCACTTTGGCGCATCCTGTAACCATGTGCTGTTGTTGTGTGATAAACTAGTTAGGTACAGGTTCCATTCCCAGACATGGCAACTGCGTTTGTGTGTGTTTGTCTGTGTAGAGAGCAATGCTTTTTAGGCTAGTCACACTCAGTACATGTCAAATGCCCTACATAAGCAATCTTGCTGATGTCAGCCAATATCATATACACCTTTGAGGAAGGAGTACTGCAGTAATCATTGTGGCATGTACTATAATGCTATAGTGTAATAAAAGTAGTTAGCTAGGGGTTCTACTCCCGGACATGACAGGTATGTGTGTGTGTGTGTGTGTGTGTGTGTGTGTGTGTGTGTGTGTTTGTACCTCATATCCTGTGTGGAGGAGGGTGTGCATGTGTGACACCTGGGCCCAATGTGGAGCTGGTTTTGCAATTTTCTTATATGGTGGCCCTAGTACATATCACAATGTCCACTGTACAGGGAAAACAGCTGTGAAATCGCCGAGTAGCTGGGGTTCATATCCATACCCATAAATGTGACATCAAGGCCAGGCAATCACAGTTAGCAACCCCAGTATTACCCAGAGCACACTCATAACCCATATCTCATACACACGTACATGGCGAGGCAACAGTCATGATGTGTATAGTGCACTGCATATTGCTGACTGATAGTAACTATGGTGTGAATGCAGTGGCCTACAGAGACCATGGCACCATGTCCATCAGTGTGATAGGCATATAATTGTAGACAGTGCACCTTCATTATGTTTCCCACTGGATGCCTGCTACAACCGTGGTTCCATCACATGTGATCCACAAAGGACATACCTTGCCTTACACATATGCCCTGTATGAACAGATGCCACTGACATCAGGGAATACCTGTAGCATGCTATCAATGTAGGTTCAGGGTCAACATGCTGTCCATTACCTGGCCCCACCACATGAGGGCGGGACTGTCACATCTGATGATAACATTCCATGTACACAACATGGGCCAGACAAACCAGGTGCACTTCCACATGCCACTGTACCTGAATTTGGGGGGTGTGCAAATCCAAACACCATCCATGTCATGATGTACAGAGCACATACATGCCAAGCATTGCACAGCACTGGCCATGCACAATAGCAACCCAGGAGACTGGATGGTGAATACTATACCCACCTGTGTGGTCCATTCCGGACACTACACCCCTTAGCCATAATGCAGACCATTCTCATGTAGCCTGATGCCAAGGTATACCCCTCACCCAGCCTTGTACAGCCATTTGGTACCATCAACCACTACACACCCATGAAGCAATGCACACATGCACACTGGTATTAGCACCCTGTGTCTGTGTGTGTGGTGTATGATGCTTCTGACCACATTCACACCCAGTCCCACCCCCACTGGCATACTGAAGCAAGCTCTCCAGTCAGACACCGTCACATACCCTCTGACTATAGAACTCCAGGATAACCCCTTTGGGCCAATGGATACCTATGCATTACTGTATTCTGGCAAGGTAAGTGATTAGGAAGTGTATTCATTACCCTGCCAAGTGTGGCAATGTGTATGAGTCCCTTACAGAGTGTGGCTGTGTTGACGCTGACACCTTTTCATGTGGAAAGGCCCATGTGCTACACCTACTGTATCACAACAGTGTTGCAGATGTCACTCACCAGCACATATGCATCTGGACAGCTCACCAACATGTAAGCTATGTGGTGCATGCAATAACTGCATACACATGTGATAGCTATGCATAGTCAGTCAGGTGTTTGAAACCCCGGACTGGTAGGTATGTGACACACACATGCTTAAGATTTACTCACTCACACCTTCCCTGACATACATTGTCTCTGTCTGTCCTGCCCACACCCTCTCTGGTGGATGTGGGATGTACACCTGCTTTGCTAGGCAGCAGCCTGTGTTTTGTAAGTGATGGTCATGATCAGCTGATGGTCTCTGCACCAATTGCAGCCCTGTTCTAGCTGAATGCATGTGGAGCAGTTGTGGTAACATTCCCATAGTGAATTGCATGGTAACACACACCAATATCTGGGAACATCATTTTTGTGTTGGCCCTTTACATCCACTGAGGGCAGGAACTAGATCTGTCGGTTGGCGAAATGCATCTCAGATGAATTGGGGATTTACCTCTAACAACTTACACTGTGGAAACAGGGTGACACACAGGAGGGGTATGTGCCTGACCTGACTACAGACTGTAAGTGCTACTGTACTGCATGTGGAGTAATGTTGGTTTAACAGAGTGCATGTGTGTGTGTGTGTGTGTGTGTGTGTGTGTGTGTGTGTGTGTGTGTGTGTGTGTGTGTGGATATGGCTGTCCTACATGTTGTAATACCTGCCATGTCAGTACTATGTTTATGAGGAATCTGCATCAGCAGGGTCGTCTGCAGACTGGGCAGTGTGTTGTGCCCTTGGTGTCATGTGATACCCACTGAGCACATATCTGTGAACTGCATAAGGTAGTGTGAGGATTGCAGTCTGTAGGTGGTGAAAGCCCTGACTGGTTCTACCTTCATATCCCTCATAGGACACATGTTGCAACAAACCCTGTTACAGCAGTGCATGTATGAGGTTATCACAGCAACATGTCAATATTGGCTCTGTGTATATGCTTCCAGCCACATCTCTGTCACTGCCCCCACCATATCATCTTCAACAGACTTAACACACAACACATTAGTATGGCTACAGCTTAACTACCATTTGGGCAGATTGTGTAGTGTACCACAGTTTCTGGTATGGGATTGTAGCCATGTCCCCTGTGTGGAAACTAACATTACCAGACTGGTACTGATTATTCACTTGCATGTCATTGTCAGGGCCACTATGGTTACATATATGCCAGTGGTAGGGCTGCTCTGAGATTGCTGCACATCTGACAGTCTGTGCTATAGGGGGGTTCTATGCATGCTGTTGGACATGTACCGGCATTGTGTAGACTATTACTACCAACATATGTACTATGACAGTGACACAATAACGTGTATATATTCCTTTGGCCAGATGATCCACCTCCCCACACCCATCTGACCAGGATACCTGGCCACATCACATGTGTGTGCCAACCTGGAGTCTCCTCATGTATTGTGACAGCCATACCATCAGGTGGAACTACCCAGGGGATGTTGGCCCACCCCCCTCAGGCACAGAACAACATGTCCCTGTCTCCTGAGCTCATGTCTAGGGCCTGTCCCATACCAGGCTCCACAGACACATAAGAGATGTGCTACATCCATCTGAGGCACCGAGAACACATTCACATGGCCAACATGCTCCTCCTGCTTAGCCACCAGACCTGGCACCTTCAGGACATGGACTGCTGTTGTGAATGGGAGTTGGTGGGAGCCTTGTTCCCATTGTGCCCATATTAGAGACCATGGTGCATCCACATCATAGACCACACACACCATCCACAGTGTTTACCCACCACATGTGTCACATACCACCCCTGTAGACTGTCCTCTATCTACCAATCCTGACCACCTCCACTTGTGTATCTGCCATACTTCCCCATAGCAGACTTCACAGGTAGGAGCATTGTGGTGCTAGGATGGGACTAACATGTGACATACCTGTCCATGGTGCACACACTGCCAGCTGTAGATATCTGTCTGTATTGCTATGTGTGCTGCTGCTGCCTCACACATAGCACACATCACTGTGGTAATGATATAGGGGACATGTCTTACCATACATATCTGTTAATGTGTGTGTTTGTACAGATGTAGATATTTGCATATTGGTATTTATCTATATGTGTGTAGATATATGTGCCTTCATATATATGTGCACATAGATATATGTCTACATATGGGTATATGTATATTTCCTGACATACATGCTGATATACATATATATCTGTAAATATTATATATGTGACATATGTACACATATGCATACCGATATGTGGGGTACATTGAGACATCAGCTCCATAATCTCAAAACACCTTCCTGCACAGCTGCACTTTTCTGACTTGCTGCAACACAGACAGGTGCCACATATGGACACAGCCTGACATTAAGGTGGTATATGTAGGAGCCGATGGCAGGGAACCCTATTACATACCTATGGCATTCTGGCATGCTACATTACAGATTCACCTGGGTATCTGCCAGTGGTGGGCCATGTCTCCCACATGTCCATCATAATGGCATTACTTCCACCACCAGCTATTAGCCATGTCATATACATACTTCCCATTACACTACACACACTATGATGCCTTACATCTTGACTGTCAGTGCTTACCTGCACAGTAAATGGCTATGGCCCACTACATACAGGGACAGACACTATTGTCCATAGCAGTTGTTCAGTTGAATATTGTCACGACACCTGATGGCACATATAGCTCATTCCGCATCAATCCCATTGTGATGGACCAGGTACTACATGCTATTACATGTATATATACCTCACATACCTGTTGTGGGAATGATGTCTTGTTGAATGACAGCTGGCTAAATGCCTGTGATGTCAGCTTATTGTTGGAAGAGCTTTGTCTTTTCTTTCTTTTTATCTTACTCTCTCTCTCCCTCTCTCTCCAGTAAATGGATTGAGCTGCTTTGAATAGATTACAGCCTGGCATTAGTAGGTGGTGAACATGATCAGGTGATGGCCTCTGCACCAATCAGTGCCCTCCACATGCTAACTGCATGCTGCTTGCTGTGTAGTACCTCTAATTACCAGTGTCATGGCAACCACCTACTATGATTCCCTGCATCATGTGGGCATGGTCCCTTTGCCTTTCCTGTGTGATGGACATCATTCCGGTATGTGGACATCAGTGTTACAGACAGCAGGTAGCAATACTTCTTACAGGAGAATTGGCACACTCAGGCCAGCTACTTATTTATAGGAGATTCCAGAAATACAGACAGAGTGTGAGTAGAGTTGTGTTATGCTTTATATAGTATTGGTGTTACAGGGTGTGTGTGTGTACATACTAGTTTACACTGGAATGCTGTTTGTCTGCATAGCTCTCACCTGTGGGCCTATCCTCTTGGTGGCAAGAGGTGTGCCTATCATGTTATGTCTGTTCTCCACACAGGTGCTGTGTCTGATATGTCACTGGTAGAGTGGGTGTTGAGTGCTATCAGTATATGGCTACATTCATTTATGTTTGTAACCACAAATCCCTGACTAAGGGTATATTGCAGACTATCCTGTGACACCAGCAACTTGCTTAGTGTATGGCAACAGTTTTCCACATATGAGCCTGTGTTCCAGACTCTGTCCTCCACTTACATACCAAGCTTTGCACATATGACATGCTGTCAGGGGTTGTTCTGTAGTGGGCTGTGAGTATATCATACTGCCATTGCTGCCCCCAGTCCACTGCTGTTGTATCCCCCACACATACAGTGGGGCTGAGGCCATATATGTGTGGACTTCACCTACACAATACATGTGTGCTCTTATGCACTCCAGAGGCCAGTGTATGTAGCAGTGGTATGTGGCCCTGTATTATTGAGTCTAGGGGGGATGCACCATAAATGACCTAGGCTGTTATAAAATGTGGTAGTATCAGGGGTGAGCTGCCTTATGGTATCCGGATGTACAGCACCATACACATCACCTATATTTACATTACTTACATAAATCGGGTTATTGCAGGCCTACTGTCTCCTGCCATACAGATTGTTCTGTTGGTCAGTGTGCTTGTGATGGTGTCAGTTATGCCTTGTTATGTAACAGTTACATCCCATTTAGTCAACTGATGTCTTTATCACCTAATGATTTTTTACGGAGTGTATATAGAGGCTGCTGAACTATGCACCTGCATTACTTACTGTTGAAGGTTTGATATCCTTTGGCCCAGTCTGTCATTACTATTGTACAATATGAAGGGCTTGGCCTGGACAGCAACAGTTGTGACCCTTTCCAGAATACTGTATTAGTATAACGGTTTTATAGTTGCATTACTCTGTTTATATGGATGTCAGTGTCTGACAAGCTATAATACATGGCATACAAAACTGTAATAGTACACAAATAACGGTTATCCATTTCTGCAAACCTGCGTGTGGTGTTTTACCCTATGACCTCTCTGTGGGCATATGTTGCAGGCAACGATTGTCATTTGTATGGGTGGCCCATACAGTGTCCAGTTGTTAAGGTGTTAACTGTAGGCATGGTGGCCTTCCATATTTTGTGCACCTTCTACATATGTATCTTACTGTACATATCTCTGAGTGTCTGTGTGGTCACATGTACATATATATATATATATATATATATATATATATATATATATATATATATATATATGTATATCTGTATCTGCATATATGTGTCTGTGTATATGTAACCGGCAGATGTTGATAGCTTTCATATTTTATATCTCCTATGGAAGCCACACTGTACTGCATGGTATGTTACCAATACCAGCCTGACATCATACAGGTGGGCTGTAGTACTGTTTACATGTTGTGCACGTCATGTCAGGTCCTGCTTATGTGATCTGTAACACTTTAGTGTATTACAGGGTGGACGTGTTTGGCTGTGGCGGGGGGGTATACCTATTCGTACATGCTGTATATTGCTTGGGGCTTCTCAACCCCATTACTGGTGCATGTGCACATATTTGTATTTGTCAATCTACCATTGCTATCTACAGATGTGTGGCCATATATATATGTATATATTACTATGGATATATATATATATATATATATATATATATATATATATATATATAGATAGATAGATATATCTATTGATATGTTGTAGCTGTTTAGATATTACTATATTTACTCACACAAATGCATTTACATGTTGGAATACGTTCTCTGCACTGTTGCATGACTGGGCTGGTTGATATGTTTTGAATACATCAGGGTTATGTATACCTGACATGGCTTAGTGGTAAAGCACTTTGCCTATGGTGTGTGTGGTCCTGTGGACAAGCACAGCAGAGGCAGTTTATTTTGTTGCTGGGCAGAACAAGGGCCGTTGGATGCAGAGTGGTTAAGGCACGTGTAGTCAGTTGTTAGCGGGTTTGCGTGGAAGTAAGCACTGCTAACCTGCCATTACATCTGCTTACAGGATGTTAGCTTCATATTTGCTTAACCAGTGTAGTCATTGCTTACTGCCATGCAAACGGCCTTAAGCCCGTTTACTAGTGCTTACATACACTTACTATTGCTTATTTGTGCTTAAACCTGCTTACTAGTGCCTTATTCAGTCTGACACTGGTACTTCACATGTGCATTTCTTGCAGTAATCCAGTATATATATATATATATATATATATATATATATATATATATATATATATATATATATATATATATTATTTAGTGGGATTTGCAACTAAACTATTGGTTATAACGTGCTTTGCCATGTAAAATAGACTGTGCTACAGTGGGATTTGAACCAAGAATGCCTGCTCATTAGGTGGATACTCTGCCCATTACACCATTGCTGTGCTGCTTCATTTGCATATTTCTTCCATAATGTCATACGCATGGTTCCTTCACCCACCCCCTGAGCTCCACGTACACAGCAATCATCCATTCTCCAGTTGCTAGCCATGCCATACCACACCGGCACACATTGCCCTCTCTGCACGTCTCGGTACTCATCCAGTATACTGTCTCGACCCAAGTTTCTGCAGGCTCTTCATCCGTTTAGTCCATGTACATATGAGCCTTGCCATGACAGTACTCTGATAAAGGTGCAAAAATCGATGTGCCTCACAATTTTTGGTTCGTCCCGCCAGGGATGGACCTGTTGTTGTGTCAAGATAAGACTTAGCTGGTCAACACTATTTCAGCTGGTAGCATCCTGCCAGGGGTTTGAGATGCAGCAATTTGCTCACACACCTGGCCTACCACATCTCCTGGTCCCACGGGAACGACGTCCCAGGTTTGACATTCTGTGCATGAAGCACACCCACACGCACCACTCGACATGCGTCATGTTTTATTATTCTCTTACGTATTATGGCAGACTACTGTTCTCACAGTATGATTGGACAGGCACTGTTTATATGTTACACATGGACTGCTCAAAATACTGTATTTGAGCAATGTACAAATGGTTGTTCGTATTAATCTATATTTCCTATACTGTTGAATGACTGTGCTGGATGATACATTTATGATAACAGCAGCTGTATGTGTATCTACCATGGCTTAGTGGTATCTCACTTTGTCTATAGTGTGCAGGGTCCGGGAGTTGCAACCTGGGAGTGCTGATTATTTTGTTGCTGGGCAGGATGTGAACTGTTGGCTACTGAGTGACTAGGCACTTGTGAGCAATTGTAAGTGAGTTTGCGCTGGTATGCATGAGGGTAAGCAATGCTGACCTCCGGTTATGGCGTCTTACACTGAGGTAGCTTCTACTTTGCTTAACCACTGCAGGCATTGCTTACCACCTCACAAACAGGCTTAAACCTGCTTACTGCTGCTTAAAAGTGCTTACTCCCGCTTACCCCCGTGCAAATTTATTTATTTATTTTACATTTGTTGACCGGGAAATTCCAACTCAATGCTTGTCCATTTTCAGTGGAGGTCCGGGAGAAAAGCTCCACAGTAAAACTCAGCCAATCATTATGAGTAATACAGAAGTGTTCACATTCATAGAGAGTAATAGACTTAACATAGCTAAGTAACATATTATTCATGCATAGTTTATGTTAACATGTAGGTATTATTCATGCTTAGTTCAAGTGTACATGTCAGATATGACTGTTGACAAAGGTCAGTTTAAGGTGTAGTTAGATTCCAGTTTAACAGTTCTGGATAGGATACACTCAGGTATCCGGGTTAGGTTTAGTTATTCCATACCTGCGTGGTAGAGTAGAAGAGAACAGTGAAGGTGTAGGTAGGTAGGTAGGGGTTGACATTGTAACTGTACGGTAGGTTGTGGGAATAATTGGTTGGGGAGCAATAGGGAACATTTAAATGATGTTGGGATATGTATGCGAAGCAGGAAAAGAGGTGTTAGTTGCAGTAGTTGCTGTAAGGGTATAGAGTGTAAGGTGGAGGGGGGGTTTAGCCAGATGGTGAGCATGTGCTGATGCAAGTGTGCATGAGGTGTTCCTTCAAGTGTTTTTTACATGTGTCCTTTGAGACAGCTGAGGTAATAGATGTGGGTAGGGAGTTCCAGATTCTGCCAATATAGTTGGTGAAGAGGGTGTCACCTAATTTATTCTTTATTTTATTTATTTATTTATTTACATTTGTTGACTGGGAGTGTCCGACTGGACGTAGGTCCATTTTCAATGGAGGCCCGGGGAGAAAAGCTCCACAGTTAAAATATACAGACAGTAGTTACATTAGATTTACATAGCGATTAATAATTTGATTGACATAATTAATTACAAACATAGTTACAGATAAAGACCATAGTACATCAGTAGACAACTAGAATCTTTATCTGTGAAGTACATAACAGACATTAACAATTGTTACAATAAGAAGTTCCTGCTGTATAATAAGTAGTAGGCTTATGAGCATCCAAGCTTGCTATAATCAAGGTAGTTAGTGAGGTGGAAAGAAGCATAGTGGTTGGATGGGGTGGGTGATATTAGAGTGGGAGTTGCAAGGGCATAGCCACCATGTTTTTAGGTGCGCTTTTAGTAAAGTTTTGAAGTGGGTGCATGATGGTACGGAGGTAATTGTGGGTGAGAGAGAGTTCCATAATTTGGCTATGGTACAAGAGAATAGTGTTTCACCAGCAGAGTTATTGGCTTTAGTGATCTGCAAGTGATTTTTGTAGCTGGAACTTAGTGGTCTGGTGGTGCGATAAGGTTGGAGTAGATTCTGGAGGGATGGGACATTTAGTGGATGGTTTACTAGTTTGTGGACGAGTGTAAGTTGATACCATTGAAGGAGGTGAGAGAGTTCAAGCCAGCCCAGTTCAGCAAGTAGGAGACAGTGGTGACTACTGTAGGATGCCCCTGTGGCAAATTTGGCAATTTTGTTGTAGCAGGTCTCTAGCTTGTTTAGATCACATTGTCTTAGGCTGGTATATATTGGAGAGGCATAAAGTAGGGTGGAGATAAGGTAGGAATTTGCTACTGAAATCTGTGCTGCTTTGGTGAGAAGTTGCTTATTTCTGTATAACGCTCCTAGTTTTTTGTGGACTTTTTTATGGTCATGGATATGTGAATGTCAAATTTTAGTTTATTGTCTATTTCCACTCCTAGAAATTTGGTGTGTTCTGTTGGGTATATAGTGATGTTGTCTTTTCCTGTAATGTTAAAGTGAGAGTTGCTTTGAGTATGTTTGGTGGGTTGGAAGATGAGTAGTTTAGTTTTGTTTGGGATGAGTATTAATTGGGCATCGGATAACCAAGTTTCAATAGAGGAAAAGTCATCCTGTGTGAATTTTTGCAGTTTGGGTAGGGACTGGGCTGAGCAGATGATGGTTGAGTCATCTGCGTATTCTATGAGTGTGCCATGTTTGGTGGCAGAGGCTAGATTATTGGTGAAAATAGAGAAGAATAGGGGTCCAAGGATGGATCCTTGGGGAACCCCTATAGAGACAGGTAGTTGGGGAGATATGTCATTTGCCATACAACGGATTGTTGGCAGTCAGACAAGTAACTCTGAAACCAGTTGGTGACTGATTGAGAGAAAAATAGGTTATTGAGGACAGAGATGAGTTGTTTGTGTGGGACCATGTCAAATGCTTTAGATAGGTCTAGAAAAGTAGCAGAGGAGAGATGGCCATTGTTTTTATGCTGAAGGATAGTGTTAGTAAAGGAGAGTAAGGCAGGGGTGGTGCTATGGTTTGGTCAGAAACCATGCTGAGTATTGGAAAAGAGGTTGTTAGTAAGGAGGTAGTCTGAGACTTGAGAGTGAATGCAGCTCTCTAGTATTTTGGAGAGTGGAGAGAGAGAATAGCTATGGGGCAGTAATTGGCTAGTTCTGTGGAGGGGCCGCCTTTGTGGAGGGGAATTATATGTGATACTTTCCATAGTGTGGGAATGTAACTTTCTGACAGAGATCGGTTAATCAAGATGGATACTGGGTAGGCCAGAGCATCAGCTGCGATTTGTAGGTATTCACATGGGAGGTTGTCTGCTGCTAATTTGGTGGGCTTAAGTTTAGTTAAGAGTTTTTTTTAAGTTGGAGGTAGGTACAGAAGAAAAAGAGAAGGCAGTGAGGAGATTACTAGATGAAGGTGGTAGTTGGAGGGGGGGTTGTGTTGTTTAGCTAGTGATAGTATGGTTTGTGTGAAGTGTGTGTTGAATGAGGTAGCAATATTTTCTGAGGAGTGAGGGATGTTAGGAGGAGGGGTACTGACTTTACCTGGGTGGAGGATGGAGTTTATGATGGACCAGAATTGTTTGGGGCTGTGTTGGGAGTAGTCTAGTGCAGACTGGTAGTATTGTAATGTGTCCTGTTTTATTGGCTTTTTGACTCTATTGCGTAGTTCTAGGAATTTCTGTCTTGTTGAGGGATTTTTGGTTTTGCGCCAGTGCTCCCAGGCTTTATCCCTGTTTTTCATTTCTGACTTAGTGGTTTTCTGTAGCCACGGGGAGGGTTGTGCTTTGGTTCTGGAAAGTCTTATGGGGGCATGGTAATTAAGGATGCTCAGGAAGGTAGTATTAAAAAATTCAACTGCGTCATCAAGACTGAGGTACTTTAGAGGATGCCAGTTACATTCTTTTAGGGATGAGATGAATTTGAGTGGGTTAAAGTTTAGTTTTTTACGTATTTGATGGTAGATGAAAGGTTTAGCTTGGTATAGGTATTTTTTGAGTAGGAATGTTGGGGAGTGATCACTGAGGCTATCTGATAAGCAGCCTGTTATATATGACTGGGGACTCTTACTGACTAGTATCCAGTCCAGAGCAGTGTGCTTGCTGGAGTTTTTATTTATCCTGGTTGGTGACTGGACTAGTTGGGTGAAGCCATGGAGGTTTACATGATAGGTTGGATGGTTGCCAGAACAGGACTGCCAGTTAATATTGAAATCACCTAAAATTATAGTTTCTTGGGGGAGATGGTGGGTAGACCAGCTGAGGAGGTTTTCTAGTGAAGGGATATTTTGGCCAGGTGGGAAGTAGCATCCAATTATGTTGATGGTTTTCTTTTGGTTTATTTTGAGGTTGGTATATATTATTTCTTCATTTCCTATTTGTGGAGCTGATGATTTTAAGATCTGGATGTTTAGATGCTGTTTAAATATTATAGCTACACTGCCTCCTTTCTTGTTTAGCCGATCTACTCTTAGTATGCTGTAACCAGTAGGGAGGATTTGCTCACTGGTAATGTGAGGTTTTTGCCAGGTTTCTGTCAGGATGACTATATCTGGGGAGTAAAAGTCTATGATAGCATGGAGTTCATGGACTTTGTTGGATATACTTCTAATATTTAGGCTTAGTAGAAGGAAGGCACTTGGCTTTCTATTGGCTGTGATATGGGAGAAGGTGTGGTTTCTAATCTGATTATGAGAACTGGGGTTGGAGATGGTAGGGCCAGGGTTGGGGTGGATGTCTCCACTTAGGGCTAGTTTTGATATGCATGAGGTTATTAGTTTTCTCAGTTTTTGAATGTGTTTGGGAAACTTTATGATTGTGCTCTGTGGGTAATAGGTATGGTGGGAGGTTTACTATGTTAAGTTGTAGGGATGCTTTATGTTTGAGTAATATAGTTGCTAGAATATGCCGGGGGTGCATAGGGATGGTTCTTGAGTTGGTGGGAGGGGAGCTGAGTGAGGGTGAGTCATGAGTGGTGGTGTGAGTAGTAGTACAGTGGTAGTGGTTCAGTGGGGGAATGATGACGTTTTGGTAGGATGTAAGATATGCAAGGAGAGTGCATGCAGTGAGCATAGGTAAGGTATGCTTGTACATGTTAGCTGAGGAGGAGTGATAGTAGTGGGAAGATGGAGGAGGTAGTGTTGGGTTTAGTGTCGTGGTTGGCTATTGGAAAGATGGAAGGGGTTTGTGAGTGTAATAAAGGTAGGGCCACTGGGGGCGGGAGGTAATAGGGGCAGGGTGGGGAGCAAAACGGGTAGAGACCCTGTTAGTTGCTCTTATGAGGGGGCTGGAAACACTCAGGTAACAGAGTAAACTGATAAATGAACATATGATAGTGAATGTGGAGACTCGGGTAGGTACCCTGTATTTCCACAAACTATCAGTCACCTGTGGCCCAGTTCAGGCAGTTTTAATAAGTTCTATGGCAGAGCCGAGCATGAGGTGCTCAAAGGGTGGTTGTAGTTTTAAAAATGGTGCCTGCCACAGGTAATGTTTATTAACTTTGGGATTGACGTAAGGTAATAAACAGGGAAGGGGAGGGGGACAACAAGGGCGTGAGCAGGCAGTTCTTTTGTACTGCTGCTAATGAGCCAAAGCAAAGACAAGTTTACATTTATCAAACAATCAGAATTGACCAAGGACTGTTCTGAAACTGTAAGTCATTTCTTAACCATTTCTCAGGTGGAAAAACAGGATAACCTTGTATCAGTAGGTTACTGTGGTCTCAGTTTAAATTAACAAACACACAGTATTTATCAGTTATGGATACTATTTGCTAACAGATAGGAATAAGAGAGGAAATGGAAGATGAGTGTGTGTGTGTGTGGGGGGGGGGCTGCTTACAAGCCAAAGCGGAGTGCTCTCCAGGGGATAATGAAAATTGGCTCAAACAGGTAGACACATACTCAAAGTTAACTGTAGCTGTTTGCAGAAAGTTCAGACCCAGACTGTGCTTTTCTTATAAGAATGATAAAGGTGGTACCGCAGTTGAATACTTAAGAGTGGTGTTAGGTTTAGAAAATAAGAGTACAGAGAGGAGTAAGCACTTTTGAGATGGTAAAAATATATTATAAATATTACAAAAAAAACTGAGCAAATAGCTACTGCATACAGGAAAATATGTCTTGAACCAACTACTAGTATATGCAGATACTGAGCCAATTGGAAAAACATTGGTGAAAAGGGACCTCAGCTGACAGTTATGCAGTTATATAAAAATGTAGCGAGCAGCACTCTGTCCTGGGTCTCTAATGTGATTCTATCCACTAGTAACAGCACAATTATATAGAAATAATTAGACACCAGTATGAGCTGTCTACACACAACATATATACATGAATAACATTAGTGAACAAGGTGCAGCTATGCAAATAGACCATACTATTATACTAAAAACAACTTGGTGCAGACAAACAAAATGCTAACATGCCATAGTAATTTCCATTAATAAAGCATACATCATATTAGATGTCTAACACAATACAGCATAAATAAACATATACAGTTGTAAAACACTTACTGGTGAGACACTGAGCTCCTCATGGGGCCTGTAGCAGAGTGGATTGTAGTTTTAAAAATGGTGCTTGCCACAGGTAATATTTATTAACTTTGGGATTGGCTTAAGGTAATAAACAGGGAAGGGGGAGGGAGAGAACAAGGGTGTGAGCAGGCAGTTTTTTTTTTACTGCTGCTAATGAGCCAAAACTAAGACAAGTTTGTGCTTAAGAAACAATCAGAATTGAACAAGGACTGCTCTGAAACTGTAAGTCATTTCTTAACCATTTATCAGGTGGAAAAACAGGATAACCTTGTATCAGTAGGCTACTGTGGTCTCGGTTTAAATTAACAAACACACAGCATTGATCAATTATGGATACTATTTGCTAACAGAAGGGAATAAGAGAGAAAATAAAAGATGAGTGTGTGTGTGTGTGTGTGTGTACTTACTTGTGTGTGTACTTGTGTGTGTGTGTGTGTGTGTACTGTGTGTGTGTGTGTACTTACTTACTTACAAGCCAAAGCAGAGTGCTCTCCGGGGGATAATGAATATTGGCTCAAACAGGTAGACACATACTCAAAGTTAACTGTAGCTGTTTGCAGATAGTTCAGACCCAGACTGCACTTTTCTTATAAGAATGATAAAGGTGGTGCCACAGTTGAATACTTAAGAGTGGTGTTAGGTTCAAAGTTAACTTTAGCTGTTTGCAGACAGTTCAGACCCATACTGCACTTTTCTTATAAGAATGATAAAGGTGGTACCGCAGTTGAATACTTAAGAGTGGTGTTAGGTTCAAAACTAACTTTAGCTGTTTAATTTTATTTGTTCCTTTAACCTTTAACTTTAATTGTTCCTTTAACCTTTAAAAGAAAAGAAAAAGGGGTTGATAGGTAAGCGTTGTTAAAGGGGCACAAAGAGGGAAAGACAGTAGGGGAAATAGCCAGGGATGTGCAGGAAGGCTGCAGGGAAGGTCCACAGCTGACCATTTCCTCCACAGTGACAGCTGTGCATATACACTGACTGTGGAGGTAGATTTGGACACTCACACTCCTGGGTGGGAGTGAGGACAACAATAATATGTTGTGATGCCAATTAGAATGGCTTATATGCCTAGAGTGGGGAGCTGCAACCATGTGTTCTTTGGTGCCAATTAGTTGGTTGTGCAACAGCAACATTGGTTATAATGTGTTTTGCCATCTCCAATAGACTGTGCTGTAGTGGGACTCATACCGGGAATGCCTTCTCATTAGGCGACTACTCTGCCCAATTCACACTATTGCTCACATCCATGAGGTGGCCCAATTAGAACTGCTCCAGCCAACCCTGGCACGCCTCGACCCATAATTTCATACCCATCGCCCCCCCCACCTGCTCCCCCTCCTCAGCAATAATCCTTTGTCTGGGTGCAGGTTGGTTCTAGCTATACCACTACAAACTGCCCACTCTCCACTTCTCGGGACCCATCATATATGTTGTCCTGACCCATGGGTCATCAGGCTTTCCCAACCTTGTAGTCTGAGAACATATGTGCCCTGGAGTGATGGATCGGTATAATGCCTGGAATCCAAAGAATCTGAAATTTTTGGGTTGTCCCACAAGGGACGTTATTAGAAAAATGTGTATTTGAATACATGAGAAATGCTAGTTTAAAAGCAAAGTAGTATATAATGCATTTTATTCTATTAATCATATAGTAGTAAAATTAATTCATGTCTAAATGTGAAGTAGTTTTGAAACTGCAGTGTGGCTTGAAGCAAAAGCTGATCCCTGACCCTGACAGAATGCTAGCTTAGCAAGTTTTAATGTTTATGCTTTTCACAAGTGATTATCTTCTGGGTCAGGAAATTAAATGTGTGAAATAAGGAAATCTTCTGTTGTTTCCTGTCGGAATGAGATTGCCTTGTATATGTGTTACTTAGATATCACGCAGCTGTATGATAAAGTGTAACAGAACAAAGACATGCATTAAAAGACTGAAGCTGCTATTGTATTCGAACTGATATGAAACCTTGAATAAATAACTTTACAGAAAGACATTATGACTGACCAGCTGGATAGCAAGGCCGTATTGTATCTAAAGGAAAAGTTTTTTTAAATGTACAGCATCAGCAAACTTAATGAATGAAGAATTGTAAGCTAAAGTGATGTAGATGCCCTGTGACATATCACGTCAGTAAGGTGGGCATAGCTTAAATGTTAAACCTATATAAAATTGTGTGCTTCCTGTTTCATGTCAGACAAAATTCTGTACTTGTATGGTTTTTTGCCTCCTGGTGTACACTAATAAACTTTTGAATCTGAACCTCCTGTGTATTGAATTTTTGATTTTATTTAACAGTTTGGTCCTTTCGAGACAGAATTCCCTTGGTAAGCTGCAGATCAGAGCATATCGGTGGTCGAATACTGCGCAGGAGAAGTTACCGAAATGGTTCTTCTTGAGTGAAAAGACCTCCGACTGAATTGTCGTGTGTAAAGAGGCTGGCCACTTTCTGATCTGTGGCCGAAGAGCAGAATTTGAACGAGTTTTCAATACCGGAGGCTCAGGTAGGAAAAATTTGCCTTTTTTCTGTTTTAGATCAGGGACTAGGTTACAGTATATTGTTGTCAAGATTTGTTTTGCAGATCAGGGACAAAAGGAAGTACTGTATATTTGGTCATAGATCAGGGTAACAGAATAAGGTAGACAGTTATTCTAGATAAACTGTAAACAGGAACTAAGAAATTGATATCATGTGATAAAAAAGGGTTATGTAACATTTTCTTTGACATGGGTAATCAGTGCACTAAAACCTCGCGACATCCACCCCTAACCGAAGACGCAAAATACATGCAATTACAACGTTCTGATAATGTTAGGTATTATACGAAATGGGTTAATAAATATGAATTTGATGGTAAACTAGATAAACCTTCACTAGTTAAACTCCTTAAACAGCTTAAATCTGATGCAGGAGGTCAGGCAAAAAAGCAACGCCAACTAGGCATTCCTCAAGCACACAGGTGGATTGAGGAAGCAAATCGTAGAGAACAGAAGCTTAAAAATTCAAAAACATTATTTTTAGACAAAGAGGATAATAACTTGGTAACAGCTCCTCCTCCTCCTCCTCAGTTACCCCCTCCCTTACCCTTTTCAGGATATGAAGCGAGTGGACAGGCTGGTCCACCTCCGCGTTATCCTGAAGTTTCAGTAAGACCACAACCATTTGTTAGAGATCCTAGGTCCCGAACATGTAAAACACATAGGGACACAGAATCATACCAAATAGAGAGAAATCTACAGGATGAGAGTGAGGAAGAAATATGCCCACTTATAGAAGTTCCAAATCCTCAGGCAGGACAGGAAGGGCAGGATCCAACACTCCTCGTATATAGACCATGGACACTGGAAGACATCCGGAAGGCTACTGAGGGAATCCCCCATCCGAAAGTTAATTTTATGAAATTTTTAGAAGATTTACAAGGCATGAGGTTAAGCTACCACTTGAATGGGGAAAAAGTAGAAAAAGTAGTAAGACAAATTATAGGTCCAGATTGGCACATGATTTGTGGCACCTGGAATCCTCGTAATGCAGAACTTAGGCCACTCCCACATAGTGACGCAGAGTTAGACAACAGAGTGAAAGGTCTGACAGACAGAATCTCTGAGAAATGGAAACCCAGAGCAGACTGGACTTGCATTAATCAATGCATGCAACAGGAAAATGAGACAATAGATGGATATTATGCTAGATTATTAGAATGTTTTAATAATCATAGCGATGTCGGTTCCTGAGAACCAAACAACTGATTCCCCGTATGAACAACAATTAAAAAATGCATTTTTGAAAGGTTGCATTGCACCTATTAGTAGCTTCATTACGAAGCATATGATAGATCATCAAACAGGGAGGCTACAAGTCTTACTCGAATACGCTAGACATGCTGAGAGACATTTTAATAGTAAAAAGAAAAAGAAGGCACAAGTTTTCACTGCTGAAGACGGAGCTGAAGTATTTGTATTACAGTCAGGTAAAAAGGGCAAAAAGAATGCCCAAGGAAACAAACAGTCTGACAAACAATCAAAAGATTTTAAAAAAAGGAAAAAGAGAGGTGAATGCTTCAAATGCGAAAAAAAAGGGCATCTAGCAAGGGATTGTAGGCAAAACAAAAAGGTAATTACAGAAGATAAAGGAGATGAGGACTTGACTATATGATAGTGAGGATACGTCAAGTGAAAGTCAGAAATCACCAGGAAAAGGAAAGAAACAAAAAGCAAATGTAAATGTGATAGAAGGAGTAGAGGAAGTGCAAATAGATATGGAGGATGAAGAAAGTAAAATTTTGGACTTAGCATTATTGAGCTTAGAGCTCTACTTAGCGGATACGAAACTGGAAGTTACACTTTTGGTGGAGGGAAGGGAAGTCAAATTCCTGTGTGACTCAGGAGCGTCACGGACTTTGATACACCCCTCCAAGTTACCAGAACATTCCGAATCACCTGATTATATACTAGTAAAAGCCGCAAATGGACAGCTATACAGGGAACCACTTTCCCATGATATAGCAATAACTGACCCTGTTTCAGGTATGACCCAGAGAAGTAAAATAGTTGTGTCTGCAAAGTGTCCAGTAAATCTATTGGGCAGGGACCTTATGCAGATATTTGGCATAGCAGTAGTTCCAACTGTACAAGGTATGGAGGCACAGAGACAAATGGACACCTTTGTAGTGTGACCGGAGGGTGAAACTTTTTACTGGTACAGCCAGGACCTAGTCACGACTGGTCCAGGGGCAGTGACCGAGGAACTGATGAACGTAGCCATCAGTAAAGCCCCTCCCTTGACACTGATCAACAGCATTTGTTACACTGTACTCTATACTACTGTACCACACCAGGACCTGATAGAGAGTATGAGCAAGAACTGTTTAGAAATCGTGCAACTAGATTGGTTTTATGACTTTGTACTGGGATACTGAGGGGAACAGTGTAGTTAGCTGTTCATTACCTCAAGAATTCCTTGCATTGTATAGATCAAATCGGTTGCCACATGTCAGCTTGACAAAGAACAAAAGTGTTAAATGGGCAGATTTAGGAGAAAAAGTAACAAGATGGGAGAAACAGACTGATTTAGAACTATCAGAACATGTGATACAAAAACAAAAACTGAATTGGTTGACACAGACACATCCAGCTGTACACTTGCAATCTAGCAAGGACAGCTGATTAGCATTTTTATTAGAAGAAGAAGAAAAGACTTTGTGTGAAATTCCGACAACTCTCTGGTCAACAGGCAAGTCAGATGTAGGACTTATTCGAACAGCAGGACCAGTTACAATAACCCCAAAGTCAGCTTTCAGACCACAGAAAAGACAATACCCTTTGAGAAAGGATGCAGAAATAGGAATTAAGCCTATAATAGCAGCATTACTCAAAGAAGGAGTACTGGTAGAATCTCCTGATTCACCATGTAATACACCCCTATTTCCTGTTAAAAAGGCAAATGGAAAATGGCGGATGGTACAAGATTTACAAGCTGTAAATAATGCGGTAATACCTAGAGCACCTACGCTGCCAGACCCACATACCTTGTTAAACGATTTAGAACCGCAACAGAAGCATTTCTCTGTGGTAGATATTAGCAATGCTTTCTTTTCAATACCTATACATCCTGATAGTCAATATTGGTTTGCATTTACATTTCAGGGTAAAAGGTATACATATACTCGACTACCACAGGGATATTGTGAGAGCCCAACAATTTTTGCACAAGAAATGGCTAGCAACCTGGCAGGATTTACCCCACCGGGAGGTAGTCAAATTCTACTTTATGTAGATGACATCTTGCTAGCAGCCCCCACCCAGCAACAGTGCAGGGAGGATACTGTAGCATTATTGAAATTTTTAGCAATACAAGGACACAAAGTAAACAAAAGTAAGTCACAACTTTGGAGAAAACAAGTTAGATACCTTGGATATGTAATATCCAATGAAGGTAGAATACTAGATAAGGAAAGAAAAACAGCAATTTTGCAAGCACCTAAGCCAACGACCAAGAAAGAGATGATGTCTTTTTTAGGTACAACTAATTTTTGTCGGAGCTGGATACCAAATTATGCTTTGGAATCTGCTCCACTGACTGACTTGATATATAAGACACCAATGGCAGCACAAGATTTCTTACAATGGACAACTGAAGCAGAAATGGCTTTCTGCAGGTTGAAGCAGTTGATAGCTTCTTCATTAGTTTTAGGACTTCCAAATTATCACAAATGATTCTTTCAGACCGTAGATTGTAAGCAAGGATACATGACTTCAATATTGACGCAGCAACATGGGGACAAGCAATGCCCCATAGCCTACTATTCATCACAGTTAGACCCAGTGGCGTGATCTTTGCCTCACTGTGTACAAGCAGTAGTTGCAGCTGCAATGGCAGTACAGGCTTCAGCCTTAGTGGTGTTATTCCACCCTCTCACATTGAGAGTGCCTCATGCAGTTGCAATAATTTTACTGCAAGAGAAAATGGCATACCTTTCTCCTGCTAGACATCTTACATGTATGACTATACTGTTGAGCCAACCTCATATGACAATTGAAGGATGTACGACATTGAATCCATCAACATTACTTCCAACTCCTGCGGAGGGCACACCACACAGCTGTCTGCAGGAAATTGAACAGTTAGCTTTACCTAGACAAGATCTTACAGATATGCCCTTGGATAATGCCAAGGTGACATATTACGTGGACGGCTCATGCAGAAGGGGTCCTACAGGGAAGAATCTGGTAGGGTATGCAGTAGTTACAGACACTGAAATTTTAGAAGCTCAATCCTTACCACACAACTTATCTGCACAAGCAGCAGAGTTGATAGCTTTGACGAGCATGTACTTTAGCGAAAAACAAGTGTGTGAACATATATACTGATAGTCAGTATGCTTTTTCTACAGTACATGTATTTGCACAACAATGGAAAAATAGAGGAATGATAACATCCAGTGGAAAACCTATTAATCATGCGCAATTTATTTTGGAGTTATTAGAATCTATTCAGTTACCTACCAAAGTAGCTATTTGTAAATGTGTAGCTCATACAAAACAACAAGATAAGATTTCAAAGTTAATGCATGAGCTGATGCAGCTGCAAAGCAAGCAGCCTCAGACTCAGAAACTGTACTTTTAAATGAGGAATTACAACCCTCTGAGATTTTAGATTTAGACATGTTAAAAACAATGCAGATGCTTACTACAAAAGCAGAAAAACAAAAATGGGTAAAACGAGGTGCAATTCTTGAGAATGGACTGTACATTTCCAAAGAAAGAAAACCGATATTGCCGTCTAATTTATTTAGATATGAAGCTTTGTTGAGCCATGGGCAGTGCCATGTCTCAACAGGGGATGGTACAGTTAGTAAATCGAAAATTCCAAACATATGGATACACAGATTACACAAAAAAATGTTGTGCAGCTTGTCATACTTGTAACAAGCATCATGCACAAGGAGCATTTAAAACCAAGCAAGGAAGTTTTCCTATACCACCATACCCATTCCATACTATTTGTATGGATTTCATAGAATTGAATAAATGAGAAGGGAAGAAGTTTTGTTTAGTTATTATAGACATGTTTTCTAAATGGGTAGAAGCTTTTCCAACCAAAAACCCGGATGCAGCAACAGTGGCGAAAGCCCTGATAAAAGAAGTAATCCCTAGATTTGGCATTCCGGAGAGGATTTATAGTGACAATGGCACACATTTTGTGAATCAGACGATTCACCAGCTTGGGAAATTTTTTGGTATCTCCTTAAAGAACCATTGTGCTTACCACCCACAGTCAGCAGGACTGGTGGAAAGGTACAATGGTACCCTAAAGAACAAGTTAAGGAAGCTAGTAGAAGAGACCCAAAAGAATTGGATATACTGTCTGTCTTTAGCACTGCTGAGTATGAGAACGGTTCCAAATGCAAAGGGTTTGACTCCCTTTGAAATGATTTTTGGGAGAGCATATTATGTGCCTCAGTGGAAAGCTCTCATGCCTGCAGAGCAGGAGGCTGACAGTTCATTAGCTAGTTATATAAAAAAACTTTTAACAAATAAATCTGTTTTGCAGTTTAACTCTTTTTCAGATAAGGAACAGACCAGACCGGTGGAAGCAGTCTTGGCTCCTGGGACATACGTCTGGCTGAAAGTGACGAAAAGGAAGAATTGGGCTAGTCCAAAGTGGGAGGGACCGTACCAGGTTCTGTTGGCAATGCCTACTGCAGTTAGAGTGGCCGAGAGGACGTCCTGGGTTCATTTAACGCATTGTAAACTGGTAAAAAACTTTCAACTTGATAAAAACTTTGAGACTGATACACAACTAGACCGAGATGGCCAAAAACAAAGCAAATAGAAGTTTAGATCAACCCCAGAGATGTTGCATAATCATTTTGTTGTGTGTACATTTATTAACTGTAATTGTGACAATTTTCCTCTTGCTGTGGTTTATCCTACACACAACCACACAAGTGAAAGTGGGAAGGCGTGATGAAACGTCTATAGACTGGCATCCAAATTTTAACACATACCTGGCCATGAAACGTGTGTATGCAAAGACTATGAACATTTCAAATTGCTGGGTTTGTACAGCTATACCAACAGCATATGGAGGACTGGTAATGTCCGCTGTCCCTTTGGGGATAAATGAGACTTGGGAGAATTTACTTTTCGACACAGGAACTGTGAGATCACAGGACAAAATAGCTTTATTTTTACCTGTCACACAAAAAGGAGTTGTATGTTTCTACAAAAATGACACTCTCCAGGTGGGCTGGAGCAATTGCAATATAACCATATCTTACCGATGTTATATTAAGAATAGTAATGGCAATACTTTTTGCAATACTAATTATGACTCGTACTTAAACTCATTGAAAACAACTATGAGTGACATTCAAAAAAAATCCAGTTTTGTTTAAACAATTGTCAGTTATAGATCAAAAAATGTTTCATGCAGGGCTGATGCGTATTAGTACTAAAGTAGAAAACAGTTATTTTATTTGTGGGAAAAAGGCATATAAATGGTTACCTGAGAATTGGTCCGGCAGTTGTTTTTTGGGTTACTTGGTTCCAGCAATAAGACATACTGCAGAATTACCTTTGGGTAAGATACGAAATGTAAGGGAAACAGCTCGAAAATCTGAAGGTCCAGTTAAGAAACCTGTGAATCCAGTTGGGAAGATCGAAGCTGGTTGGAAAGACCATAATTCAGTAAAAGACAAAAGTGAATTGACCCATATGGACTTGAATGACAGTGTTATATCCTGGGCAGGAATAGTCCCAGCTTATGGAGCAGTCAAATCGATCTGGGAGCTGAGGAAGTTGTCGAAACTTCTCGAAGTAATGAGTAATGCAACTTTTTCCGCCTTAGAATTGGTGACTGATGAATTGAATGCAATGAGAACTGTTGTGCTACAAAATCAGATGGCTCTTGACTTCACCCTAGCGGCGAGAGGTGGTACGTGCTCGCTTATCAAAGAAGAATGCTGTGCTTTTATCCCTGACAATCGCCACGTGATAAATAACCACCTAGAGGTAATTCAGCAAGTATCAGCCATGACTGAACCAGGCCCAAACCTACTGATGGACTTTTTCCAGAATCTATTTGGGGGGGTAGGGTTCCATCCTAATGAATATTCTGATTGCCATTTGTGTGGGTATACTCCTAATAGGGGCATGTGTTTGCTGTGGAATTCCCTGCATGAAAAGATTAATCAAAGATTTTGATGATGTATCTGTTACTGAAACTTTCTACCAAGATATTGAAATTGAAAGATTGATTTCAGATGACGCTTTTTCTGAAGTCTAGATTAAATGACTCGCCTAGCTGAAAATCCTGAGTGGAAAAGACTAGGAGATGAAATGACACTATGCATACTTCAAAATAGAATAAAAAGTATTAATAGGGGGAAAATGTTAGAAAAATGTGTATTTGAATACATGAGAAATGCTAGTTTAAAAGCAAAGTAGTATATAATGCATTTTATTCTATTAATCATATAGTAGTAAAAAATAATTCATGTCTAAATGTGAAGTAGTTTTGAAACTGCAGTGTGGCTTGAAGCAAAAGTTGATCCCTGACCCTGACAGAATGCTAGCTTAGCAAGTTTTAATGTTTATGCTTTTCACAAGTGATTATCTGCTGGGTCAGGAAATTAAATGTGTGAAATAATGAAATCTTCTGTTGTTTCCTGTCAGAATGAGATGGCCTTGTATATGTGTTACTTAGATATCACGCAGCTGTGTGATAAAGTGTAACAGAACAAAGACATGCATTAAAAGACTGAAGCTACTATTGTATTCGAACTGATATGAAACCTTGAATAAATAAGTTTACAGAAAGACATTATGACTGACCAGCTGGATAGCAAGGCCGTATTGTATCTAAAGGAAAAGTTTTTTTTTAAATGTACAGCATCAGCAAACTTAATGAATGAAGAATTGTAAGCTAAAGTGATGTAGATGCCCTGTGACATATCACGTCAGTAAGGTGGGCATAGCTAAATGTTAAACCTATATAAAATTGTGTGTTTCCTGTTTCATGTCAGACAAAATTCTGTACTTGTATGGTTTTTTGCCTCCTGGTGTACACTAGTAAACTTTTGAATCTGAACCTCCTGTGTATTGAATTTTTGATTTTATTTAACAGACGTACCTGTCTTTCTTTCTAGATTAGACTTAGCAGGTCCACGATGTTTTTCCCACTGGTAGTATCCTGCCTGTGGCTTGGGAAGCAGTGGTTTGTTTACTTCATTTGTGTGTTTGTTTGTATGGTTCACTTGCTTGGCTGTGGCGGGGGGATATTGGTATGTGTAATATGTATGTTGATCAGGACCCCTCACCCCCATTGGCGGTGCCTGTGGTCATATATGTCATTCTTATCTGCTGTCTCATATCCTAGATATATATCTGTGTATATAAACACACACACACACACACACACACACACACACACACACACACACACACACACACACACACACACATATATAAATATATGTGTGTGTGTGAGTGTATATTTGTATGTATATATATATATATATATATATATATATATATATATATTGCTGTGTTTATATCTAACGACATATAGGTGTATGGATGTCTGCATATGTATATATCTATATGTGGATATTTATATATATGTATATCTATATATGTATACATATGTAATACAGGGAGGGAGATATATATATATATCTGTTTAGTTATGTGGTTTTGTAACATGCTCATTCAAAGGTAATGGATGTGCATGCTACAAATTCTAATACTTGTTTGTTTGGGATGCTTTTCAGCAAACCACATTTATATGAGCCATTTCCACTGAATGGACTTTGAGCCTACAAATGATATAACTAACCCTGAGATTATGCACTGTCTTAGAGCCTGTTATACTTAGTAGGAGTGCATGGGGAGGCTTGCCCTCATTTGAAAGAAATTTATGTTCAAGAGTATTCAATGCAATGGGGTCACAGCGTCATAGCTCACTGAGCAGTGACAGTTAAAGTTATCACTACTACCTGAAAATGGATCTTGTTTCATCATTGTGAAAGTTGCAAACCTTAGGAAACAAACTGATGTTGGCATGTCATTACTGCACACGTCTTTGCCTATCAGAGAAGGCCTATATACTTGTAAGGAATAAAATGAAAACTGACACTGTGGAAGTCAAGCAGCCACAGTTCTTTATTTAACACTTTCATTAAATCCTGTTTAATACAGTGACATGGGTACACATACATTATTTGAAGAGAATCTGCATGTACTATACATATATGTTTTGTTGCTGAGAATTATCATTCACGCCTACATTACATAAAATTGCTCAATTCTTTCCTTAAACCTCACTCTTTCTACTCCTGAATGTTATTCGATGTGTATTATTCCCACAAATCCCCCTTATTTCTGTTATTTATTCCTGCCTTCAGTTTTTTATCTCCTTTATAATATTTACTGCTTCAATTGTAGTTGGTTTAGATTTTGATTTCTACATTCTAATAACTGCTTTTTGGTAGCCAACAGTATTAAACATATTAAAGCCTTAGTATGTCTAAGCAATTCACAGCCTATGTTGAAGCTCAAAAGAATAATTTCCTTAGTTACCATAATTTGCTCACCCAACATTTCTGACAAAGTACTGTGCAGAAATTTTTAAAACATCTGCCAGTTCATTACACCCCCACCCCCAAAAAAAACCCATGTTCCGAATTACCTCTCTTTTCCATCACACAGCCAACATTTGCTAGCTACCTGGGTAAAAATTGTCTGAATTCTGCTTTGGGTATAAAAATACATTATGCAAACACCTCCGATCAAAAATGCTAAACCTTCTGGACCATGCTGCGTACTTGGGAGCCATACAGATTTTGTCCCATTGTTTCTTTGTAAGCTGCCTTTCCAATCTCTCTCTCTCTCTCTCTCTCTCTCTCTCTCTCTCTCTCTCTTCCGTATCTTTTCTAAACTCTACAGACTGATCCATATAGGTGTCATGCAATATTTTACAAGTCTTACTAATTATCCCTTTTTCACTACAGATTCTGTTCTGGACTCAATTAAAATCTCTACCAGAGCTGTTTTTTTTTTCATTTTGCACTCTCATATCCTGCTCTCTGTGTCTATGCATTATTATCAATCCTTGGTAAGGAAGGTAGTCACAGGCCTGGAGTCCAAACCTCATCTTGGACTCATCCTGCTCTGTTATTGTCATCTGTCTAATTACTTACTTGCAATATCTTGGTTCCTTTGCTAATTTTCTCAGGAAATTCCTGCCCCCTCTTTTTTATTTTCTCTACCCTTGTTTCCAGTCATCCTTATGGGTAAAATCTTCTTTCTCCATTCCTATGTTGGCTTAGTTCTTAGAATGTTTTCTGCTACTTTATAAATATAATGTTCTGTATGGCTCCTTTTACTCTCTGACCTGCATCCAAAATCCTACTCTTTCTCCTTATATCTCAAACTCACTCCCTATTTCATTGTCATTGCTTTCCACTTTGATTTATAACAGTCTCCTTGTGTTATTATATATATCAGCCTTAACTGAATGGATTAAAAGTATTCAATGTTAAGTTGTCAATCTCGCCTTCATTCTTGCTTGATGGGTTCGGAGCCGATCCCTCGGCTCCGACTCGGCACTTGCTAAGCTCGAGAGTCACTTTTACCAGCTCGAGGCAGCCCCATATCCCATGATGCAAGGCGGTAAGTACCCAGATCTCGTTTGCCGCTTATGAGGTCCTCCTTTTACCAGCTCCTGGTAAGTGATTCTATTTCTGAATATTAAGCCCCTTTTTCTTAAAAAAACCCTTAATTGTTAGTTAGTAGTTAATTTTTTACCTTTTGTGACAGAAAATCCCTGTCTTTTATATTTTATTTTAGTCAGATTTATTCCCATCCCATCCCCTCCCTGTTAGGGTGTGTGTGTTGTTTATAGAAATACCTTTTTAGGTATTTTATTTAACTTAACTTTTGACTGGTGTGTGTGTGTGTTGGTTTTAGCACCATGTCAAAGGAGAGGGTCTCAGGTTTTAAGAAGTGTGACTCGTGCTGTCAGAAGATGTCTCTGACAGACGGTCACACTTCTCCTATTTATTGCCTAGGCCCTCTTCACCTGCAGGACTCCTGCGCTATTTGTCACTCCTTCAGCCAGAGAGTCCTGCAGGAAAGGCGTAATAAACTGATTCTTAGGGGCCTTCTTAAGCCGGAGGGCTCTCCGCCAAGTCGGCTCCATCAAAATCAGTTAAATCTTCCAAGGCCCAGGCTTCTGTTTCTAAGCCTGCGGCCTCGGCCCGACTCGTTCTGAGTCGAGATCGGCCCGCTGGAGCCGATTCTGGCTTGACAGCCTTCGCACCGATGGCTATCGGTGCCGAATCTGTTTTGACCACTTCGATGTCGGCTCCGATCGGTTCCGACACCCATGTGGCAGGCATCGGTGTCGGCCCGATCGGCTCCGACACCGTTACTTTGGTGGCTGTATCGGCTCCGCTGGAGCCGATATCGAGCTTCCTGTCGGCTCCGAAGTCGGCTCCGACAGGATCTATAGTATCGGCTCCGATGGCTCATTCCAGGAAGAGGTCGAGGTCTCCTTCCTTGGAGCCGATACAGTCGGCTCCGGCTTCACCTCTTCTGTCGGAACGGAGCCATCGGAGCCGATCTTCAAGGTCATCCAGGTTGTCAGATCATGACCTAGAGAGAGTGATCAGTAGATTACTCAAGTCACAGGTACTGGCCCAAATGTTACACAGTCCGTCTCAACAGACGACTGTTGGTCCACACCCCGTTATAGTTCCTCCTTCAACTCTACCCCAGAGCTTGGAGTTGGAGTCTTCGGGAATGGTTACTGCTACGCTGGAGGACGGATACCCCCTTCTGTTCCTTCAGCCTCTACTCTTATCTCCTCTTCCTTAGAGGGATTTGGTGGTCGGGCTTCCATGGTCTCCTCCGAGGGGGTGAGTGGCATCGGACCCTTGTCCCAACCCGCCTTCCCCTTGGAGCCTCGGCCTTGGTTAGCTCGGCCCGACATCTGCCTCGAGACTTCCTCGGTGGTCCCTGGAGTTCCTAGCTCTTGGAGCGGGTTCTCTCGGACCTGCCTGGGAGGGGAGCATTCGAGGTGATGAAGAGTGTACTGGCCACTGGTATCAGTCAGCAGTCTCTTCCCGTAGCTCCTCCCTCTATAGTACCTGTTGACATCTCTGCCACCTCTCTTGCTACAGGACCCAGAGATCCTCCGCCTCAGGTTTCCCCATTGGGAATTTCCCCCTCTTCCGAGGATTCTCCTGATGTTTCGGGAGATCCTCCTAGGAAGAGGACTTGTAAGAGGAAGCATGTAGACTCCGCTGAGTCTGTCACTTCGGATACTGACTTTGATGAGTCAGAGGAATCCCTAGATCGCCCTCTGAGGATGTCTCCTTCTCAGACATCCTAGAACTTCTGAAACAGAGGGGTAACTGGCCCACCAACAATCCCTCTGAGGATGAGTCAGTATACCTAGAGGCGTTTGGATCTCGGCCCTCCACCTCCTGGGTGTCTCCGCCTTTCGACCCCTTATGCAGGTTATTGCAAAGGCGTGGGCAGCTCCTGACTCTGTAGAGCCAGTCCTAGGAGGCCTTCAAAATTTATCACTGCCCCGAGTGACAAACAATTCCTTACCAAGGGTGTCCCCGCTGATGCCATGGTGGTGGCTGCGGCCACCAAAAGGAACTTGCAGATCCTTCCGTGCCCATCCTCCTAATAAGGACTCTAGGACCATGGATAGGTATGCAAGCGGATGTTTTCCTCAGCGACCTTTGCTATGCGTCGCTGAATTATCTTTGTCACTTCACCAGACTCCAGAGATATCCTGAAGGAGCTGGGAGAAGTAGTTCAGGATCCTACAGCTGCAGGCTCAAGAAAAGATTGCTTCGCAGCTAGGAACCTCAATTCCATTGCTAACTCCTCCATGCGGCTTATATCTTATGCTGCGGATGGAGCAGTAGAGCCGCAGGCACAGGTGTGGCTCTTAGACGCCAAGCCTGGATGCGACTATGTGATTTTATGGATCCCTTTAAGGCGCCTTCACAAATTCTCCCTTTGATGGGTCAGCTTTGTTTGGCCCTCAGGTGAAGGAAACCTTGACCAGGTGTGAGCAGGACGGCAAGACTCTTTCTGCTGTTGGAGTCCGTTTTTCCACCCTTCTAGGCCTTATCCCAAAGGACAGAAGGGTGGGAAGATGTGGTTCTGTAAATCCCAAGGAGTCACGCCGATTCACGTGGTCAGTTTACCCCTAGAGGCAGAGGGGTAACAACAACAGACGCTCTAGAGGCAGAGGGGGTCCAAGAACCAGGGAAACAGGGAGCCTCTCTCTGATAAGCCCTTTCAGCATCCCTGAGGTGTTGCTCGGCTGTCCCCCCTCGGAGGCAGGCGGGGAAGATTATGACTGTACCCAGAAGCCTGGCAATTCCTCACTCAAGACAGATGGGTACAGTCGATCATATCCAAGGGTTACATAATTCCTTTCGAGGAAAGTCCCTTCCCTCAAGTTCCCTTCGAGATGTACCACCCGGTCTAAGGGAGATTGCAGAGTTAGAAATCGCAAAACTACTGCAAAAAGAGCCATTCAGCCAGTTACAATAGACCATTCAGAGCCCGGAATCTACTCAAGGTTCTTTTGGTCCCCAAAAGACGGGAGACTGGAGACCAATATTGATCTCAGCAGACTCAACAAGTCTGTCAGGAAGACAAGATTCGAATGGTCACTCTTCAGTCAATTCTGCCCTTCTTACAGAAGGACAACTGGATGTGCTCAATAGATCTTCAGGATGCGTACTATCACATCAAAATTCACAGACGCTCCAGGAGATTTCTCCGCTTTCGGCTGGGGTCCAGTCACTTCCAGTTCAGAGCCCTGCCCTTTGGTCTCACTACAGCCCCCAGAGTGTTCACCAAATGCATGGCAGTGGTCACGGCTCACCTGAGACGTCAAGGATTCCAGGTGTTTCCGTATCTTGACGACTGGCTCCTGTCAGCCACCACCAAGCATCAGCTTATACAAGCCAGGGATTACACAATAGACCTTTGTTCTCATTTAGGCATCTCAATCAACTTCGAAAAGTCATCCTTATCGCCCTGCCAGTCTATTACCTTCATAGGCGCAAACTTAAACACTGTTCGGATGTCAGCTACCCTTACAGAACAAAGAGTTTCAGACATTCAGACTCATGTCAGGATCATTCTGGCCAGCAAGAAAGTACAGGCCAGAATGGTTCTAAAGGTATTAGGTCTCATGGCTGCCGCCATTACTCTTCTTCTCCTGGCTCCATTCTACATGCGCCTCCTTCAGTGGATACTGTACACACAGTGGTCATACCAGCAACTTCCAATGCGCCACCAGATTCTGGTGACACAGACATGCAAACAGCATCTTGCTTGGTGGATCACATCGTCTCAGGTTCACCTAGGCAGGTGCTTTGTACCTCCCCCCGATAGCCACTGTCACCACGGATGCCTCCTGATCGGGTGGGGGTCATTATCAGGGCAGGATGGTTCATGGGACGCGGCAACCGCTCGAGTACCATCTGCACATAAATGTCCTGGAGATGAGAGCAGTGCTTTTAACGTTGCAAGCCCTCAACGACTTTCTTCCCGTAGGGACAATTGCAGTCCAAACAGACAACATGTCTGTAGTTTGGTATATCAACAAACAGGGCGGAACCAAGTCCTACCCCTTGTGTCGAGAAGCGCCAGACTTTGGCAATGGGCGATCTCCTCTCATCGGTTTCTGGTAGCAACGCATATCCCTGGGAAAACCAACATTATAGCGGACAGATTGAGCAGAGCTATCCTCATGCCTCATGAGTGGTCTCTCAAGCAGTCTATAGCGGAAGAGATTTTTCTGGAATGGGGTCGTCCATGTTGCGATCTTTTTGCTACTCCCCAAAACAGCAAATGTCCAGACTTCTTCAGCCTCTTGCCACTATCAGGCCAGCCGCCCAGAGAGGGTCTGACCCAGGATTGGCCCCAGGGACTTCTTTATGCCTTCCCTCCATTTCCTCTGATCCCTCAGGTGATCCAGAAAGCTACCGTATTGAGAGCCAAATTGATTCTCATTGCCCCTTACTGGCCTCGACAAGTTTGGTTCCCGTTCCTGCATCATCACCTTTTGGTGCAGCCGTGGCATCTGGACCCAGTGTCAGATCTTCTGATTCACCAATCCGGTCAGCTGCACCGGTCAATCCCTTCTCTCAACCTCACAGCATGGTTGCTCCACTTCCTTCCTTAGCCAGGCTTCCTTTGATCTCTAACCCAGTTAGAGACATCATAGGAGCTTCACTAAAATCCTCTACCAGGAGGATTTACACAAGCAAATGGAAACGTTTCTCTTATTGGGCTAAGGCCCAAAATATTGATCCTTTTACTGCCCCTGTTCAGGCAGTCCTGGACTTCTTAGCAGAGATTTTTCATGCAGGCTCCTCTTCTTCCACAGTCAGAGTCCAATTGGCTGCTATTTCCAATTTTCATGTCGGGATAGCAGATCATAATATTATGTCCCATAGGCTCTGCAGGGCCTTCTTGAAAGGAATTTTCCTACTAAAGCCTCCAATCACGAATCCTCCTCCTCAGTGGGATCTAAATTTAGTGCTGACATCCTTGATTCTTCCCCTTCGAGCCAGCTGTTTCTTGTTCCCTGAAATATCTTTCTTGGAAAACTTTATTCCTAGTGGCTATTACATCTGCCAGGAGGGTGTCTGAACTTCATGCTCTTTCGGTTCGACCCCTATTTGGTTTTTCACAAAGACAGAGTATCTTTGAGAACTAATCCAACCTTTTTACCTAAGGTCGCTTCAAAGAACAATCTGAATCAATCCATTGATCTCCTGTATTTTTCCTAACTATTCAGATAGAGCTGAACAAAAGCTACATTATCTTGATGTCCACCGTCAACTTAGATATTATTTGGACAGAACAAAAATTTAGAAAATCTGATCAACTTTTTGTTTCCTATGTAATAATAAAACAGGCCTTCCTGTTTCTAACGTGACCTTGTCCAGATGACTTTCTTCGGTCATCTCCCAAATTTATACGTGTAGGGGAAAACAGCTGTGCTCAAAACCTAAAGCACATTCAACTAGGAGCTTAGCTACTTCTACAGCTTTTCAGGCTAGACTTCCTTTGATACTATTTGTGCAGCGCCACTTGGGCCACTCCTCACACTTTTGTTTCCCATTACAAATTGGACTTGGCCTCCAGGGACAGAGCCAGTTTTGGTTCTACAGTCCTCAAGAGTTTGTTCCATTGAGCCACCCAGGATAGAGGTGCTAGGGACGCGGTCCCATCAAGCAAGAATGAAGGCGAGATTGACAACTTAACATTAAGAAGTTATGTACCTACCATAACGTTCCATGTTAGTTGTCTTCTCTCGCCTTCTTTCTTGCGACCCTCCCTCCTTCCCCCTGGCCTGGACAGACCTTGTTATAAGAAACTGTTATGCTGAAGACCATTCAGACCTGGTCCTTCTTCCATCTGTAAGTTTTTCTTCTTCCTTTGGGAAGTATTTTATGCTTGGTGCTATTGCCCTTTGTCAGCAAACGAGATCTGGGTACTTACCGCCTTGCATCATGGGATATGGGGCTGCCTCGAGCTGGTAAAAGTGACTCTCGAGCTTAGCAAGTGCCGAGTCGGAGCCGAGGATCGGCTCCGAACCCATCAAGCAAGAAAGAAGGCGAGAGAAGACAACTAACATGGAACGTTATGGTAGGTACATAACTTCTTATTCAAATCAGGTAATTCTAAACCATTTTTTTCTAAGGAGAGAATCAGCTTGTCCCACCTAATGCCTGCCCTCTTCCCCTTTCAAACCGATTCCTTCAACTCTTTCTTAATTATCATACACAACTTCTCCTCTCTTTGATAAAAATATACCTGACCTGTATATAAAACTAAGTGGCTAAAAACATTGTCACTACTTATATCTTACTGTCCACAGCCCTACTCAAGAGCTACCAATTTCTCAATATTTGCATTATATTCTTCTCACTTACCCTTAGCTGCTACAACATAATTTTTTAATCCAAACACCTAAATGCTTCATCTTATCATGCCTCCATTAATATGGTATTTCTGAACCAATTCATGTGTGGGTACAGTGTTTATTGGCTTAGCTTTTGTTTTATCTTCCCTAATTTTATATCCCCATAAGACTTGAAACTGTCTCAAAATGCTCCATGACACTAAAATGCCCTTTTCTGGATTTATCAAGTATAAAATAATATAATGTGCAAACAAAGCTATTTTTTTTATTACCAAGCTATTTATATCCTTGAATCTGCAAGTACCTTTTTTTTCTTTGCCAGATCTAATATAAAGTAAATCCCAAATGGGAAAGATGATATCCCTGCATAGTTCTTCTGTTCAGATATAGCTCATTGGAGAGGGATCCTCCCACCTTAATTCTTGCCCTAACCCTTCATATATCTTCCTAATTAGCCATATTATTCAATCAGGGAATGCAAATGCTGCCACTGCCCAACTCAAAAAATTCGATCAGACTTTACAGAATGATTCTTCTGCACCAAGACCCATCACCAACAGTGTCATTTTTTTTTTACATTCTGCTTCCCTATATATATCAGCCTGTGATCAGTCTTGTTTAGAGCTTGAATTTTTCCTTAGATGATGGCAGTTTTACTTCTGGCAGAAATGTCGATGCAACAAAGGCTGAAATCCTCATCCGAATCATTTCTACCAAATTTGAAAGCAAAAATCCAGAGAAAAACAATGCATTTGGAAACAGGCAGTCAATAAATATGGGAAGGTAAGCTTTGCAGCTGGGGATGAAGTCCATGCAAACAACTATAGTTATGGTACTAAATGGACCCAAGTATAACAGAGAGTTGTTTGTCAACTGTGTTTTATACTCTCGTTGTTGGTCAAAGTTCATCGGTGAGAAGGCATGCTGATAAAATTAGAGTAAGATTCATAGAGACTAGCCCAGCCTGTTGGCCTGAAATAGTGACAGACGATTTGATGAAAATAGAGTTTCACACATATTTCCTAATGGAGACACCTGATATACCTTTGGAAACTGCACTTGTAAAGCTATACCTGCACCTATAGTGACTGAAAACCAGAAAAACTGTTGTCTGTGCCTGCTGTGAGAAATGAGAGACATTTTTTAAGAATCTTTGATGTTTTTGCTGCAATCCTACCAAAATATTCCACTCATGAAAACCACACCCCTCATAGATAACAGTAAAAGTTTTTTTTCTTGGAAGGAACAAACATGAACCCTAGTTGCAATGAAGGCCTGGTCGTCTACACAAATCATCTTAATAGATGACGAAGAAATCACTAAATAATAATTAATGGTATACTGCCTTATAAATGCTGCACAGTTAAAATACAGAACATTTTGTTTTCAAAATGTATGCTACTGAACCATTTTTTGCACTAAAGATGTA
Source organism: Protopterus annectens (assembly GCF_019279795.1). Lineage (NCBI taxonomy): Eukaryota > Metazoa > Chordata > Ceratodontiformes > Protopteridae > Protopterus > Protopterus annectens. The sequence goes on from NC_056730.1 coordinate 803,851,640, forward strand.
TAGCTTACACAGGAGTTCTTACCATAAGAAAGGAGAGAGATGACATTGTAATAGGTATTCAATGATTAAGCTTGTTTGGTCCAGGTTGTTTATAAAGTAAAATCTACATTATGAAAGGCATGCAGTTACTGTTCAGTCCAGGCTAGTTCTGCCTAGTACCATAATTTTCTGTTTTTGCTGTAATGTACCTTCAGATGTTTCTATGTTTTTGAGCTATACACATTGTCTCACTGTAGCTGCAGTGTTTGGGATAACTTGTGGAGATTTCTAAGTCATTAATGTGTTGAACTTTAAATCTTAAGTTATAACATTTGTGAATCTGTCAGAGCTATGCCATTAAAGGAAATGAATATCTGCACATCTAATCAACACAGCTGTGGTTTGCCTATCTGGAAAAAAAGTGTCTCATATACAAGATAACTTCCAAGTTTTGTTATCTCCTGAAGAAAGCAACTGCAAATTTCTAGCTTACACTGTTAAAAGTATGTCTGTAACTGAATGTTGCAGATATAACTGAGCTAATGTGGATATTTCTTCAGGATATTCTGCTGACAAAGACTGTTTCAAACCACAATAATTTCTTTGGACAAGATAGGATGAGTTTTTCATAGGGTGCTGTCAGATCTTGAACATATATCATTCCATTTTCTTGTTTGTATAAAATTGAGGACTTCTTGTCTAGTTCTGCTAATTGATAGCAATTTTTAGACTTGCCTCTTACATTTTACTGTTTGAAACAATGTTATACAATTAACAGATGTCATGATTACTGTATACTGGTTCATTTGTTGTGTCAGTCACTAAGGGACTATGATGCATTTTTCCTGTTATTAATCTGGTCTTTGTTTCTCTGTACTAGGCACTAAGTTGACAGATATTTCAGTTTTGACAGATGTTTCAGCTTTTGGGATTCAACAAAACTCTTGTGTTCACACCGCATGTATTAACTCCCAGGAGGTTAACAGATTCAGCAATTCTGGAACACCCCTATTAACATGCCACATTGGTAAGGAGCCTGAAGAGTTTGTCTAACTTGTCATAGTTCTACAGCATTCATGACTGTCTATACCACATTACTAATTTCCTGCTGCTTAAGAAATTCTATGTACCAGAGTGTGAAATGAATGACTGGATGAGCTGTCTAAATAGACCAATTGTCTAAATGTCATGGCTTTGCTTCATTATAGCCCAACTAATTTCGACATTTACTGGGACTTTTTAATCATCAATTTGCAAATTAGGTAATTTGTTGCTGTATACTTCATCTTGCAATGGTTCACTTATATTGTTGTGATCTTAGTCCTTCTCCTATAAGTCATACAATCATTCTGCTAGCACAGCCTAGACAATGGAATTTCACTATCAATTGATTTGAGTACTGCAAGAAGAATTTCCATACTACTACAATTGTCTTTGTATCTGTATAGTTTTAATAATTTCCACCTATTATTTCATGCATAGTGTTTTCAAAAACAAAGTTACCTTTACTTCAGGACAACTCCTATGTCTATTCAGGGCTAACTTCTAGAATCTTGTATCACTGTGTACCTATACACTGCAACTTATTAATACAGGAACTATGCCTAGAATCTTATTCTGTCTGCTCTGATTTACCAGGCCACCAGCTAATTCTCTAACATACTGATCTTGTAATACTTTTGCAAATACCTACTGATTTATGTACTAGTCCTAATTAGAAGGGTGCATATTTTACTTAAGATAATACTGCTGACAGATTTACATGTTACTACCCATTTACCTTAACGGTTGCATCTTTGCATCAATATATATATATATATATATATATATGTATGTATGTGTGTGTATATATATATATATATATATATATATATATATATATATATATATATATATATATATATATATATATATATATATACAGAGAGAGAGAGAGCACAAAAATTATTTCCGGCACCACCAACCATAAATAAGTGACCAATACTCCAAAATATTCTAAAACGACAGCAAATAGCTTCCAAATACCCTTTATTGGCCGACAAACAGTGAAAGCAAACAGCTCCAAACCGGTTTCACCCATTAGGCATTGTCAGTGGAATAGTACCTCATACAACATCTGCTCCCTCAATATATAGCCCACATTAAAGGAACAGATCAATTTAAAGGCACAAATCAATTTAAAATGACAACACAGTAAGTTAATGCATTTATCAAGCAGCAAGACAAAAGAATAAAAAATAAAAAGTAAAAAGACATACTTTCAGCCCTATTCTTTATCAATCCACTCATTTTAGTAGGCAAATTACCACTACTATCATCTTTTTATAAATATTCATTCAAGCCGGGCTTATATAATGCCCCTAAGTTCAAAATTCATGTCCTCTCCTTTTTATCTAGCACTTTATGTTTATCAATTTCTGTTAAATTTGCCTTATATATTATATTGATTCCTATAAATACAAAATGTGCAGTTGTGTGATTTATTTTATGTTTGTAAAGGGCACTCCTAATACTTTTGCATTTAATATCGCTTAAGTGCACCACTACCCTGCTCTTAAAGGACCTAGACTTTTGGCCCACATAGAAATCCCCACATTGGCATATAGCCATATAGATCATCCATTCTGTCTGACACATAATCAATTGTTGTATTTCATAAACTCTAGGTGTATTAATAGAAGTGGAAGATTTAGTTTTCAAAATAACTTTACAATATATACAATTTCCACATGGATTACATCCTTTACTAGCATCATTTTTTTGTTTTTTACTACCCATCATTTTATACCATAAAAGGGATTCTCCTAAGTTTTACCTCTCCTCCTGTATCCAAATTTATAACAATGTGTATGATTTCCTTCAAAAAATTAATCAATTTTGAGAATGTGCCAATGCTTATTAACAATACTCTGTAATTTATACGTATTTGTCCCATATGTTGTTATAAATCTAAGTGGAGTCTGTTCTCCTACATTTTCTCCATTCTGTCGACTTATCTGTGTTAAATTTCTTTCTAAAAGGGATGCCCTTAATTCTTCTTTTTTAATAAACCATCTATTATAACCTCTCTGGACAAATCTATTTCCCATTAGTCTAACCTCTTCCTGATACTCTTCATTATTACTACATATACGGCATAACCTCTGGAACTGACATTTTGGTATATTCAAAATAGTGTGTTTTGGATGGCAACTATCAGCTCTTAATATAGAATTCCTAGTGAATGGTTTTCTATATAGACCCGTACTCAGGGTCCCATCATTTTAAAAATGATAAGACATATACCTGGAAACAACAGAAAAGGGTGGTTAGATTTAGTGAAACTACTAACAAATCAAGGAGAATAAAATGGAAGAGAAATAGGTCCATTTTGAAATCTACTTGTAACATGGACAGTGTTGAATCTAGCACTTCAGAAATGTCATCAAACACCTTTAGTACAGATACAGATAATGATGCAAGGGATTTGGTTGAAACTGAATCACCGATACATAAAAAAGTCAAATCAAAAGGTGGCCCTTTAGAAGAGATGGCAGAAAACATAATAAACAAAAAGTCTGCAGAGATGAAAGAGATGTTCAGGAATTTGATGGAGAAGAAGTGAAAGATGATGGACTCATAGTGAATTTAACAAAGTACCACTTAAGTGATGATGAAAAGATAGTTTTGAATAAAGGTTTAAATTATGTACCATCTTACTTCCAGTCTCAGTATGATATTTGTATGGCTTTAAAAAATGTTTGTAGAAATTTGAATTTAAAGTATTTTTTTCATACAAAGGGTGATGTTTCCTTCACAGTATCTGGCTTTACGTATAGAAAAGGAACTTTTATACCCCCTTATCATGCTAGGGTTAAAGTATTTGAGGATAGTGTGCTACATAAATTACATAACAACCAGAATGATATATTCAAACATCAGGGGAATAATTTGACTGGGAAGGAAAAAGAGGCCCTTAAAGAACTAATGGATAATAAGAATTTAGTGATACTAAAGTCTGATAAGGGTGGGGCAATATTGATTCGGAACACAACTGAATACATTAAAGTGGTTCAAAAACAGTTGAAAGATGGCATGTTTTACTACAAACTGCCTGGAGATCCCACTGTTGACCTCAAACAAAAAATAGATGAAACCTTAAAAGAATATAAAGAGAAAGGTTATATTATAGATGCCTTGTTAAAATAATTAGTAGTAGATAATTTAAGGTCCCAGCTATTTTATATTCTACCAAAGACACATAAGAATATTTTCCCCTACCCAGTAGGCCTATAGTATCAGGGATAGGATCCTTGATGGAACCTATCTCTCTATATATTTAGAAACACAATTTAAACCTTTATTAACATTGGTTAGATTGAGAATAAGGGATACAAGTGAATTTTTGGAATTGGTTAATGACATTTTAATTACACAAGATTCATTTATTTGCACCTTAGATGTGCAATCATTGTATACTATCATCCCGCACCATGGAGGGGTTGAAGCAATAAAATATTGGTTGTTAGAATATGGGAATTAATGTGTTGAACACTGCTATTTCCTGTTAGATTTGGTGAAAATTGTATTAGAAAACAATGTGTTCTTTTTTGGGAATGAATGCTATTTGCAGATGAATGGAACAGTGATGGGTACAAAATTTGCCCCAGTATACGCTGATCTTTTCATGGGGTATCTTGAGTGTAGTTTGATATATGATGACAACAATCCATTTAAGTCTGATTTGATAATGTGGTGACGTTACCTGGACGATTGCTGGGCCATTTGGTCTAGCTCTGTAAGTGGATGGAAAATGTTTGTTAAACATTTGAATTTCAATGTATTTGACATTGTTTTTGTGAATAGGATGGAAAAAGTAGTATAGATTTCCTAGATGTACATGTTGCAAAAAATAATGATAGGACCCTGAGTACGGGTCTATATAGAAAACCACTCAATAGGAATTCTATATTAAGAGCAGATAGTTGCCATCCAAAACACACTATTTTGAATATACCAAAATGTCAGTTCCAGAGGTTACGCCATATATGTAGTAATAATGAAGAGTATCAGGAAGAGGTTAGACTAATGGGAAATAGGTTTGTCCAGAGAGGTTATAATAGACAGTTTATTAAAAAAGAAGAATTAAGGGAATCCTTTTTAGAAAGAAATTTGACATAGATAAGTCGACAGAATAGGGAAAATACAGCAAAAACAGATTCCCAACAGGAACAAAAACTTGGAAAACAAAGAAATAATCCCAACAACAACCTGAAACACACCAGCTTTATTGACCACAAAATGTTCCTTCAACTAAGCGCTTTCGCCAGAAATTGGCTTCATCAGAGTCAAAGAAACATCTAACTGCAACAGAATAAATTGTGAAATTTTTTTTTTACAAACACTTAATTAGTTAATTGATAAGCCAATCATGAGCCATAAAATAACATTAGGTGAACCGCCCTTAGAAAAAGTGCTTAGTACAAATCATTTCATCTAAAACAAATCGAAGAATCCATTTAACAATGCATATAATACCTAGCCAAATTTAAACATATCCACTAAGTTCCACAAACAACAAAATTAGTTAAAAAGTTTGAGTGAGCATATAAAAAATACTATAAAAATTTATTCCATGATTTAAAAACATTGATATATAAAAAACATGTGTATAGAAAGAACATAGCAGCAGGCAATGCTAATAACCATACCCAAGCTGAAAAACCATTAACTTTTAACTTTTGAAGTTTGAAACAATACCAAACTATGGTTTCAGACTTATTCAAAACACTATTACGTCACCATAGTGCACCTGTTCCGGATACAAAATAAACATTGTACCCAGTATAGTAAATGTGCTAAATAATGTTATTAGATCTCTGCTTTAACATGGGCATGAGGGAAATACCTTCATTAAGTCCTGGTGGTTGCATGGTGTTTAACCTCAATTGCCACCTTGCTTCTTTGCTTTCAACAAGAAGTCTGTCATCGCCACCCCTACAGATCGGTATCACCCGATCAATAACAAAGAAAATAATTTTTTTTAAATTGGGACAACCAACACTATGATTGAATAGAGCATTGTGCCCATCTTTCCTTCTAATGGCCCTAAGATGTTCACCAATCCTGTCCTTTAGCTTTTGGACAGTTTTTCCCACATAGAAAGCTTGGCAACTGACACAAGTGGCAACATAGACCAACATCATAGTATTACAACTACATCTCCCTGGGCATGATAAAGCATAATCATGCCCATGTATCAGCATATATGGCCCATCATTAATGTAGCGACAAAATTTACATGACCCACATTTGACCATCAAAGACTTGTACCATCTATTTTTCTTGTCCTCCAGGATGTTTTTAATGTTTTTCCCCCTACTGAATACAACCGTGGGTTGAGCCCCCAACTTTGTCTTGGTGTATTCTTTGAAACAAACTTGCCACAATTTTTTAGTTGTTTCAATAAGGGGGGTACACAAAGGGTTGTATTTTAAAATACAAGTACGTCAGAATTATCCCTTGTGGTAGTACCCACAGTTTTAATACCTGATGTTAAAATAGGAGAAAAAGATGTGGACATTTTGGAAACCACTTCACGTTTTGTATTTAAAACCAGTTTTAGGAGATAATCTCTCTCTAAAAACATCCCTAGTAAAGTGTACATCTCATCCAAGAAAATCATCTCATCACTAACCAGTCTTGATAACCTCACCATTTGACCCTTAATAATGCTTTTTCTCTGATGGTGAGGGTGGCAACTATTGAAATGAAGTAGGGAGTTGGAATGTGTTTTTTTTCTGTGTATGTTACTTTGTAGTCCCTTATCAGTGATCTTGAGATGAATGTCAAGATAATCTATTTCGGTCTGTTGCCACGTGTAGGTGAATTTAAGGAAGGTAGTGGTATGGTTTAAGTACTCTACAAATGTTTTAACCTCCTCCTCATTGCCTTTCCACAAAATAAGAACATTGTCAAGGAATCTATTGTACATCAGAATATTTTGCATAAAGTTAGTGCAAAAAATATGGGATCTTTCCCAATGCAACAAGACCAAATTTGCATAGACAGAGGCACATTTGGCACCCATGGCAACACCAGCAATATGGTGAAACAATTCACCTTCAAAGGTTAAATAGTTGTTCCTAAGAACCAATTCCATTAGTTCCACCAGTTGGTCAATCTTTTTTCTATCTATCCTATCACATGTGAGCAAGGATTCTCTGAACCAATTTAATCCCTCATCATGGGGAATAACCATAAATAAATTCACCACATCAATGGTGAGAAAGGAATATTGAGTGGCACTGTTGGTATGTCTCAAGCGTTCCAAACAGTGCCATGAATCCTTCAGAATATGCTCAATTCCATTGACCACACATTGGGACACAAAATCCACAAATGCCGCCAAAGGTTCAGTCTTAGAACCCCCGGCCACCACAATAGGTCTAAAGGGTGGGTTGTTGACATTTTTGTGCATTTTGGGAATCCCAAAAAAAGACCGGTGTGATTAGGTGGGGGACTATCAAGAATTTTACTTCATTCTCATCTAAGACACCTTGATATAAAGCATTCTTTAAGTATAAATCAACACCAGTCTAGGCTCTGTTTATTTCATTTTTTGATACTCTATGGTATGTGTTTGTGTCATCCAGAATCTCATGCATCCTAGATACATAGTCTATGTGACCCATAATGACTGCCCCCCCCCACCCTTGTCGGGCTTCATAATCCTGACATCCCTGTTTTTTGCTAAATTACAAAGAGTTAGTCTTTCCTCATGACTGAGATTGCCATGCTGTGTAAAGAAATTAGAGTTGTTATTTTGAATAATTTCTCTAAATTCTTTTTCACACATCCTTTCAAAAATATGAACTTCCATGTGATTTGGGGGAATAAACGTACTTTTTCTTTTTAAGATTCCCATACAATCATTGGTATCAGTGTTGGCATGTTCAGAAAAAAACATCCTAAAATTAAGTTGCCGGGTGTAAAGCTTCAAACTAATAAGAACATCAGCTATGTCAAGTTTAAAAACTGGGACAAATGTAGTCCCTTTACTTAACAGTTTGAAATGTGCTTCATTAATAGTCAAACCACTAAAATTGTAAATGGCAAAACCATTGTGCACAGTAACTTCACCACTCATATCAGCAGAATGTCTAAATGAATTCGAAAAACCCAAATTCTCTGAGTTATCCATTGTACCAAAGTCAAAACCATCAGTCCCAAAACCTAGGCCTGAACAGTTGAATTCATCTAATATCTGTTGTTGGTTTGCCTCTGGTACTTTACGTTGTTGTAATAGTTCCTGCACTGGTTGTGACCATTGTATTGGTTCCAAGACTCGCCCTGCCTCTGATTCTTTAACCTCTCTGATCTCCTCAGAGGGGGCGGTTGTTCCAAAAAATGGTCACTATCAGAATTGTCATTGTCCAAGAAATAACCCTCCTCATAGTTGTCACTTTGTTCGTGACTAGTGACATTGTCATTCGAGTGAGTAGACCTAAAGTCTTTTGTGGGGTACACACGTTTGTTTTTATAGTCAGCTTGATCTTTTGCCAACTTCTTACATTTAATGTTAACATTGTTTTTGACAAAATCGTCAACATTTTTAAGTAGTTTGTGGTAATGGGAGATATATTGTGTAAACAACAGATCATTCACAATGTTAGAATGTAAAGCATTGATTTATTTTTCCAATACTGCCAGCTTGCTATGATTGTTTCTAATAACAATGTCTAAAAGCGCCAAACCTGTTTTGTCAAACAGCTCGACCAGTTCACCAAACGTGCTGGATTCTTGATCTACACCAAATAATAATATAATAGGGAAAATGTAGGAGAACAGACACCACTTAGATTTATAACAACATATGGGACAAATATGTACAAATTACGGAGTATTGTTAATAAGCATTGGCACATTCTCAAAACTGATCAATTTTTTGAAGGAAATCTTACACATTATTGTAAATTTGGATACAAAAAGTAGGTAAAAACTTAGGAGAAACCCTTGCATGGTATAAAAAGATGGAGAGTAAAAAACTAAAAAATTATGCTAGCAAAGGATGTAATCCATGTGGAAATTGTGTATATTGTAAAGTTATTTTAAAACGAAATCTTCCACTTCTATTAATACACCTAGAGTTTATGAAATACAAAAATTGATTACGTGTCAGACAGAATGGAAGATCTATATGGCTATATGCCAATGTGTGGATTTCTATGTGGGCCAAACATCTAAGTCCTTTAAGAGCAGGGTAGCGGTGCACTTAAGGGATATTAAATGCCAACGTATTAGGAGTGCCCTTTACAAACATAAAATAGATCACACAACCACATTTTGTATTTATAGGAATCAATGCAATATATAAGGCAAATTTAACAGAAATGGATAAAGATAAAGTGCTAGATAAAAAGGAGAGGACATGACTTTTTACTTAGGGGCATTATATAAGCCAGGCTTGAATGAATATTTATAAAAAGATGATAGTAGTGGTAATTTGCCTACTAAAATGAGTGGATGGATAAATAATAGGGCTGAAAGTATGTCTTTTTACTTTTTATTTTTTAGTTTTGCTGCTTGATAAATGTAGTAACTCACTTTGTTGTCATTTTAAATTGATTTGTGCCTTTAAATGGATCTGTTCCTTTAATCTGGGCTATATATTGAGGGAGCGGATGTTGTATGAGGTACTATTCCACTGATAATGCTTAATGGGTGAAACCGGTTTGGAGCTGTTTGTTTTCACTATTTGTCCGCTAATAAAGGATATTTGGTAGCTATTTGCTGTCATTTTGGAATGTTTTGGAGTATTGGTCACTTATTTATGGTTGGTGGTGCTGGAAATAATTTTTGTGCTCTATATGTACTTTTTGTTCTTTCCATGCACACAGCGTGCTTCACGTGCACCTGCTTTGATTTGGAACTACACACACACACACACACACACACACACACACACACACACACACACACACACATATATATATATATGTGTGTGTATGTGTGTGTGTGTGTGTGTGTGTGTGTATATATGTGTGTGTGTATATGTATATATATATATATATATATATATATATATATATATATATATATATATATATATATATATATATATATATGTATGGGATCGGTACTGATCTCCAAAGGAACTTTTCACCGAAGCACAAGCAGCCGGGCATACTTCAGTGAAAGGGCTTTTTACTGAAAAAGCACTTTCGCGGAAGTATGCCTGCAGCTAGAGGGAGTCATGGGGGAATGACTGCTGCAGAGATCGTACTACGGTGCAGATAAGGGAATATTCCCTTTTCCTCACTGTAGTGTGATCTCGGAGTGAGAATATTAAAGTAGGGGAGGTGTGGGGGCACAGCCTCCCACATGGGGGATGCAGGGGGGCTAAGTGGATTTATTTATTTATTTATTTTTTTAATGCACTTTAACGAAAGTGCTTTTTCAATGAAAGTGCTTTTATTAAAGTGTGATCAGTGATTTTGGATTCGGACTATTGAAGTTTCGTTCACTAGTCCTAGATCCATATATATATGCCTAGATGATAAAAGATTGCAGTGAAATAATCCTCTGACATTGTGCTTGGATGTTAAGTATGCGTACTTATGTTTTCATTCAGTACAATGAAACAATACTTAAACAGTGTTGTGCATTGTTACATGGCCTGACTATATGCCTACTCTTTTTTTTACAGACAGCAATAAAATAAGCTTATATTCTTCATTTAACTTTTGTCTTCTTTTAAACCTCATTCCTCCCCTGTATGTATTCTTCCCACAATTCCCATTTTTCCTATGTAGTTTGCTCCTACCCTTTTCTAAAGATCTCAGTTCTAGTTGTTTTATCTCTGTTACTATATTGAATACTCCTAGTATAGTTGGTTTAGATTCTGATTTCCATTTTCTAGTAATTGCTTTTTTTGGCAGCCACCATAATTAGACACAGCAAGGCCTTACCATGTCTAAGCATTTCTGATTCTGTATCATAGCTCAAAAAAATCATCTCCCTCATCACAACATTCTGCCCACCCAGCATCTCCAACAGTGCATCCTGCAGGAAATCCTTAAAGTCTACCAACTCACTGCACTCCCAAAATATATGTTCCCAATTACCTTTTTCTTCCCTGTTACACCTCCAACATTTGCTGTCTACCTGAGGAAAAATTCTCTGGAGTCTATTTGGGGTATAAGATATCTATGTAAACATTTCCAAGCAAAAATCCTAAATCTTCTAGATTTTGTTGCATATTTGAGAGACATACATATGTCTTCCCATTGTTTCTTTGTGAATTGCTTATCCAATAATTCTCTTCCCAATCCATTTTTAACTTCCTCTGAATGATTCTTATAGTTACAATGCCATATTTTATATGCTCTACTAATTATTGCTTTTTTAATGGCAGCTTCTTTTCTGGATTCTGCTAGAAACTCTACCAGTGCTGGTCTTTCATTTAGGTTCCACCTATTTCTTTCTCTTTGCTTATACTCTGATATCATACCTTGATAGGGAAGGCAATCTCTAGCCTGCAGTCCAAATAAATTCTTAGCATTTTCCCATTCTATCAGCTTTCCCTTTCTAGTTATTTGCTCTCAATACCTTGGTTCCTTTGTTAGTTTTCTCCAATAAATTCCAGCCTCCTCTTGCCTATTGTCTATATCCCTAATTGCAGTCATCCCTATTGGCGGAATTTCCTTTCTCCATTCCAGTGTTGGCTTAGTTCTTAGGATACTTTTTGGTACTTTATAGATATAATATTTTGTATGATTACTGTTATTCTCCTTAAAGGCCTGCATCCAAAATCCCACTCTCTCATTTTTTCTTGAGCTTCCCCCTGTTTCATCATTATCCCTTTTCCATACCTATCAACTGTACGGATTTTCGCATAATGTCCAGATTTTTGGTTCATATTTTCGGTCTGTTCCTCATATAATTTATGTTTTTGTGGAAAACCAGGGCCTTTTCACTTTGAATTATAGTTTTCTGTTTGTGCTACATACAGGAGCCAGAATTGTGTAGCTCTGAAATACCCATTCAAATCAGGTAATCCCAATCTGCCCTGTTCTACTGGAAGAATCAATTTATCCCACTTGACTCTTGCTGTCTTCCCCCTCCATATAAAGTCCTTTAGCTATCCACAACTTCTCCTCTGGTTGATAAAAATATGCTTGACTAGTAAGACTAATGGGAATAAAAATATTTTAACTGCTTGCATTTTACTATCCATATCCATATAATACAGCTTCCATTTTCTCAGTGTTTGTATTATCTTTTGTTTAGTCTCTTCCCACATATTCCTAGCTGCCACACCAGAATCATTTTTAATCCATACTCCTAAATACTTATTTTTATCATATCTCCATAAATATGGATACTGATGAATCAACTCATATGTTGGTAAATCATTTACTGCTATTGTCTTTGTTTTATTTTCAGTAATTTTGTATTCTGAAAAGATTTGAAACTGTCTCAGAATGTTCAACAACATTGTAATGCCTCTTTCTGGTTTTGTCAGTTAAAAAATTATATCTTCCTCAAATAGAGCCAGCTTTTCTTAACTACCATTCCAAATATATGCTTTAATTTCTGAGTGCCTTATTTTCTTTGCCAATGGTTCTAAATATAATGCAAATAACAAAAGGGAAATAGAACACCTCTGCCTGGTTCCTCTGCTCAAGCAGAAATTATCAGAGAGGACCACATCAACTTAAATTTTTGCCTCCACTCCCTCATATACCCTCTTAATCAACCTTATATTTATTTCAGGAAATGCAAATGCTTCCATTGCCTTTCTCATAAAATTTCAGCTTACTCTGTCAAATATTTTCTCTGCATCCAGACCCACCAACAACAATGGTATTTTCTTACATTCTGCTTCCCTCTGGATCATCAGTGTTCTATTAATTTTGTCAAATGTTTCCGTCCCCTACACAAAACCACATTGATCCATATCTATCAACTTTGGCATTAATTTTGTCATTCTTTTAGTCATTAAAGACATGAGCACTTTATAATCATGGTTTAGTACTAAAATGGGCCTGTATGAAGCTGGATCTGATGGATCTTTACCCTCTTTAGGTATTACAGCTACCACTGCTTTCTTCCAGGATGTTGGTACTTCTCCTCCTCCTGTTAAAATAATGTTAAACAAAACCTTCCAAATCTTTATCAGTTTTTTCCCTCATAGCTTCCAAACTTCCATAGGAATAATATCTATTCCTGGGGAAGTTCCTGTAGACTGGTTATACATTACAATTTTTATATAATCTCTCTCCTATCCTAACTGTTAATAACTGAGCCTCATCTACCTCTAACCTTAGAATATTTAATTCTTCCATAAATATTGCCATTTGTATCTTTTCTTGATTTCCATATTTCTCTGTTTTATACAGGCATTCATAAAATTTCCAAAACATTTCTAATATCTCTACAGGATCTCTTGTTACCTTCCGTGTTATAGGCTCCCTATGCTTGGTGACACTCCTTTCTACTTTCTGTTGCTGAGTCATTGTGCTAAAAGTTTTTGTGCTCTAGTGTTATTATAAAAAACAATTGCTTAACAGTGGTCTTTTAATCTTGTGTATATTATCCAGGTAATCCCTTATTTTCTGCTTCCTTCTGCAGTTGATCCTCTTTTTTTCTGTGAGATTCCCTCTATTCTGCAATACTTTAACATTTTTCAGTCCCTCTAAATAATTGTTGTTACTTCTTAACCATACCTCCCTTTCTTTTATTTCCACCCTATTTTTAAATTACACCTTAATTTTATCCCACTCCCTGGCTGTATTTTCAGAAGTAATTTCTTTCCTCTTGAAGTGCTCCTAAATAATCTCCACTACCCATTCCTTAAATTCCTCTGTTTTCAACAGTTAGGTAGCAAAGCATCAGTGTCTCATTTTTATTTCATTATGCTCTGTTTTTATTTTAGTTATTATTGGTGCATGATCTGTAATAGTTATTGGTTGTATATCAAGACCTTCAATTACATGCACATGTTCCTGTGAAATGTAAATTCTGTCTAGCCTAGCCCAGTTTCTATATGTTGGAGACTAATATGTACATTCCCTCTGAACTCCTATTACTGAATTTGCATCTTCCATGCTAAATATTTTCAAAAATTTCTTCAGAAATCTACCTTCCTTTGTTATACCTTCCCTTCTGGGTCCCCCAGATACATCTTCACTGCTGTAAACCAAATTCCAGTCCCCACCTATAGGTAATATTCCTTGCTGAAAATGATTCTTTCTCCCAGAATTTTCTCAAGCTCCATTATAGCAGCTTTAACTGGAATATAAATACATGCCAGTGTAATCCTCTTCCCTTGCCAGTAGCCCCTTAGCACTACAAATCTGCCATTATTATCTTTTTATCTTCTTCTATCACTATTGGTGCTCCTCTTGCAATTAAGTGCACCTCTTTTCCTTTGTCCCACATGTTCTGCTGAATAACCATCCTGAAAACGTTTCTTTATCAGTCACACATTTAGTTCTTTTCAAATGTGTCTCCTGAAACATTGCTATTTGCACTCTACATTTTTAAATATAGTTTACTATTCTTTCTTTTTTTTGTATTTATCTATGACATTAAAATCATTAACATTTAAAGACATTACAGAAAGCATCATTGTATTAAAAAATTTATTATTCCCAACTTTTATGTATAACATCTTTTTTGTTAAACGTCTAGTTCCAGCTTTTGTGTTACATGCATACACCGTTTGTCAGGTTGAACTTTTATATAGTTGTTTCTTGCCATACCCATTTGAGCCTATGTCGTATCTTACAACATTTTTGTTTTATTTAAAGCCCTCAAAAAAAAAATACCCTCCCAAAACCTATTAATTTTATACTACCACAAAAAGCTATGTACATCTTCAAATATTGTTTTACCCTCCTAATAGGAGCAAATGTCCCAATCTGACAACTGCACTCACAAACTTGAGTTAATCTAAAAGTAAGGTTATCTATGCTAAGACGCATGGTGCAGCCTGTGCTTCTACTAACTGCTAATTGGTTTTGACTTATCTTTGTAGCGATCCCAGCTAGGAAAAAACATTAATGCTTTCAGAGAACATTATCTCCTAGCCAGTTCCTCTTTTTTTTTGTCCCCAAACCAATCACTCTCCACCAGACTGTAACCAATTTCTCTTTATCAGATTGTCTCCATGGAGACATAACCAGACAGATGATTTCTTATTATCAGATTGTCCCCATGGAGACATGAAACCCAGACAGCTAATTTCTCTTTATCAGATTGTTTCCATGGAGATTTGACTGTGAGATACAGAATTGCTACTAAGCATACATTCATTTGCTAGAAAAAACCCTTAGAATATTCATTCTTTTTCACTTTCTTGCTTTCTATTAAGACTGTAACTAAATAAATCTAAGATCCTTAATCAAGTCATTCCCCCATCCAAGAATGAGAAAAAAAAACAGTGAGTATTAGTATAGTTGAGCATTTATGTCTTTGAATGTTCAATTAAAGTTGAGTATTTTATGAAAGAACCTTTCATGGTGGTTATTCTCTTTACTGTTTTTTGTTGGTGAGTTTAATGAGAAAATATAGTTATGTTGGGAGGGTGGCCTAATGGTTAAGGTGTTTGCCTTGCAAACACAAGGTGCAGGGTTTGAGTCTCACAAGGGATAATTGGCTAGGCTTAAAATGGCTCGCAAGGGCAGCTAGCTTAGTACTAATCTATGAATCTATGAATCTATGAATCTATGTAAAGAATCTCCATGGCAATACCCTGATTTACTCTGTGCTACTGAACAATGGTACCTCCTATACCGAGCCAACAGATATTTCCAGTATACTGGCTGACAGATTAATTGCCAACTTTACCCCTCTCTCCCCCATAAAGGACCAATCACAATACCAGTAGATTGTCAGGCAACCAGTATTACTGCTGCACAGGTTAAAACAGCACTGTCCAAGGCCAAGAATACAGCTTTTATGGGACCTGACAATATCCCTGGCTGTGTTCTACATGAACTACAGAGTGAACTGGCACCTCACCTGTGTGCCCTGTTCAATCACAGCCTCACCTCAGGCTTTGTCCTTACCGAATAGCACACTGCTACAGTCATTCCTGTCCACAAAGGAGGAGTGACTACAGACCCTGGGAACTATTGCCCCATTAGTCTTGACGACCCTGATATGCAAAGCTATGGAATGCATCATCATGGACCTAATAAACAAGGATATAGGGAATCTCCAAACACTGGATTCCATACAGTTTGGTTTTGTGAAGGGTAGATCATGCCTGCTCAACTTGGTCAACTTCTTTGAGTCAGTCACCAGAGCTGTGGATGAAGGCAAGGTGGTTCATACAGCCTACCTTGATCTGGCCAAGGCCTTTGATACCATTCACCACTCAGGAATCATAGAAATACTCAGTAAGCTAGGCATCAACCCCTATATCACTAGGTGGGTTGCAAACTGGCTAACAGATAGAACCCACAGTGTGAAAATAGCTGACTCCAAGTCAGACTGCTGACCAGTCACAAGTGGAGTCCTACAGGGTTCGGTCCTGGGTCCCCTCCTTTTCATTATCTACTTCTCTGAAGTCCAGGCCAACATGAAGGGACTCTGGCTGACAAAGTTCGCAGACGATTGCAGGTTGGGAGCTATTATTAACTCCCCAAGTGATGTTGACATCCTACAAAAAGGCCTCACTGAGACCAATAACTGGTGTCAGAACCATGGCCTTAAGCTCAATGCTAACAAATGTGTCATCATCCCCTTTGGGAAAAACCTGGTTCCCATGAATTACCACATCAATGGTAGTCCACTGAACACAGAAGGTGTTATAAGAGATCTGGGAACACAGGTTGACAAAAACCTCTCTTTTGACCACCACATTGCTACTATGGTCAGAAAGTCCTTCTATGTGGCACATCTCATTACTAAGGGTTTTGCATCCAGGAAGAAAGAGGTCATCGTCTCCCTCTACTCTTCCCTCATTAGGCCAATCATTGACTCCAATGCCCCATTGGCATGTACCTCACTAGGCACCTGCAACAATTGTAGAGGCCACAAAAGTACCTCACAAAGAGGATCCTAGGCCTTAAACACTTGTCCTATATGGACAGACTCAAAAAACTCCAACTATTCTCTGTCTCATATCACCTCCTTAGAGGCGATCTCTGTTTGATTTACAAAGCCATGTCTGATACAGCCCTGTTAGAAATGCTACATCTAAAGAAATCCCAATCCCTCTGCACCATGCACTCCAGAGACCTGAACCTCATTACCACAATCAACAGAATGTACTGGAGGAACAAGTTCATAACCCAGAGACTGATCGTGCTATGGAATAGACTTCCCATACATGTCAAACAGATCACCTCACTTGCCCTCTTCAAGAAAAATCCTGATGAGTGTATGGGAAATAGAAAATTCACCCCGGGGATCACTCCAATGGCTCTATTCAACAGAGGCACTGGGAACTAAGGTCAGGTGGCACAATGCCATGGTAATCCTATGGGCTAGCCTTGTAAAGGCTCCAGGGCCATTAGCCCAGTACATACCTATGAACCTATGAACCTAAAAATCACATAAAGTTTTCTTTTGTCATGCTCTTTTAACCAGGATTTTTTTTTTACATTGCAGTGTCTACATTTCTCAAAACTGAACAAGAAGAAAGAGGGAAGGGAGAGAGAAAGGGAAAGAAAGGAACAGTAGCACCTAGTTACAATCTCCACTACACTTAAAAATAACTGAGAAAACTTTACTTTATAGCATGCAAAGAAAACCATGTATCACAAAAATAGTACTATTAAGAAAAAAATGGTTTCTTTACTTCAACAACAATAGAAGTTCCAGGATGCAAAAAAAATCACTAATAACCAAAAATAATGCACCCAATGGCCATCAACAAAAACTCTACTTGATTAGAACCAAACAACGTCAAAATCCATTAATTAAGTGCTTTCATCATAGACAATGACTTCATCAGAACAAAGAGAATCAGAGAAACAGAATCAAATAAAGTGAGAGGATGCCTGAGGAATGGAGAAAAAGTGTTTTGGTACAAATGTCTAAGAATATGGGTGATGGGAAGAGCTGTAGTAACTACAGAGGGATTAAATTGATCAGTCACAGCATGAAGTTATGAGAAAGAGTAGTGGAAGCTAGGTTAAGATACTCATCTGAAGAAGCATGCAGTTGGAAGCATGCGAAAGCGCTCATTTTGTTAATAAAAGTTCGTTTTATTCTTCGTGGTGTTGACCTGCACTTTTTACTACATTGTCTGC
The DNA here is from genome assembly GCF_019279795.1 of Protopterus annectens. Lineage (NCBI taxonomy): Eukaryota > Metazoa > Chordata > Ceratodontiformes > Protopteridae > Protopterus > Protopterus annectens. Next base: position 803,869,867 of record NC_056730.1, read on the forward strand.
TGAATTTTGGTCGCTGGTTAACTTCAAGGGAGAGGTCTGCTATTTTCCTTACTTTAGGTTAAGAAGGGAGGTGATGATTAGTGATCAGCAGTACGGTTTCATGCCAGGAAAGAGCACTACAGATGCAATGTTTGCTCTGAGAGTGTTGATGGAGAAGTACAGAGAAGGTCAGAAGGAGTTGCGTTGCTTCTTTGTGGACTTAGAGAAAGCATATGACAGGGTGCCTAGAGAGGAGTTGTGGTATTATATGAGGAAGTCAGGAGTGTCAGAAAAGTATGTAGGAGTGGTACAGGATACGTATGAGGGTAGTGTGACAGCAGTGAGGTCTGCGGTGGGAGTGACGGAAGAATTTAAGGTGGAGGTGGGATTACATCAAGTGTCAGCTCTGAGCCCTTTCTTATTTGCAATGGTGATGGACAGGTTGACAGACGAGATCAGACAGGAGTCCCCGTGGACTATGATGTTTGCAGATGACAGCGTGATCTGTAGTGAGAGTAGGGAACAAGTGGAGGAGACCCTGGAGAGGAGGATATATGCTCTAGAGAGAAGAGGAATAAAGATCAGCAGGACTAAGACAGAATATATGTGTGAATGAGAGGAAGGATAGAGGAATGGTGAGGATGCAGGGAGTAGAGGCGGGGAAGGTGGATGGGTTTAAATACTTGGGATCAACAGTTCAGAGTAATGGCGAGTGTGGAAGGGAGGTGAAGAAGAGAGTACAGGCAGGATGGAGTGGGTGGAGAAGAGTGTCAGGAGTGATTTCTGACAGATGAGTACCAGTAAGAGTGAAAGTGAAGGCCTACAAGAGGGTAGTGAGACCAGCTATGTTATATGGATTGGAGACAGTGGCACTGACAAAAAGGCAGGAGTCAGAGCTGAACATGGCAGAGTTAAAGATGTTAAGATTTGCACTGGGTGTGACAAGGGTGGACAGGATTAGGAATGAGTATATGAGAGGGTCAGCCCTGGTTGGAAGGTTTGGAGACAAAGCCAGAGAGGCAAGATTACGTTGGTTTGGACATGTGCTGAGGAGGGATGCAGAGTATATTGGGAAAAATATGCTAAGGATGAAGCTGCTAGGTAACAGGAAAAGAGGAAGGCCTAAGATAAGGTTTGTGGATGTGGTGAGAGAGAACATGCAGGTGGTTGGTGTGACAGAGCAAGATGCAGAGGACAGGAAGAAATGGAAACAGATGATCCGCTGTGGCGACCCCTAATGGAAACAGCCGAAAGAAGAAAAAGAATGACATGAAGTAGGGCATATACTTTAGTGTCCCCCAAAAGTCCAACAAATTCTGAAAAAGTCCATTATGTCAAGATTCTCTTGTTCTGTCATATTTCACAAATGTAACTACTGCATTGTAATACCACATTATGTTACTAATTGTATTGCTCTTCATCGCCATCTCCCAAATCTTGTCCTTGCTTCATTTCCTATGTAGTCTCAATTCTTCTAGTCAACTCTTGTGCTCCCTTCTTTTTCTCAAACATTTTTCATTGAAACAGTGAAAAATGTTTCACAGGTACAGTCTCTCTGTGGTCTTTATTACCAGAAGAACAAGAAGCAGAATCACCTTCTGTTTCACAGCTCACTTTTTGTTGGACAAACGTTTGTATTTCCTACTTAGCATGCACTTCATCAAAAAATTATTTTGTCCCTCCAGGGAAGAATACCTTGAAGACAGCTGGGTACAGCAGTTTGAATCTCACACCTGTGTCTTGACATTCCCTGAACAGTGGAATGAATTTACTCCTCTTCTGCCTGGTGTACAATGAGTAATCATCCTCCACAAACACTCTTCTCTTTCCCAGTTTTAGTATTTTGTCTTTCTGCCACAGTTTTGTCAAACATCAACTCCTTCTGTTAGTAGGATTGCATCTTTACTATTAAAGTTCTAGGATGCTTTCTTGTAGCTAGGTTTGCAGCATACACATAATATTCCCTTTCAACTAGCAATTATTGCTGTGGAATACAGTCCAGTTGCTTATTTGTGCTTTCATAAAACTAATGCAGTCTGTTCCTTCCAGCTTCTCTAGAATAGCTGAAAATCTCAAGTTTTCCCTATGTGCTTTGTCCTCTAATTCTATTATTTTTGAAACATCTCTTCCTGAGCAATCTCATATTCAGCCAGTCTTTTCTTCATTTCAACCTCTGAGTTTTACAGCTTTATCACCTCATCTGACTCCAACTTTTTCCATTTTTCCAGCCTTTTATTTGTGTTGATATACTCCATCAGTTTTGTTTATTTTAACCAAATCTGTGTGCCATTGTCTTATATATTCCTGTAAGTTACTGGATGCTATGTCTGGAGGTTGCATTGCTTTTTGCTGAACAGCTGCAGAACTTTCCCCAGTCAGTGATTCTTAACACTTTTTGTAGCTGATTTTTTCCAGTTGCTTTGTATTTCTGTTTTCCTGGTATTCAGGAATTATAGTTAATGGCCATTTACTGGAATACCCATAAGCAATAAAGTCTACTGGCCTTCTCCTTTGAGTTTCTGTTTTCACAATGGGAGAGCTAGAGTTAATCTGTTACTCTATATGCAGCCATCTTGGAAGTCCCTCTTCCTTCCTCTCTTTGTCCTACAGCTATGGCTCACTCAGCTGGGAAAATCCTCTTGTTTATTATTCCAGTCCCTCTTTGTAATTATCAAGTTAACCTGCATCTTATCATCCTGTCCTATTCATAGTTTAAATGCAAACCTAGTTCACATTACAAAGGTACATGTCATTCATAATTTATGTAACCTCTGTCTCTGCAGTCAAATTACATGTCTTAGATCACCAGCAGCTTCCTATCCATGTCCAACAAGCACAAAATTAATTTCCCCAACTAGCAGTTTCTCAAGAAAAAAACTACATCTCACCAACTGTTAGACCCAATGAACCTACTCAGCAGATCACCTTATAACATTAAGGATATCTGTAACAATTTCACTTTGATGTATCAGCTCGTCCTGAAAAGTCCAAAATTATCTAAGCCCCTTCTACATGACGAATACAGGCTCTGGACTTAAACCCTAGGCCCCCACATTCAGCATACTGCTATCCAAAGAATCACCTGCACCAATCATTACCATACCTTACACATGCACACACACACACACACACACACACACACACACACACACACACACACACACACACACACACACACAAAATCACGTTAGTCACAGAATAGCTCTTCTAAATTTATGTAGTATATCTATGAAGCTAAGTGACTGCCTAGCCATCCTAAAGAACCAGTATCCTGACATATTTGAAACCAATGCTCATGTTCAAATCTTGGTTCCCTTTTAATCTCATCATAACTACAGATTCAGAAAAGATGACACAGGCCTGGCTCATTTTCAAGTGGAATTCCTACTTCTAAACAGGAACCATGCTTCCTGTTCTTTAAATGTCACATTCCTTTCCCAGATGAGTATACTCCTACCTGGCAGCTTAGTTCATTTTTTTACATAGCCATACCAAACTAAATACTGGACTTTCATATATTCTGCTACCACCTAGTCAAAACCACTTCATTTATTGGCAGTTGAAGCAAAATCACTCCTAAAATTACTCCTTGATAAAAAAATGACCAAAACACAGTAAACCTGCACCATACCCACAGAGATCAAAATAAGCAATTTATCAGGGTGTCAAGGCCCACCCCATTACTCCCAAACTTACATTACTACTCCATGGTCACAGAACACTGGGTAAAGGAAAACCTCCCCATTAAAGAGCATACCATTTTCAAACAAACAGCAATCATCTACTGGCAAAATATAAAATTTTTGTTCCATGATAAAACACATAAATTAAACTAGTTGTGTTTGGGTGCAGTCAATGAAGAAAGGAAAATAAAGCTCCCTTGTTTTCACCTTCTTTTGCATACTCTTATGAATATAATTCTGAAAGTAACATGTTAACAGAGCTGGCCAATACTCACTGGTCCAATGTTCCATGTCAAAAAAATCTTGCTACTTTTCTAGAAAATTTTAAATGGATCCATCTAATGAGAAAATACTTTCCTGTATGTCTACCAACATTTAGAAACTGCTTTTGCTATTTCTGCCCCTGTTATCTGGCAATTATATACCCCATCCAAATCAATTGGCCCATTTATTCCTCATCACTAGGGTGAGAGTTGACCAGAAAGGGCCATTATATAGACAGCTTTAAGAGGGTGGATTGAGATATTTTTGCTATTATAGCTCTATTCCCCACATGCACCCTGTGAAGTACTGGTGAGAGAACATGCAATGAGCTGACTGTGGAAGACATCCCTCACTTCAGCAAAGGGTGCTCCTTCAAACAGACTTGCCCCTCCTCTATAAAGCACAGGCAGTGGTTTTCTTAAGTGTCCAACAGGGAAATCACAATGCCCTGTGTGCCCCTGAGTCTGCTCCCCCCAAAGAGAGGTGAGAGATCCATGTTCCATCATTCCCTGTTTCCCTTCCCTGTCCAGTTCCTCCATTGCTCATACCACTAACTAAACCCTTGCTACCCGAACTGCTGTCAGGGCTTTATTACTTAGCACTAGGAAGCAAGAATTTCTACCATCTATTTGTTACTACTTGCCCATTTACTGGAGTATCCTATGGTGTTAAATATGTTTTTTTTTCTTCCTTGTATACAACCTCTGAAATTTTCTTGCATTATTGTATTTATTGCTATTGTGCCTGAGACATGATTTAAAAGGGTCGTAGGTGCACCCTACCTGCCTGCTTTAAAAAAATAATAAAAATAAACAAAAACAAATTAATTAATTAATTCATTCATTAGTAAACAAATACAGTTTTTAATACAAGAATGCATTGTAATGGAGTGCAAAAATGATGATATGAGAAATTAAAAAGGGCACAAGAGGACTGAACTCAGTGCAGCTTTTCCTCCTTGGGTTCCACATGACTGCTTTGGGAAGACATAAAAATCCTGGCTGACAGTAATGGAAAAAACATGATAATTATACTGAATTCTTAAGGAAAGACCCCTGGAGGTGTTAGAATGCCATGACTATGCTCCAAGTTCAGGAAAGAAAAACAATTTCTCTTAAGTAAATTACTGACATAAGAAAGGTGTTTAAGATTTGCTAAGCACCTTTTAGCATTGTTAAACTCTAGTCTCATGCTACAGCATAACAGTGGCAAGTACCATCCTCCAAACAACAGTATCTGAAGCATTTTCACAACTTCATAAGATGTAATACACTTCACTGCCACAAAAAAGTGTGGCAGGGTGAAGGGCTTAACTTCATCCATAAGAGGGACACCTCTTGTGCCAACTGTCTTTGTGGCACTACTAAATGTTTTACATCTTTCAAAACTGTAAAATATATCATGCTTCTACATATTTTTTATAATTGGTAGTATGTGCAGCAGATAAAGTTCAGTGCACTCCAACAAATAGAATCATAACTCACTTGTAGTGCATGGAGTATTATAACTATACTCTGGAATCAAGAGAAATGCTTATTAACCACCTTTATGACATTAGAAAGTTGCTTAATAGGCTTTAACTAAACACAGTGCAATTAAGCAGTGGCAAAACCTAAAACATCTTTAAAGCTGCTAGATAGTCTGCTTGCCAAGCATTTAAAGACAAAGTATAACACAGTGAAATATCTAACAGCTCTAACAGTCATTAGTTCTACAGAGGGGCACTATCTCTGCCATCTGTATGGCAATGCTGTGTTATGACTTTCACAGCTGTAGAAATTACAGTTGTGTAAAATCTTACCATAACAGTAGACGTCCTTCTCATCACTTTGCAGTATTCTTAACATTAGGGATCTCCCGCCCAGGCAGCCTGATGCTCGACCAGTAGAGCAAAGCCTAATGATCCTGTATGTGCTGTACATCACACATATACTCCCCACGCAGAATGTAGGGCATAAAAATGATGTACAGATGCAGTTACCCAAAACTGAATTGCCCAAGAAGATAACAGTCTCCATAGGACAAAGGAGTCCATTTACATACAGAAGGAAAAAATGCAGAAGAAGGAGATCCAAGATGGTGGTCGTCTAGTGTACACCCTCTCCACAGAGCTCCCTACCTCAGTTACAGTTTCACTGGAGATTTACATCCTTTAAGTACAAATCTCTACGGCTTAAGTAAAGGAATTAAATAATTTAACTTCATTCTTCTGGATCTGTGGTCTTACTAGTTTATCTGGGCAAAAGGACAGTTTATTTATCTTATTATCAGAGCAGTAGTCTCAGCCACATGTACCCAAAGGGCCCTGGATTAGCATCTGCATATTCAGCTCTCCGAGGATCAGCTATGGCAAATGAATCATATACAATGGAGATACAAACTACTAAAGCTAAACCTTTCACAATCTTTTCCCCAGAAAAAGAAGTAGCTTCCAAAAGGCAAAAAGTCAATAAACAATCAGCAGAACCTAGTAAATCAAGCACTAAATCTAAAACTGAACCCAACTTCCATTTAGATGAACTCAAATTAGCGCCCCAACCTATTCGGCTTGCCATACAAGGATTTTCTGAACAACTTACCAAGTTTGGAAATATCAGAAAAAAACAGACTTGTTACCATCCAAAGGATTCCACTTGTAGTAGAAGCGAAAGTATCTGATAAAACCAAAGAATCCACCACGATATAGAATAAAACTTTTATTGTACAAACAGGAACAAAACGAGCGCTTTCACATACACCAAGTCTGCTTCATCAGGTTATATTGAAATGTTCAGTCACTTTAGTTTATATACTAATTCAAGACCTACTAATTATATAATTAGTTTCATTATCTAATTAAACAGTAGATCAGTTACTTGATATTAAAGAAGCATAGTATTGTATTCGACTTTCATTATTTAACATTGTCGCTTGTATTAAAACCATTATTATTCGTTAGAATACTATTGTATCTAGACAAAAATCATATCTAGATCTATATGTACTATGAGATTATATAAGAAGAACATATAGTGATGTATACAATTCTAAAAACAAGAATATATACACAATTAATCTATGGCTTATCTAGTTGATAAGAGATAAGACTAAATATAATAAAACTAATATGTTCTATCTCTAAAGATCTATGTAGCCATATGATAGTGTGATGTACTATACTAACATGTATATATGAAAGCTAAAATATAAAGAACTAAAAATACTTGTACACAATAAAAATTATTACTTTGTTCAAAACAAAATTCATGAATATTCAAAATAATATATAATATGTAATACAATACCTAAATCATATTATTAAAAAATCTATACATATTATATATAAAAACAACTAAAACAATTATAACTATATAATAAATTATCATTAATAATTAATATATTCAACATTTAATTTACTATTATATTCATTTTACAAAATTCATTCCTATCTATGTGCTGCTAATATGGGTTTAATACTCATATTAGTATTTAATCCGGGTTCTATATGTGCCCGAAACCTAAAACCTGCCATACAAGGATTTTCTGAAAAACTTACCAAGTTTGGAAATACCATCAATGAAATTGTAAAAAGAGTGGACACCCTCAAACATAAGACCCTGGCCAATGAAGTTTTGATACAGACCTTATCTGAAGAACTTCGCGCCAAGGATACATCGCTATCTGATCTGCAAACTAAATTAACGGACCTAGAGGCAAGGAGTCGCCGCAACAACATACTAATTAGAGGTCTCCCTGAGACTTATGAAAACCACAATTTGTTAACTACAACCAAACAAATTTTTGAATCACTATTGAGATCGGAAGATTATACTTCTGATTTAATTGTGGAGAGAGCGCACCGTGCCATGCACAAACGCCAAGACCTCTTGGCTCCACGTCATGTCTATACCAGGTTGTTAAACTTCAAAGATACCCAAAAAATTTTATTGGCTGCTAAAAAACAAAAGTATTTTAGCTGGAACAAACACAAGCTGACCTCCTCATAAGATTTGCCTCTCTCGATCAAAACAAGCAGACAAAATTTAGCTCCATTCTGTGCTGAATTAATCAAGAAAAATATCAAATTTCAGATGTGCTATCTGAGCACTTTAATCTTCTCCTACAATGACTCAAAATATACTGTCAATACTCCGAAAGAAGCAAAGGAGGCTTTTCTTAAAGCATTCAATGGAGCCCCTATGCTGTAATATACTGCACTACTAAAACATTCCTGCTAAAGTTTTTTTTTAACAGATTCTACACTCACCGGACAGTAGTGATATGTTCCTAATCACGTATTAGAGAGCATTAGGTCCTTACAGAGGTGCTTACTGATTGTTATTCTAATTTTTTGTTCATATGTGGGCTGATCAACATCAGAGTAGATAGGAAACTTTTTGAGGCTGGTTCCGGCTGACCAGGGGTCTTTTTTGTTTTGCGACTTCCAGCTGTTCTCACACAGAACTGAGCCCATCCACTGTCAAAGCAACAACCTGTTCCTTCTAGCTTGTCAGTTTGTCAGCCTTATGCCTTATGCCTGATCTACAAGCGCCTGCATATAGCAAGCCTTCTGCGAGCCCTAATGTTATTTACTAAATATTTTTTTTTTTTTTTTTTTTTTCTACAATCTGAGACTTGTTTTCTCATCAGTGAATCCTCCTCTTTGGCGATCTCCCTGATGTTTGGCTGTGTCTAAATGTAACAAGGAGCCTGACATAATGCCTTATCTATCAAGGCAGGGATGCCAACAGTAATGTTTATTACTAATGTTCAAACTGGTTAATCACTTTGACATCCCGCCTTAGCCATCGGATCTGGATAGACAGATATTATCCACCTACTTATTAACTAATCTAAATTGCTTGTTGGTTTAGTGAACCCTTAAGTTTAGACATGTTATGAAGTTCACGGATGATCGAGTTTTGTCCAAGTTATCCATTTCCCTGGTTTTATTCAGCTCCAACTTGGGGTATTTTTACCTTCCTGATATATGTTTACAAACTGTGTTTATTTATTTATTTTTTTTTTGAGTCTGTTCATTACTTGCTTGATTTACTTAGACCTAGGGTTTATTTTATACTACCTGAGCACTTTTGTATAGGTCTGTTATCATTTGCTGACAGGATTTTACCTACCTAATCTGTTTTTTCTATATTTCTTCATGTACTATCATATTTAGAGTCAATTGCAATGTTTCCACATTGAAATCATTTTATGATAAAAGTTATTAAGCTCTGTATTAGTGATTTTAGATCATATTTTATGGCACTTAGCAAATGTTCTATTTTGTATGTTATGGCTTCTGCCTGTGGATATCCGACATTTCTGCTCTGTTAGAGAGTCTTAGCATATAAAGTATTAAACACCTGCTGGTTGCAGTGCTACATTTCTTAATACTAGCTTTATTGATACATACATATATTAAAGTCATGCATCCTATTAGGCTGTACTGCTTATTGTTCACATCTTGTGTCAATCTTCTCTACCTCTCTGTATTATGCATCTCCTCTGCCCTTTGCTATTGCTATAATGGTATAACTTTTTTATGGTAATTACTGCCACTGTTAAACTGCTGTATCCAAATATAAATAACAAGTGGTATCAATATATACCTGCTAGTTTTATTTTCTTCTCTTTCCCAAATTAGCCTCTTTCTTTTATCATATTATAGCTTATTTACTTAGCTGAACACCCCCGGGGGACACTTATGTTGGATTTTTGAGTCCACCTTATAAGCATTGGTCACTACCAAAGTTTCTCTATCGCCTAACTATCAACATAAGGTTACCTACTTATGTCTTACTTTTAATAATCTACTGCTTTTAGTGGAGCTGTTGGATGCATGGTGATAGAGTTCTAGTATGATCTGTTGTTGGATGCTGTTTGCTATGTATATATGTACAGTGTTATTCTTTGTAGCTTTGGTCCCTTTTAGGACATCATTTGTGACAATTTCTTATTGTGTGCTTCTATGGTTCATCAATGTTCTACATTACTTTTGTTTCTATTTTTGTATTATTTCACTTAAGGAGTTGGGGTGGTTAGGCACCGGGTTGTATTTGAAGGAGTACTGTGCTACCCTTATTGTTGTTAGTCTCTATTCAGTAATTAATAGTTTGTTGTGCATTTCCACCACCTCTATATACCTAATCTTACACTACACCCTCTTCCTTCATGTGACTCAGATACCTTATCCAAAGGAAAAGATAAACCAAGTCTTAAACCTATTGATCCCTGTTAGCTAGTTAACATGAACATGACTTGGTCCATTGATTCATGGAATATAAGAGGCTTACAAAATAAATCTAAAAAATCTCTTCTCTTACATTTGTTGTTTAAATCACAGGCTAATATTTGTTTCTTACAAGAAACACATCTGCGCAAATAAGACTGGTCGAAAGAAACTAAGAGAAATTGGATAAAATCTATCATCACTGCAGGTGATAACTCTAACTCAAAAGGAGTGGCTATTGTAATTAAAAAGGATTTTCAGGGGGTAATCACGGAAGTGAATTCGGACAAAAATGGCAGATGGTGTTATTTCACATCTCAATTCCTTAACTTTAGCAAACCAATCCTTTTTTTAATCTTTATGGCCTGTGTGCACAACAACAAGTCTTTATCTTAGAGATCTATAACATTCTCTGTGCATTTCAGGAGCACCATCTTATTTTAGGCGGTGATTGGAATGCTGTCATAGATCCTAATATTGATCGCACCAGTAAATCTCCCTTGTACAACTTCCAAGCCTCTCTAGCTCTAGAGGAACTGATGAATGACTTCAACCTTATCGATCCCATCTCATTTAGTGAGTCTCCAACTAAAGATAAAATATACACATACTAGTCGAAATGCTACAATTCCTGGTCATGTTTGGATTTCTTCCTAATTTCCGAATCCCTTTCTAATTTTAAGATAAACTTCACAGCAGAACCTAGATTTCTCTCTGATCATGCAAGAATATCCCTCAAGATTTTATACACTTCTAAGTCAACCTCTACCACCCTCTTTAGCAACTGGCCACTAAACAACAATCTGCTTTGTAATAAAGACATAATTCAAGAAATTAAGGGAATCTTAACAGATTTCGACTCCAATTCTGAATTGTCACAAACTCCTCTAGATATCCGTTGGGCTGCCTGTAAGATCATGCTGAGAGGTTTTCTGATCAACAAGGCCTCTTATTATAAAAAAAACTTTACAAAATTAAGGAAACTAATCTGATTCTGAAACTCTCTGACTTAGAAAAGAAACAAAGAGTAAACCCAAACCATAGCTTAGATAAAATGATTAGCAACTCTCAAAAAGAATTACTGGAACTCCATCAACAAAACCTTTCCGTGTCTGAACAAAAATTTATCGCAACCTATTCAGAATGGGTGCAAATTCCTTCTAAGACTCTTGCAAGAATAATAAAAAACAATCAGTGTACCCCTAGAATTTCCATTTTACAATACCAAAATAAAATTTATAAATCGGACTCAGAAACAATACAGCTCTTCTTCTCCCTGTACTCAGATGTGTATTGTAGAAAGGTAGATTCCTCTCTTAAGTCACATTTGGAGAGCTTTCTTAATTCTATCAACTTCCCCTCCCTGAATGAAACCCAATGTTCCATGCTTTCTGCTCCCTTGAATCTTCAAGAAATACAAAACATTATTACCAAACTCAAGCTAGGCAAATCCCCTGGCCCTGATGGGTTTACCTCTGACTTCTTTAGAGCCCTTAATCCAATAATCTCTCCTATTCTTTTAAAAGTATTCAACTTCATTATAAAAAATGTAATATCTGATCTGCATTGGAACACCTCGAAAACCATACTAATTTTGAAAAACAAGAAAGACAAAGCCAACCCTCACAACTATAGACCCATCTCTTTAATAAATGTTGATATGAAAATTCTATCAACTATTCTGGCAAATAGACTGAAAAAAAATTATGCCCTCTTTAATTTCCCCTGATCAGGCTGGTTTTATGTCTCATAGACACACCTGGGATAATACCCTAACACTGGACTCCTTAATTCAATTTACAAAAAATATAAAAATCCAATTTATGCACTAACCCTTGATGCTTCTAAAGCCTTCAACAGAGTTAATTGGGATTTTTGTTCCTAACCTTATCTCATTTTAATATGCCAAAAGCTTTCTCTGATATGATAAAATTTTTATATAAAAACCAATCCACTTATCTCTATATAAATAAAAACATATCTAAAACAATCAGAATTACGAATGGTACAAGGCAAGGTTGTCCATTATCCCCCTTTCTTTTTAACATCTTCATAGAACCATTCTTCCTCTATATTGCTCAGTATTCTTTCCACTCGATTCCCAAAGTCCTAAATACTAAGATAATATTCTCTGCCTTTGCAGATGACCTCAACTTATACTTTCAATTTCCTAATACTGACCTTGGTAAAATCATTAGCGCTATTAATAAGTTCTTGAAGGCTTCAGGCTATCAAATTAATCATAAGAAATCACACATCTTTCCTATCAACCCTGTAGGTCATAAGTCTAACTATTTTCCGGATTCCCCCTTTCAGATAACTTTTAATATTAGCTACCTTGATATACATTTCGAACATAACCAAATGTACATGCTCCAAAATAACCTTCTTAGATCATGGTCAAAAATTTTACAGGTTATCCGTAGATGGGAATTAATGAACTTATCTCTTTTATCCAAATCTGCTATAGTGAAGATGAGCATTTTACCCAGGCTCCTTTACCAATTCAACGCCTCAGATCAGATGATATTGAATACTCTTTTCTCTAAGAATAAGAAAGAATTAGCCAAATTTATTTGGTTTCCTAAATTAGTTAGGATATTGTACTCTAAATTAGCTTACCCTAATAGTAAGGGTGGTCTGGGTTTACTTAATTTTCAACTTTACTATTCAATTATCTGTGCTAACAGAATCTTGTCCATCCAAAATATACCTTTAAAAACAAACTGCCTAATGGACAACATGTTGTGGCTGACTCCTACAGAGTTAAATTGGATAACCTGAGTAAGCTCATGTTAAAGTATCGGACTTTAGAGATCGAAAATGAATATCTAAATGAATGCATTTGTAGGGGAATAGTCCCTAAAGGACTTAGGGTTTTTAAATACCCCAACAATGTTCGTGAAGGGTCTGTTTTTCACAAAGAATTAATTGAGTTATTTAACAATTGTGGTTTAGACATGTTGAAACTCATTATTAAGGAAAATAGTAGGAATCAACTTGTTTTGCAGAATGAAATAACTGAGCTTGATCAGTGTTTAAAAGATGACTTAATTTTTACCATTAAGGAAGAGAATGATAAGTATTTTAATGTTAGGGGAGAGATTAATGGCAAGTGTATGGAGATTATTCAAATGAAATTCAAGAAATTAGAGCGTGATACCAAAGAATACAAAAATGGTACAGTTTACCCTAAACCAAGAGTTACGGGTTTCTTGAAAAACCTTTATGGGAGCAATAATGTTCAGGATAATCAGGTGGATTTTGAGGACGACAATGTTTTTCAAGAAGGGGGACCTTCCTATGAAGAATTCCCCCCCCTCCATAGATCTGAGAGACTAATGAATAAACCTGGGTATCAATATAAAAATTTTCCATGGAGGGGGGGAGAAGGGGCAGGGGAAAATACTAATTGGTGTACCCCCCCAACAATCAATTAGATTGTAGTGATATTTTGGTCCGTGGTGTTAGACACACCTTCAATGATTTTAGCATTTATAATTTTAGTAATATATCATTAGAAAAAGAACACTTCAGCCTGCTTTTGAAAGGTTTTAAGTTTATACCCTATAAAAAGGGTGCTCTTACACAGTCCCTGCTAGATATAAAGCTTTTTAAGAAAAATTAATTTAAGCCTATTATTACCTCCTGAGGGGGATGTATTTAATCAACACTTGAGGAGAAGAACCATATTTAACCCACCCCTGCATCCTCAATTAAAAAATCTAGAAAATTGAACAGAAAAAGAACTAAGAAGTAAGTTTAAAAAAGTAGGGTTTAGGCCCAGTCTGAGCAACAAAGAAAGGGTTATTTTACAAATATTGAGACCATCATGACATCAAAATTATGAAACTCGATAAAGGGGGAGGGGTAGTTATAATGGATAACATTATATATGAAGAAAAATGAATGAAATTTTAATGAACGAGGAAGGATATACTAATGAGTCAATTAATGAAGTGAACATTGCATATAATAAAATTGATATTTGCTTGAAAGACATATTATATGAAGGATTATATGACAAAAAAATTTGATTTCTTAAAAATTGATAAACCTAGAGTTCCTACTATTTTTGGGATCACTAAGATCCACAAAAATGAAGGTGATCCCCCCAAGACCTATTGTCTCAGCTTGTGGCTCGAAAACACACCGTCTAGCTAAGTTTGTGGACAACAAGTTAAAAGATTCTTGGATCAAGAAAGAATGTATTTTAAAAGATTCTTGGGACTTTCTTGAAGCCATTACTGAAGAGTTTTTTTGTGATAATTTATTGTTTGTTACTATTGACATTGTTGATTTGTTTTCCAGCATCCCTCACTTGGAAGGGATGGAAATGTTTGAGGAGACCGTGTTTCAAAATGATACATTATTACACAATGACAAAATGGTTTGTGTATCACTAATGGACATGGTCCTTAAGTATAACTTCCTAAATTTTTGTGGTGAGTTTTACAAACAAGTCAGAGGTGTTGCAATGGGGGCAGCCTGTGCTCCCACCTATGCCAATTTGGTGTTGTCCAAGTGGGAGGAGTTATACATTCTAGAATCAAGGTTTCAGTCATGTTGGAAATTATACCAAAGATTTCTGGATGAGACAGTAATTTTGTGGACAGGAGGGTATCACGAAATTAGAAGAATTTAAGGTATACCTGGGAGAAACAACTACATTTTTGAAATTTACCTATAATGTTTCCCCTGAGAAGTTACAGTTTTTGGATGTGGAAATTTACAAGGGGAATGGTAGATTTGAATCTAGAATATTTAGAAAACCCACATTTTGTAATTCATTTCTGCACTATCGAAGTGCACATCCTTATTACTGCAAAAAGAATATTGTGAAAGAACAATTTGTCAGAGGAAGTCGTATGACCACCCTGGATGCAGATTTCATGGATGAAGTTTATTTTATTAAGTAAAATGTTTTCTGAGAGAGGGTACCCCCAGGAATTTATTAACAAAATTAAGAAGGAAGTAATGGATGGGAGACAAGGTAGATTCAAACCCATCCTTGGAAATAAGGCCTTCACTAATATAGGTCATAATTGCCCAAGTAACCCTAATACCCCTTTTGTCAATCAACCTGATTATAGGCAAGCACTAGTTCTTGAATATAATGCCTTTAATAATAATATTACAAAAAAGGTTGTTGAAAAGGAATGGGCCAATTTTATTAGTTTGACTGACTTGGAATTAATTAATGGAGGTAGTTGCAATGTTGTGTATAAGAATTCACATTCCTTTAAGAATTTGTTGGAACATAATGGCCCTTGTAAATCAATAAGGAATAGGAAGGGCTCATTTAAATGTGGGCATTATGCACAATGTTACAACATTATTGACACTGAAAAAATCTTTTTAGAAAGTAGACAAAGGTGGATTATTAGTAATGATTATTTTAATTGTGAGACCAAGGGAGTAGTTTATTTAGGCTTATGCTCAGAATGTAATTCTTTCTATGTGGGTAAAACTGAAAGAATACTAAAAAGGAGGATTTATGAGCATAAATATGAAATTTCCATAAAAAAAAGAAACAAATGCTTTATACAAACATACCACTCTCTGTCCCAATGCTAAATTCTATTTTATGGTCTTAGAACAAGTTAAGAAAGATTTGAGGGGTGGGTTATGGGAAGAGAAATTGAAGTTTAGAGAGCTATGGTGGCAAATTTTCCCTTGATGCCACTACCCCCCCCCCCAGGTCTTAATGAATTAATTTCCATTATACCACTTTTAAAATTAAAAGCAGGAAAATTATCAATTTTATGCAATTTATAAAATAGCCAGTAGATGGCAGGCTATTCTTATTCAACATATTTTTTAAGAGATTTCATTCATATACAGCATCTTATTTAATTATTTATGATGAAACTGATTCTTATTTAAAAGTATTATAATTGAATTTTACATCAAATTATTTTATTTTATGGAAAGTTTTAGACAATAATTCATGTATGTTTTTAAACTGAATGGTATTGATTTAATAGAGACTGTTGTTTTAAAGAAATTTTAGTAATTAATTCTTTAATTTATGAATTTACTTGATTGGGTTATTTATTTAATTAATGTATAAAAGGTTCAGTAATTTAATCAGAGGTTATCTGAAGAAGTCAGTGTATTAGGACGAAAACGCAATTTTATCTAAAGGCGTTAATGCTGATGTGTTTGACGTGATTCTTGTGGATTATTAAATAAACAACCTTCATCCAGTTTCCTCCAGCAGTTTGTAGCACTTTTTTTAGTTTTTGGTTTTTCGTTGTGCCCTTTTCCTTTGTTTTTGGTACTCTAAATTAGCTTACCCTAATAGTAAGGGTGGTCTGGGTTTACCTAATTTTCAACTTTACTATTCAATTATCTGTGCTAACAGAATCTTGTCCATCTCTAATCTTAACTATGGAGAGTATAACTCTTCTCCTACCTGGATGAAAATATGGTACCAACATGTGCAAGCCAATAAAATTAACCCCAGAGCTCTTCCTTTTCTTTCTTCAGATACTCTTAACAATCCCAAACTATTCACCTCACTAAATCATAAAATCAGGATATTCCAAAATCTGATAAAAACCATCAACCTTGATAAAGTCCTTTCCTTACTCCAACCCCTCCATTTAAATCCTAATATCAAGATCAATAATTCAATGGTCAATCTCTCAGACTTTCCTCTTATTAAGGATGTTGTAGTCTAGGATATTCTGAAATATAGAGAAAAAACACTTACTGCCCTATGTTTAATTCTTAAGGTCAACAATAAATACACGACTATCCTCCGTCAACTACGAGAATTAATCTCATCAAAATTTGCTTATCCTAGTGCCAACATTCAGGATATCATCAAACTTAATGAAGTCATACTTGCGATCTCGAGTCCAGAGAAAATGCTTTCAAAATCATATAATCTTTTGAACTCTATAATACACAACTCGGTATGCCTCTTTTCCAGCTATTTGGACAATCATGGAACTCTTCTTTCAGAAGAACAAAAGCTTTTTGCGATAAAAGCTACCTTAGAGTTATCACCATTTAAAAAACTCATTTACACACAATTAATGATTAATAACAACTCATATTATACACCTTCTGTGCTTAATAGGTTTGACCCCAAGAACTCTTCCTTATGTTCGTGTTGCTCTTTCCCAAAAGCTGATCTTCTCCATATACTATGGTTCTGTAAATACTCCCACAAACTTTGGTCTTCATTAAAAGTTCGCCTTGAGAAAATGGGTTACCACAAATTGACTCTTTCTTGGGAAAAAGCGATCCTTCACATACCTACTACAAATCTCTCTAAATTAGACATGCATATACTTATTATTCTCTGTTCTTTCATTAAATTATATATCATTAAAAATTGGATAGACCGTACCAAACTCTCCTGGAATAACTTCAAGGAAATGGCCCTTACATATATTTCAGCGCAGAAGCTTATCACAAAACGACCCAGGAAAATAGCCCTCTTTGGGAAAATCTTGAAAAGTTTACTCGACTTAATTCTTTGCGACTAACTGTCCCTTTAACTTCTGTCTAGGATTCGGATGTAGCCCACACTTTAAGATTAATCTGTAGATCCTCCGTTTCTCTTACAATTATGACTTATTTCTTCTAATTTCATATTTCTATTTGGTAGCACACTAGTATGCAACTATTGTATATACCTTAGCTTGTTTTATAGGGTTAGATTGTATTTTGTTTATTTGCATATTCATGTATTTATGTCATGTTCACCTTTTTCATTTATGTGAAATAAATAAAAAGTTATTTGAAAAAATGCAAAAGAAAAAGCAAAACCCTCAGCAAGAAGGGAATCCAGAACAAAAGCCAGAACAAACAAGAGGGGGTTGGAGGGATGGAACAAATACTGAAACAGTGAAGAGAAGGATATCCACAGTTATGGTAAGATTTTAAACAACTGTACTATGCCCTCCTATATCATTGTTGCAGTATTCTTATTGTTAGGGAGAGTAAAAAAAGCTCAAGAAAGAATATAATGAGGAGGAAGGCTGAGAATGGCCTTCAAAAAACCCATATAAAATGCTTCTAGCAAAACCTGCTCTGGCCCTACAAATATATCCAGCTTACAATGCTTAGTAAAGGTATACACTGAAGACCAAGTAGCAGCTTCAAGGATGGAACTGGTGTCCAACCCCTTGAAGAAAATACCAGAAGAGGCAACAACCCTAGTGGAGTCAGCTGTAACAGAAGTAGACAAAGATTTTCCATGAAAAGTATAACAAAAAGAAATAGCCTTAGATATATGGTTTGCTTTGAAACAGCAAAACCCAATGTCCTGGGATGAAAGAAAACAAAAATCTGATCATACTTAGGAATGGCCTTAGTTTTATCCAAACAGTGTCTGAACTCTGTGCAAATCCAAGGTATGCAAGACCCTCTCACTAGCAAATTGAGGAGAAAGGAAAAAGGAAGTGAACTGTACTGGCTGATTCAAGGACAACTCATTTACTAATGAGCATAAAAGAAAGATTAGTACAAAGGGACACCCTGTCCCTGGGGGGGGGGGTGGCCATTAGGTACCGGAGCTCAAAAACCCTCTGAGTAGAAAAGCCAGCAGCAAAACAATCTTTTTTTTCAAATATTTTTTTATTTTCCAAATAATATAATGTTTAACAATACAATTATCAATAAACGAGTATTATAAACCTTTATATACACTATGCACAACTGACCTGAACAAGGAAGGGAAAAAAATAATAAAATATATGAAATTAGTGACAAAAATTTATAATATTCAATTAATAAAGTATAAAGTTACACATTAATTATTTAGGGTTCATTTTTAATGTCTCAATAAGAGTTATTTTTTTTCCCAAGGATTGTTTGTCCATGTTTTAGGTGAAATTCTCAATTCCTTCACCTTGATTTCTAATGTCACTGTTTCTTCCATCAATCTCAAGAATTATTCCAGAGTAGGTTCTTGTGAAGACTTCCACTTTCTAGTTATACATTTCCTTGCCACAGCTAATATGGACCAAAGTAGGTATAGATATTTTCTATTCATTCCAATAGCATCATTAACATTTAAGAGGACTAAAGATTTGGTTAAAATAAAGGTATCTGTGAATATAGCTTGGAGAAAAATAGTAATTTCCTCCCAGAATTTTTTTATATTAATGCAATCAAAAAATATATGAGACCAATCAGCTTTACAGTTTAAAGAACATCTCTAACAAATGGATTTATCAAGTGAATTGAATTTGGCTAGTTTATCAGGTGCAATAAATGCCCTGTGAATATATTCCCATGTAAATATTTTCCATACTTGTAAATTAAATGTTGTTAACAGAACATAAAAGATTTGTTTTACTCTCAATTGATAGATTAGTGTGACATCATTTTGTTATGAAATTCCAATATCTTGCATTAGGGTTAGTTTTATATGTTATCAATATTTTGTATAATTTTGAAATTAGATTTGTCCAATTATATTTGTCGTAAATAACTTCAGATATTAGAATTATCAAATTTGGACTAGTTTTATAACGAGAATTAATAATTTTACTATTAATATCCTTAACATATGATAATATGCTTTGTAGTATCAAACAATCTGCTGATGGAATGTCATATTTATTCTGAATTTGTTGAATGTCTAATGCTACTTGATTCTCTATACAATATTGCCAACAAGTGAAGTTTTCCCCTCCCATCTAATTAAAATAACATTATGAATTTTATTGAAGAAATTCTTTGTAGAGCTAAAGGGTATTATCAAGTCTAGCCAAATCTTAATATCCATGTTAGTATATACAAATCTTCTGAATAAATTGTAAATATCTATATAATTTGTTTGTTGGATTTGTTATATTATATTGAATATTAACAGTCAATATGTGCCACATCCTATTATTTTGTTCACTTAATATACAATTTTTAATTATTTTATTTTCATTTAGAAAAATAATAGTGTGGAATGTTTTCCATGTTGAAGAATAATTATGATCTATCCAATTAATGATAGTTCTTAATATGGAAGCTTTGGTGTATGATTCTAGATCTGGAAGTTTAATTCCACCCATTTCCCAAGATCTAATATGATGTGTATAGGCCAGTCTATTGCTTTATGGATACCAAAGAAAGTTTAATAGAATTTTATTTCTTTCTTTCAAGATTTTCTTGTTAGGTACTATAGGAATAGCTTGCACAATGTAATTAATTTTTGGAAGCATTGTCATTTTTATTATTTGTAATCTGTCATCAAATTTCAATAACATTTTATTCCAGCTTACTATTAACATTTTTATTTTATTAATTCTATTGCTATAATTTGTGGATAACGTAGATTCCAAATTATCACAGTGTTATTCCTAAATATTTTAATATGGGAACTTGTTTTCCTATCACACAATTTGTAGTTAAAGTAAATTCTCTCTTTTTATTCAAATGTATATAATTAGATTTTTCCTTGTTAAATCTAAGCCCAGAAATATGATAAAACTTTTCCACTATTTCATCTAGTTTTTGTACTGATTTCTCCAAGACAAATAACGTGAGTAAAACATCATCAGCAAATAACATAATTTTTGAACTGAGTTGACCATATACATCTATGCCTGATATATTAGAGTTGTGACGTTCTAATGAGGCAAATAATTCAATTCTTAAGACAAACAGGATAGGAGACATTGGACATCCCTGCTTTGTACCTTTTACAATTTCAATAGCCTTCAAGGTAAATGTCCCAAGTTTTACATAAGCCAAATTGTTTTTATAAATCTTCTTTATTACCATAATACAATTATTAGGAAATTCAAACAATTCTAAAGCCTTAAAATGAAAATCCCAGCTCAATGAATCAAAGGCTTTTTCTGTATCCAAAGCTACTATTAGAGCTTCTTGGTTGTTTCTGTTTAGAAAATCTATGAGTGTTAGAATTCTTTGTATATTGTGATGTGTGTGTCTTTTATAAATGAATCATGTTTGATCCTCATTTATTATGTGTGTCAATGATTTTTTAATTCTGCTAATATTGACATGAAGATTTTGTAATCATTGTTAAGTAAACATATTGGCCTATAAGATTTACACTGTAAAGGGTCTTTGTTTTCTTTTATAATGGGTGCAATTAAGGAGTATCTCCATGAAATTGGAGTTGTGTTTTGTGCTAGAATTTCATTCAAAGTTTTGTGAAACAATGATATTACTGAAGATGGAAATATCTTATACAATTCATTAATTATTCCATCAATTCCCAGTGTTTTATTACTTTTACTTTCCTTTATTGTTTGAGTAATTTTTTTTAGAGATATTTGTTTTTGAATGTCTAACTTGAACTTTTCTGGTATCGCCATTATCTTTACTAATTTCAGGTCTAAGTCTGATGTATTAGTTATATGTGAAGTATCATTATAATGGTCAGAGATATGTTTAAATGCATCTAGTATATCCTTTATATCCGAAACCTTTTTTTCCCTTCCTTCATGTATAATACTTGTAATATTATTTTCAATTGAATGTTTTTTAATCTTATTGCTAAATTATGCTTATGTTTGGGTGATACTGCATAGGAACTAAGATGTAACTTTTCTACAGCTATATTAGTCTTGTGATTTAGGATTTCATTATATCTTTTGTTTAAGTCTTCCAATGCTTTTTTATGATTATTTTGTGTGTAAGCAGATGAATTAATAGTGAGATCTGTAATTTGCTTTTGGATGTTACATAATTCTGATTCCCACTCTTTTAGCTTGTTTTTATACCATGAAAGAATTGTTCAATTTAGATAGGCTTTCTATGTATCCCAAAAATTAATTACATTTATTTCAGTAGTGTAGTTTATAGCAACTGGGTTGGCTGGAACTGTATAATCAAATTCTATTCCACCAACTCATTATTGCCCATAAAACCCTTTATTATCCAGGTAACACACCAATTCTAATGAGTCTAATCAGCCCATAT
This sequence comes from Protopterus annectens, assembly GCF_019279795.1. Classification (NCBI taxonomy): domain Eukaryota; kingdom Metazoa; phylum Chordata; order Ceratodontiformes; family Protopteridae; genus Protopterus; species Protopterus annectens. The sequence continues at coordinate 803,891,914 of NC_056730.1, forward strand.
AAAAATCTCACAAACCTATGCTCAGCAAATAAACTACTGGTATCTAGACAAAAACCCAACAATAAAGCAGGAGATTCCCTTTTCTCTAACACTGTGGGAAAAAGTTGGAACCTTCTTCCTGTTGAACTCGCATCTCTTTCTTCAACTGCACTATTGAAAAAGAAACTCAAATTATACCTTACAACCCTCTGGCTAAGACCCTGTACTAACCCTGACTAAAATTTCTCTTCCTGTTATCCTAGATTATAGCACCAATTTACTACTCACTTTATAGCCACTTTAAGACCACTACCTTCTAAGTTAGACTTATTATACCCTTGAAAGACTGTATGGTTATATCACTGCTTTATAGCTAAGTCACTGCCCTTAACTAATTCTCCCAGTCTTGTTTATAACTATTCTATTCTCCTCTGCCATATTTAGAACTTTCTTTTGGGAATCTCTCACATCCTTCTGAATACTCTTTTCTTCTACTATTGCTACTATTGTTTGGTCAACAAAAAAAAAGGATTTTCTATTTTATTTGCTATTATCTATCATGAATGCTAAGTTACCATGTAACACCTGGTGTGCCTGACAAGTGAACTGTAACTGAAGTTGTAATGTTTTGTTTGTTCTTGTTTTTTTATGTGGAGCATTTCTCCCCGGGCCTCTACTGAAAATGGACATATATCCAGTTAGACTAGCCCAGTCAACAAATGTAAAATAAAATAGATAAAATAAATTAATAAAATCTAAAAAGAATTGTACTTCTTAATCTAACCAAGGTTTAAATTGTTTTAATTTTGTAATGTAAGCTGGAATTCTTGACATAAAAATTAATTTCTTATAATCTGCATATATTTTGAGAATTAATGAATTATGGTCTGAAAAGGGACAAGGGATTATGGAAAATGTTATTATTTTTGAATTTAGCTCTTGAAATATGAAAATTTTATCAATTCTTGTATGTGTCCCAAATCTGTGGTCTTGGTGTGAAAAGAATAATGAATTGTTCTCCTTATAACTAAATGTATCAATTAGATTTAAACTTTCTTCCCATTTCTTAAGTAGCTTCCCTATAGAACTTACACGTAAATTTCTCTTGCTTGTGGTCTCTGATTTATCCAATATACAATTAAAGTCACCTCCCAAAATCAAATTTCCTTTATATATTCTAGTTATTAGATCCATGTGTTTTCTTATTGTCCCAACCCATGTACCTGGAAACCAGTATATATTTACTAATGTCCAGAGTCTATTGTTATATTTTACTATTACTATGGCTAGGAGTCCTTCTTTAATCCTATAAAGAATCGGATACTCAACTGATAATAGAAACAATACTGTCTTCTGAGCTGTGTTTAATGTTACTGTTGCCAAATGTATCTAATTAAGTAATGCATAATAATATGTAAATTTTTACTTTTCTCCTTTTCCTTTATGTATATTGTAACTTACTTGTCTTGTGTTCTCTGTGGAGCTTTTCTCCCCGGGCCTCCGCTGAAAATGGACATATATCCAGTCGGACTATCCCAGTCAACAAATGTAAAATAAATAAATAAAAATAAATAAAATTTATCTTCATATTTGTAAATGATTTGAGGCATAGTGACTTTTTTTCCATAAAATTAATGTTCCCCTAGTCTTTTTCTTATATGAAGAGTGAGATAAGATAATATATTCATTAGGATTCCAGCTAAAGGTATCGTTTGTTTTGAAGTGAGTCTCTTGAAGAAATACTACTTGTACTTTATTTAATTTCATATATCTTAATAAATTAGATATTTTCCTTGGATTGTTTAAGCTGCTAGAGTTTAAGGATAAAATAGGCAAGTCCACTCTCAGTATTTAACTTTATATCATATTTGTTTTGTATTATATTTTGTAATACCATAGCAAATGTAAAATGTGTAACTACTGTATTAATAATTCTCATTGTAGTCAATATTTTAATTTTGGTCAAATAACTTAAAATAGAGTTTAGTTCAGACCAATAAAAAAAAAGAAAAAAGAAAAATGACAAAATTACTTGTATAACGACAAGTATATAAATATTTTTTAAACCCTCTAATGTACATGAAGTGAAATACACTTCCAGTCTGCTAGATGAGAAGAAATCTAACAGACTGCCTACCATAACTTCCCTCATGAAAAAAGAAAGACAAAAAATACTAAACCCTTTCGAGGTCCAGTACAACTTTTCTCTTATCTTGGAGATTTAACAATATTAGTTATTATTTTCCCTACATAACTATTAATAATGAATTAACATAAAGTATGGAAATGAGTATTGATTTGGTAATACAATTTAATTTTAGATTAGACTTCTTTTTCAGAATATAATCATCCTATCATGCACTACTTAAGCATTCATAAAGTAAAATCTCATTTATAACACAGTAAATGTTGCTTAACATTAATTCTCTTTAACCTGAGAGTAGTATATATACGTATTAATAGTCTCTAATATTCTGATATGACCAATATACTAATGATTATGTCAGATAAACACCCTCCTACATACTAAAATATATTATAACTGAGTGAAGTAGATTTAGAAATGTATCAATAAGTTAAGATAAATATGGACAAGTATATTCAGAACACTTGGGGTTGGGGCCTAGGGGTTAAGGCATTTGCCTTTTTAACACACACAAAAGCAGGTGTTTCTCACAAGGGATAACTGGCTAAGCTTAAAATGACTCACAAGGGCAGTTAGCTTAGTACTAATCTATGAACCTATGAACCTATCTATGAATCATACTACAAAAACTATGTAGTCCATAGAATGAACCCTTAGAGTTGTGTTCACTAGAGATGATAATGTAAATATGTTTGAGTGAACAATGCATGTCATAAATCTCTACGTATCACTCACATGCTTTCAGTTAGAGACAAATGAAAGCATAACAAGATTCAGTTTATTTTATGTCCACCCATGAATGTAGTTGTGACAAATTAAAAGAAAAAAATGAAGAAAGACAACATTAGACCATAGCGATCACTCACTGATGATGAAACAGAAGCAATTTGTCCTTATAAGTGGCCATGTGGGTGAGCAGTTTATAAACTTCTTAATGCTAATGCATAGTTATAATATCAATTCATATTATGAGAATATCATCACAGAATATTGAACAAAATGCTAGTCAAAACAGAGTATTACTGAAGCTGTTCTGCACAGCCATAGTTCCTTAGAACCTTTATAACAGAGTGTTTATCAAAGGCTGTGTCATGCAGCAAGATACAAGAGTAGGCAAACTCCCTTCATTATTAAATTGTTAAAAGTAATGACACTCTAAAAAATACAAAACCTATTAAGCTGAACAGTGCCTTAAGAAATCTCTCTAGCTCATATCTATTTAATTAGTGTTCTACTTGAATTTCTCATCAAGAATTACAATTTACAAATCTGTCTTATTTTACTACTTGAAGCAGTAGCAAAAGCAGACCATGAAGACATGTTCTCATGGGCCCTTTACTTTAAAGAAATAAAGATGAAATTCCAAGGTGAACTCATTTTACCAACCATCTCACTAAGAAACTGCTAACCTTATTATTTAAACAGTTGTGAATATTCAGTAAAAATATCAGCTGCACAATAGTCAGCTGTACAAATGTCTGAAGGATTAAAGGTAGTGATGTGTAGCATAGAGAATATAATTTAGGATTTGCGTTTCTTAGGAATCTATGTCTGTAAATATGTAATTCAAACAATTCTTGGTAGAATGAATGACGTCTAAACTACTTTATTATGCTAATGTATGTGCAATTTTAATATAGGTTTCCCAGTACTTCCCTGTCATCAAGGCAACTCCCACAATACATCAATAGGCACTCGCAAGACTGTTTGAGATGCTAGTTTTATGAGTTATAGAACCATGGCTTAAAGTTTTACTGGGAATAAATCAACTGTTTATCATAGAAAATAGGTACACATGCCCACACAATTTACCAGTGAAGTTAAACTACTTGCATGTTGGTGTAAGAATTTTGGCGAATTACCAGCATCTCTGCCACTTTACTGAAAGTTGAACCCCACTTACCAAAGATTAGAAAGCACTAAAGGGTGAGGAGAGTAATCAGTAATTTACTATCTACTGTATTCACTATTTATTTGGTTACTACTTAATCAATTCAATTGGACATGTCTAGGCAGTGTGAGCAAAGGAAAATAACAACACTGCACAGTACAGGGTTTACTATGTTGTCTAATAAAGCAATGTGCACATTATATTCAAATAAGTAGGAGTTATAAGTACAAGGTAATAAGTCCCTTTGTGGCTTCTGAAATTAGATGATTTCTGTTACCAGGTTAATGAAGTATTCAGTATAATAAGTCTAAAACCTGTCTTAATTTTACTTATTATGTGCACAGAAGTATGTCATAACTGCAGCTGATGTGTGCATCTCACACACATATTTTCCTATTTACACTTGCAACGCTGTAACAGATGCTTACAAAACTATCAGACGTCATTTTACTGGCTCACCATAGCATAGTGTATCTTATAGCCTAGGTAGGAATAATTCAGAAATAAGAAAGGACTGTGTTTACTTCAAGTGTAACAATTTAGTCTGTAATGCTTCTATTACTTTTCAATTGGATGTTATTCAATGTTACTTAAGTTCTACTTTTTTGTTTTACCTACATGAAAAACAGCTACTCTGTCACTGATTTCACACCTATTCTTTTTATTTATTTAAAAGAAGTCAGGGTTTGTAGATTTTAATAATCCAAAGACCATGTTAAATGAGTTTAAAATATACTGCTTGTGTAGCTCATACCACACTACAAGCGTTACCTTAACCACAGACAAGCAGGGGATTCCTTAACTGACTATTTCCACCTTAAATCTTTCATAGCAGACAAGGGAAGCTCTGACTAGTGCACGAGAATGTTTCAAATAACAGCATTCTCAGAACCCAGTAACAGAACTCTGTTTATAGTGACTCTGTTTTTTCCACATTTAAAAATATGGATATCTGTGTTACTTTTAAAATGGTAATTTGAAGTGTAGTGAAGTCAGTAAGCCACAGAAACTATGATTAAAAATTGTCAATTCCTACTATGCAACAATGAGGTGAACTAAATATACTTTTAATAAAAAGGGAGATGAGAAAAAAAAACATTTGTGTAAATGTTGTCTCTGTTCTTCCTTTACATATAACTAATTATACTAAAGTGAAAGATAACATCTGAATCTGGTTTTCCTCACTGCCTATGACTGAGATGTAACTATATTTTTAGAAGTTACTCTAAGTTATAAAACCATTTTGAGGTAAATTCCTGAAGTCTATATCTTTGTTGATTCTTTGAGAGATTTGGAAGACTGTAGTTTTAGATTCAGTTCTTTGTTTCTTTTTCCTTACATCAGACCAAGTATTTTTTTCTGAAGATCTTTTCAAGTTGGTGGAAACAGTTCAGTCCATTTCTTCAGGAATTGTGATGATATTATTATTCTTGATGAAGATAGAAGCTTCTTCAATGTTGTTTAAGGTTCTCAAGTCATTTGACTAGAAAATTCTGATTCTAGCAGGATATACCATCTACACTTTTATTTTAGTTTGTTTGAGAAGTTTCACTAATGGCCAAGTTTTTTTCCTTGTTTCTAACACTTTTGCAGCATAATCATTGTCAAATCTGATCTGACTGTGTTTATATGTTATGGGACTTTTTCTCCAGGCTGTTTTTAAAATAAACTATTTATCCAAGAAGGACAGGAACTTTACCACAATTGATCTTAGTGGTGCATTAGGTGAAGAGGGCATAGATTTTCCTATGGCTCTGTGAGCTCTTTCTATTCCATTTGATAATCCCTCTTTAAATCAAGCACTTCAAGAAGCCAGGAATTCAAAAAGGTGATGATGTCTTCTCCCTCAGTTTTTTCTGGAAGGCCAAATATTCTTATATTAGTTCTTCTCTTTCTATTCTCTAAATCATCTACTTTATTAAGTAGCCAGTTATTTTGGTGACGTAAGAATTCTGTCGGATTTTCCTCTTCTTTGAGTCTTCCATCTTTGTCATTTAGTGATGTCTCCATATCAAGTAATTTATTTTGTTGTTGCTGCAGTATTTCTTTTAGTACATCTGTTTGCTTTTGGCAGTTTTCCTTGAGATTTTCCAAATTATCAGTGAATCCATCCATTTTCAATGACAGTTCATGTAATGTGGAAGACATCAATTGTATCTCCTTCTTCAGAGTGGTTTCTGAGTGAGAATTCTTTACCAGACAGCTGTGTTGTTCTCCAGAATATTTTGACAGGAAAAACTCAGTAATATTTCTTGAAATTTGCTAGAGTTGTAGTTCTTAATTTCCTTAATATTTTTTTTTTCTATTTCTGGTTAATGAAAATAATGTTTTCCCTGTTTTCTAGTACTGTTTTGTGGAGCTCTAAAAAATGCTGCTTATCTGTTTGCCATCTATGCTCCACCCCCAGCAAAACAGTCTTCAAAGTATAATCTTGCAAGGAAGCAGAATCTGCAGGCTGTAAAGGAGCGAGTCAATTTTTACAAAACGAAATGAAGGTCCAGCATTCCAGATTATCCTGACAGGGATTCAGGACGGACTTTTGGAAGTTGATAGTAAACCCCAAACTTTGAAGAAATGAGATGGTGAACTCCAGATCCTGTAAAAGGTGATTGAGAGAAGGTGCCTGAAGCAACAGGTCATCTAGATAAGGAAGCATCTGAATGCATTGGAGCATACAAAAAGTAATCACAGGAGCTAGGCATTTTGTGAATACCCTTGGGGCAGCAAAGAGGCCAAAGAGCAAATTAGAGAACTGAAAATTAAAGGAAGAAACAGAGAAACATAAAAACTTCCTGAAAACAGGGTGAATAGGGATATGAAGGTAAGCCTCCTTCAGATCCAAACACACCAAAAAGCCTGTGGTATTAAAAGAGGAAACAGGGTTTGAAGAGTAAGCATCTGAAATGGGACCTTGACAAAGATGTTGAGCAGGGACTGATCCGGAAGAGATCTCCAAGCATCTGCCTTTCCATGAACCAGAAACATCCTGAAATAAAAATCCTTTGCTACTTGGGAAAGGGGGACAGGTTCAATGGTTCCTTGGTTCACCAGGGACCCTAGAACCTCAGGGAAATGAGGAAGTTACTCTCGATAAGGTTGAGGAATTCCTGAAAAAGGAGGAAGAGGCTTCCATACCATGAAGTAACCCTGATGGATGATGGAAAGAACCCAAGAGCTGAAGTGATGAGAAGCCAATTTGGAAGCCAAAGGAAAAGCCAAAGGGGCAAAGTAACCTTGTCTAAGAGAAAGGAGGCAAATTGTCAAAAAGAAGCAGGCTTATCAGGTAAACGAGGTGGCTGCTAGGTCACAGAAATCTGAGAAGCCTTAGAAGAGGGGGCCAGCCTACTGTCCTTGGAGGTCTGGCAGGGTTGCTCATGAACAAAAGCAGGTCTAGAAAGATAATTCCTCTGAAACTTAGGGATAGGAGAGACAAAAACATATTTAAGATCTTGCAAGGCTTTGCCTTTCTCTTGAAGAGATGTAAACTGGTCAGCAGCAACAGTCCCAAAAAGATGTTTATTATTCAAAGGAGCCTCCAACAACTTGGTCTTAATGTCCTCAGGCAAACAATGGAGATGAAGCCAAGAATAATGCCTCATGACAGACCCAAAAGCCGTAGCCCTGGAAGAGACATCAGCAGCATCATAGCTACACTTAGAGTGGCGAGCCACTTGAGAAGCAGAACGTAAAATAGATAAGGCAGATGATATGCCTTCAGAATCAGGGAGGTCAGAAATAACCTGGCAAGCCTGAGCAATCAAGGCTAGGGCATGTGGCTCTGGTAATTAACAGTCCTAAAGGCCAAAGCAGAAGCAGTGTAAACTTTCTTACCAATCTTCTCCATTGCTCTACTATCCTTATCAGAAGGCAAAAGTTTGGAAGAGGGCAAGAGCATAAAAGGTTTGTCAGAAGAGACTGACACCACAGCAGGATCAGCAGGAGGACATTTAAATAAAAACTGACAGTCCTTGGGGACCTTATAGAACCTATCAGGTTTCTTAGGAGCAGAAGGATGACAATCAGCAGACTTGGAAACAGCAATGAAAGTATCTAACAAGGCAGCCAACACACAAGAAACTGCTGATGGTTTAGGATTATCCACCTGAAGCAAATCATAATATCTTCTCTGAATATCAGACACTTGAGAAAAATCTCAAAAAGTATTCCATCATCCTAGCAATTGTGTACCCCAAAGGAAAATTCCTGGAAAGGAGACTCAGAGCTAACAGACTCCTCCTCATCAGACTCAAGTGAAGGCATCTGAGAAGAATAGCCAAAGACCCCCTCATCAGACACTGAATTCTCATCCGAGGAATCCTGTTCCCTATGCTGTTTATAAAGGGTAGAGGTCCAAGTAGGAAAAGGCATTGAAATCCCTTGAGGAGGCTCCATCAAGGCAGAAAACAAGCCCTACATAAACTCTTGCCATTCCCTTTGAGGATCCTTAAGACAGACCAAAACATGTTTCGTTTTTTGTCTTTTCTTGGAAGTGACATCAACCCTAACACATACTGGAGGTTCCGACCCTTGGTGAGATTCGATAAGAGAACATCGAACCTCCTCCTCTGGAATCCCTCTAGGACCCTCTGAGATAATCAACTACAGTTCCCCTTGATGTCCAGAGCAAATGCCTGCAAAGTCTCAGAGAATGTGCAAAAATATGGATCCATGACAGCCTTCGATGGGGTCACTGCAGAGGAATCTGATGAAGACATTGAACAGCCTACAGAATTATTACCTGCTTCTAGAGGGACGTCCAGTGGAGGCTGGACAGCTAAAGAATCCTGCCGAGACTTCTTGCCCATCTTCTTACCTAGCAGGAGTATCTTGGCATTAAAGGATTCTGCCATATTATCTTGGGATAACTGTTTAAGCCATTGGTTTTCAAGGTAAATGGCCAGGGAAGACAATCAGCTTCTTAGTGTCTTAGGTACAAGCACCTTCCATATACTACAAGAGATATGGTTGTGGGAAGCACCCAAACAAAACAGATATTGTTTGTGACAATCCTTATGGGGAATCTGCCTCCCACACCAACATTTTCCCTTCTTGGATGACATAAACTCTAGGTAAGCAAAGTAAAATACAATACCAAAGAAAAGAAATAAAAAAAACAAACAAATCCAACAGGGCACTTATCAGATGGTTAAGTATTCAGCACAACAACAAGGCATTCAGACCAGCCAGCAATAATGGCATTCAGACCAGCAGCAAAAAAGTTCATGGTAACTACATCTGTATGTCACTTTTATGCCCTACGTTCTGTGCGGAGAGCATATGTGTGATGTATAGCACATACTAGACCATTAGTCTTTGATATACTGGCCGAACATCTGGCTGACCTGGACGGGAGATCCATAACTTTAAGAATACTGCAATGGTGATATAGAAGAACATCACTTTGTGCTACTACACTTTTTTGTGACTGGTAGTACATATAGTATATACAATTTCATATCCTACAAAGAATTATGATTGGATCTCTGTCATCTTAACTCTTTTTATGAGTTCTCGACATGAATGTCAAGATTCACCTCTCAGGCTTTGCTTCATTTTACACTTGTGCTGAATTTCTTTACATCCATGACTCAAACACATAATAAGCTGGCTACAATCAGTGAAACAATCATAATAATCTATGTTATGTGGTCTTGAAACTGATGCCAAAATTCACCTTTCAAACTTTGCTTTGCTTTACTCTGCCATCTAGATAAATTTCTTGACATCTGTTTCTCAGATGTATAATATGTTGGTTAGTGACCCCATCATCATAATCCTATGTATTACATGTTCTTGATTTTAATGTCAAGATTCACCACTCAAGCTTTGCTTTAATCCACTCTCAAGGTGTATCTCTTGAGATACATGACTTGAATGTATAAGAAATTTGTTACGATCAGAGACATGATAATAATCCTCTACATCCTAGTCAGACTTAATCACTTCAAAAGAAATTCTACTTTCTGTCACACAATCTTGTTTTAGTAATTTGAGCAGTAGTCTACAACCTTGGGTACCACCTTTCCAAGTCACTGTGTAATTGCCAGCAAATAAGTTAAGGAACTGTTGAAAAAACTTGAATAAACCTCCTCCTCAGGGACTTACCTGTACATCTATCTCTAAGTATTATCTGATCAGCTTTGCCAAATACAATGTAAATCATCCATTTGTAACCAGTATCTTCCCACAAATCTGGACAATCTCTATTATCACTATAAACAAATGAGAAGAAAGCTACTAAGCTTTTAAAAATCTAAAAGGACCATTCAAAGTAAATATTTTAGAAGACTAGAGCTAAAACTGAAAACTGCTTTGACATTCATGAATAAATTTCAAGCTGTAAATTAGCCTGCTCTTTCTGTTCTAACTTCCAATTTTGGTGTGACTGACTGACCAGAAAAGGCATTGGATAGTTGTAGAAGAAAGAAGGAAAGAAAGAAAAATGCTTCATGCTTGTCAGATAATATATAAAAAACAGTCTATGGCAAGATTATGTATGCCTTGGTCTGAAACAGATATCAGCCTTCTTGAAATTCGTTATATCTGTAGGTCTACAGTTGTGGGACTGCATATATATTTGTTGACTTCATCAAATCTAAACACACTGAAGGCTGTAAACCATGAAGAAACCAAATATGTGATGATATCTTTGCTCAGATTAGTAGAGACATTATGGAAAGCAGTGGGACTGAAAATCAGTCCAGAAGTACATAAAAATTAGGCAGCAACAGAAACGAGCCACAAAAACTAAAGACAAAAGAACAGGACCAGAAGAAAGGGAAAGAAAACTGGAAAGCCCATAGTTATGGTTACAATGTGTCCAGTTGCTTCTTGGAGGTATTGGTTGACGGAACCCCTCTCTGTTTATGTAGACAGTAAATTGAGATCTTTGTGAGATAAAGCACCTGCAGTTTTAAAGGACACTGAACATTTTCTACGAACTTTATATGAATGTGTCAATGTTAGTGATGATATATCTGGGTGTTATATGGTTACATTAGATGTCTGTACATTGTTTACAGTAATACCCAATGATTGTGGAACTGATTCAGTGAGGCTCTTTTTGTCTCAACACAGTGAATATTCTGGTGATCAGATTAGCTAAATTTGCTTTTTATTAGAGCTTATTCTCACCAATAGCTGCGGTAGCATTGTCGCCTCACAGTAAGACGCTGTCCGGTTCGATTCTCAGCTAGAGCGTCTTCTGCATGGAGACATGCTTGAATGGGAGTACCTTTGTTGAAGGTTGTGCGTCAGGCCTGGGAAGCTGGTAAGTAAAAATCAACTGCCAATCATTAGCAGACCGGAGTTCCGCTGTGGCAAACCCTAACCGGGAAAAGCCGAAAGACACAAACAAACAAGTGTGCTCTTTTTTGACAACAGCTATTATCTGCAGAAATTGGGTGTAGCTATGGACATGGTATGTGCCCATAGCTATGCCAGTATGGTAATGGCACAATGGGAAGTAGATCATGTTTTGATAGAAAATACATTTTCCAAGTACTTAAAATACTATAGAAGGTTTGTGGGTGATTTTTTTTTTTTTTTTTTTTTGCTGTGGGATGGACCAGCTTGGGCTCTAGATTTTTATATATGTAATAGTCCAGCATTCCTAAAGTTTTCCATGGCAAGCTCTTTAAATGAGATTCATTTTTGGATGTTTGCATAAGTAAGAGTATTGATAATCATAGTAAGACCAATATGTACAGAAAACCCTGTTGGAAGAACAGTACTTCACATCATACGAACATGCACCCTGAACATGTATATAAGAATGTATTAAAGGGGCAACGCATGAGGGTTTCTAGATTACATACTGATGAGACTGATTTGAAAGTAGCCTTCTTTATTCTATATGATGACTTTGTGACTACAGGTTATCAGCCTAATGAAATTGTCAAATCTATGAATAATGTACACACACTAAGAAAAGGGAGAGCGGAGCCTTACTTCTGTAAATATGTTAATAATAATAATAATAATAATAATAACCAGTTAGAGACTTTATAATCTGGGAATGCTGCAAATACTGAGTAGTGCTAAAGTAGTTCTTACATATTCCAGTGAAGTCAGTGTCATTTGTGATATAGTTAAAAGAAACTAGCCAATAATTAATGCTGATGAATGTTTTAAAAATGCTGTAGGTAGTCAACCCAGTTTTTGTTTCAAGAATAGTCTTTCACTTAAAAGACAATTATGTTATGGTCATACTTGGAAACCACAAATAATATCTGATAGAGTGGGGGCCTTCCCATGCCATTCTTGTAAGGCATGTGATTTTATTTCTGTTGACAAGTTTTTTGTACATCCTACTATCAACAAAAGGTATGCCGAAGTTCTATGCCAATTGCAAGAGTACAGACTTAATTTATTTGGCAATCTACAAAAAATGCCCATGTTTCTATGTTGATAAGACCAACCATTCACTTAAGGAACAAATTCTTGAACACTTGGGAGACATCCAATGCCCTTGCAAAACACATTTACTGTTCACAACATGCATAGCTTTTGTTTTTTTATTTTAATTTCTCCAGGTATTTTGGGTTTCTAATACCATGACTGGAATGGACCACATTCATAAGTCAAAGTATGATTAAAGTGCATGAAATTACTATTGTTTCATTCTTTGATGTCAGCAAGAAGTGCTCTTTGCATCACCCACAATGCGCCCAGTAATGACTCCGTTTGCAATTCATATGGAGTTACATGTATTGGTAATATACCTAAATATGATTGCAGATCCTTTTTTATAATACCTGTCACTCCTACTACTATTGGAACTGTCTGGTTATCTTTCTTCCACATTGCTCTTGTTTCTGCCTGCAAATCTTGATATTTTATGACTGTGTGTCTGTCTGTACACAAGACACTGTAGTCACCGGATGTAGTGATTTCAGTGATCAATGCTACTTTTGTCTTCTTTTCATGGACCACTATATCTGGTTTTCTCGCATCTGTCTTTTGAACTGATGGTAATGGGTGACCCCATGTGATGTAGACGTCATCATTTTCTATGAAGCTTTGTGGTTCATATTTCCAGTGTTTTTCAGCTACTTCAATATTATGTTTGCACAATCCCCAGTGCAACAGTCTTGCCACATTATTATGCCTTCAGTATACAGTCCTTCTGCCATTAGTATGTCACAACCATCAACAAGATGTGCAATGGCTTCCAATTCTGTTTTAGAAACCTACATTTGTCTGTTTCTCCCACATGTTCAATAGACTTTGTAAACCAACATGTAGGTAGCCCACTGTCTTGGACTGCCAATATTAACCTTTCATGTTTGAATTCGCCTCTCCTTAACCATTACTGTGTTCGAGCCTGATCAACATGAGATTCTTCCAGACATTTTCTATACTTGCAAATATATTTATGCATTTTCCACATTTCTTGTCTTCTCATGTGATCCTTCACCTTATATTCTTCCATTTGCTTTTTGGCCCATTCAGTTGCTGCCTGATTTTTATCAACTTGTGGTTTGATTTCCATTCCTGCTTGACACTGATATGCTTCTGCTAGACTAAGCAGAGAAGCCATCTTAGATTTATTCTCCTCATGCTTCAAAACTTTCACTACATTTGGGAATTGTGAGGTCAGCAGATATGTGTGGATTCCCATGTTTTGTGGACAAAGTATTTATTTTATGGAAGGGATCATTTGATTTGATAAATTAATTTATTGATTATTTACATTTGACCACATTTGTGAGGTTTAAATACACAGCTTCTAGAGAGTGTATAGAGTTTATAGATGTCAAATTGACTAGAGAAGCTGTAGGGGAGTTGAAGACATCTATCTTTAAAAAGAAATGTAAGAAAAATATCATTTTACATAAAACTAGTATGCACCCTCATCACATACACAGGAATGTAGTGAAAAGTCAGGTATTAAGTGAGGTGAGTCTGCATAATGATGATGCCATGTTAGAGGAGGTCTTGTTAGAACTGAAAAGGTATTTTTTACAGAGAGGCTATACAGAAAGAGAGCTAGATGAGTGTATTAAGGAACTGAGATTAACTAGACATACAGGAGGGAAACCTTATTTTCAGAAGATGTTTGGTATGGAAGGGAGGAGAATGACGTTAAAGAAGAGGGTAAACAGATTGGTACTTACTTACATTAGTAATGATGACACCGTTTTCAATATAGTCAAGAAAAAATTGGACTATTTTGCAAGCAGATGACAAGATAAGTGCAGTTGTGAAGCAAATACAAAGTTTTAGTTTTAGGAATGGCTTTTCTTTAAAAAGAGAACTATGTTATAAGAATAAGAGGGAAGGTTATAAACCACCATCACAATGGCAGGGGACATTCCCCTGCAGGTGCTGCACGGCTTGTAAGTATGTTCTTAGTGGAGGTCTGTTTATACATCCTTTAAATGGTTTCCAGATAGAGATATCTTTATATGCAGACTAGGCAACAAAACACTTGATTTATTTTGCTTTCTGTGTAAAGTGCTTTAGTTATTATGTAGGGAAGATCACTAGGACACTAAGAGACAGAGTATTAGAACATGTTAATGATATGAGAAATAAAAGAATGAAAAGTGCATTAGCAGCACATGTTAGTGACCTTGGAGCTGGTCATGATTTTAAGTTTTTTTGTGCTAGAAGTTTTAGAGTGTAATAAGGTGTGGGAGGGGGGGATTTTAAAAACTTTACAGAAAATAGGAAACAAGAGTAGATAGCGTGCCTGAATGCAGATAAGCACCCTGGTTTAAATGTGCATGTTACCTTAAAACCTATATTTAAGACACATCCACTCTTACATTAATTATTGTGTTTATGTATGCATATGTCTTTTGGGGTGGCCGCGGTGGTGCAGTGGTTAGCATTGCCACCTCACAGCAAGCAGTTCTCTGGTTTGATCCTCAGCTGGGGTGCCTTCTGTGCAGAGTCTGCGTGTCCTCCCTGTGGTTGCATGGGTTTCCTCCGGGTGCTCCGGTTTCCTCCCACATCCCAAAGACATGTTGTTAGTGTTAGTGGATTGGACACTCTAAATTGGCCCTAGGTATGAGTGTATGCATGTGTGTGCCTTCTGTGGAAGGTTGGGTGCCGAGCTGGCAACATGACACCGTAAAACTCCACTGCCAATCATGAGCAGAGAAGGTGATTCGCTGTGGCGACCCCTAACTGGGAAAAGTTGAAGGAAGAAGAAGATGTATGCATATGTATTTTGTATAAGTTATATTATATTATAGATAGAAGTTAGGTTATAACTTTAAGGAAGGGACAATCTTTTATTATGTAATTGATTGATTGATGATTGCCGTGTATATAATTGACTCGGATGCACTGTGTTAGCAGGTCTGAAGAAGCAGCCAGCAGACTGCAAAAGCACTCACCTTCTTGTTTTTTACCTTTTTGTGTATTTTATTAAAGTTTTACGAGTTCTCAGCACTGGAGTTCACTCTGAATTTTATACATATTATTTGAAGTGCTTGGTCCACTGTAGTGTACAATACTTATTTGCTGGCTTCTTCTTGTTTTTTACATTCAGTTGCTGCCTGATTTTTAACTGCTTCAGTTTGATTTCCATTTCTGCTTGATGCATGTATGCTTCTGCTAAACTAAGCAGGGAAGTCATCTTAGATTTATTGTGTTCCCCTTATGTTTGAAAACTTTCATTATTTTTGGGTCTTGTGAGGACAGTAGATATGTGTGCAGTCCCACTATTGTAGATCTATGCATGTAATCAATTTCAAGGAGGCCCATACCTCCTTTAGAACAGGCAATATATAATCTTGCTATGCAATGATTTTTATAAATCATTTGGTGAGCATGAAGCATCCTTCTTGTTTGCCTGTCTAATCTAGCCAACATGTTTTGGGGTCAGTCAATCACTCCAAAACTGTGAGTTAGGACAAGAACAGCAAATTTGTTTATAGCTTGAATTTTGTTCCTAGATATCAGTGCTGTGTTCAGGATTAATTTGTCTTCTAACATATTCCTTATTAAATTTTATTCCTATTTGTTCATATTTTATTGTTGATCCTTCATCAGTTCCCAAATATGTATACACTGCCTCTTGTTCAAGTTCTTTTACATCACAACCTTGTTGTCCAAAACTGATGTTTTCTTGGTGCTGCAGTTTTCCTGCTTTAAAGGTTGCTTTTGCACGTTTATCAAAACCAAATGACATTCTTATATCATCTGAAAAAGTTTTGACTACTTTCAGTTGTGTTTTCAGCTCTTCATCTGATGAGCTGTACAGCTTTAAACATCAACAAAGAGAAGATGAGAAGTCTTTACACTTTGTTGTTTTTAGGAGCCAAATTATACCCATGGCCTAATCTGTTAAGTAGACAACTTAATGGGTTAAGGGCAAGACACAATAGCAGCAGTGACAGGGAGTCACCCTGTAATACCCCCTTTGAATTTTTATCCCTGCAATAATAATTTGCCCTTTATCATGGTTTAATTGCAAAGTGGTCTGCCACTGTTTCATGGTCACTGTAATGTAGTTGATCAGTATAGGGTGTATCTTATACATTTTAAGCACTCTTTTATCCATGAATGTGGGATACTATCAAATGCTTTTTTGTAGTCAATCCATGCCATACTTAGATTCTTCTCCCTTTTACAGTTCTCCACTATAACTTTATTTAGCAATAGATGATCCTTTGTTCTGTATGACTTTCTTTTATTACCCTTTTGTTCTATTGCCATAATTGAATTTTCTTCCAAATGACAATAAACTCTGTTGCCATCAGTTCTGGTGTATCTTTTATATGTCGTTGGAAAGCATGTTACTGGTCTATAATTTTTAAGTAGGAACATTGTTTTTCCTATTGTTAACCAGGTTGGTGTCTGCACATATACAGTAAATAGTTTTTACTCATGGCTAAATATTTGCGCAAAGATGTTAATACTTTTAGCCAGAAGTTAAGTACTGCATCTGGACCTGGGGTTTTCCATTTGGAGGCTTTTCTTAACTTTATCTCAATCTCTCTAGCTGTTACTTTATCCCATTTCATATTCTATACCTTTGAACTTCTTATTCTTTCTTTTACTTCTTCTATCCATTTAGCATCTTTATTATGTTCCATAAGATCATCATCATCATCATCATCATCATCCCCCTTTTTCCTATTTACACGGGGTTGGGGTATTGTATTAACTGTCGCCGACTCTCTCGGTTCAGTGCCACTCTCCTGCCTTCTTCAACACTCATGCCTGACTGTCGCAGAACTTCTTTCACACAATCCATCCACCTCTTTGCTGGACGCCCTCGCTTCCTCTTACCTTCTTCCTGTCTGTCCCAAATCTCCTTCACCAGATTGTCTTCTGCTTTTCTACACATGTGCCCATACCATCATAATCTGTTCACTTTGATCTTTTCTGCAATTGGAGCTACTTTGGCTTCTGCTCTTATGTCCTCATTTCTTCATCTGTCCCGCAGTGTGCATCCTATCACCTTTCTCAGGCACTTCATTTCCATCACCTCTAGCTTCTTCAACTGTTCTGCCTTTACTGCCCAGGTTTCTGTACCATACAGTAGTACTGGTCGCACCACTGTCTTGTACACCTTACTTTTCAGCTTCTTTGGCATTCTTCTGTCATAGACTACACCTGATACTCTACACCAGTTGGCTGCAGCCCCTCTGATTCTAGCTTTGACCTCTTCATTCAGACTACCCTTCTCCTCAACCACCCCTCCCAGATACTTGAAGCTGTTTACCTGTTCCACTATCTTCCCATCTATCTCTATTCTCAGCTTTTTCTGATTTCCCCAATCTGCTGCCATTACCACTGTCTTATCTGTGCTTAGTTTCATCCCATGTGCCTTCAGATTTGCATTCCATTATCCCATCCTTTGCTGAAGTTCTAGCTCAGAGTCTGCCTGCACTGCCACATCGTCTGCATACAGCAGCTTTGTTGCTCTGACCCCTCCAACCTGATGTAGTCCATTACCAGTATGAACAGCAGTGGGCTCAGAGCTGAACCCTGGTGTACATCCACTCCCACTGGGAACCCCTCAGTGAGGCCAAACACTGTTCGTACTTGAGTCACTGGGTCCTTGTACATAGCCTGTACTAATTCTCCCAGTGTTTCTGGGACTTCAAACCACCGCAGTACTGCCCAGATCAGCTTTCTTGGGACCTTGTCATATGCTTTCTCCAAGTCTAGGAAAGCGCAGTTTGACTCTCTCCTCTTCTCTAGTTTCTTCTCAAGTATCTGTCTCACTGCAAACATCGGGTCAATTGTGCTGCATCTTGATCTGAATCTGAACTGTTCATCTCCCATCCTACATTCTACTATTCTGCGTATCCGTTTATCAATCACCCTCTCCAGAACTTTCATGCAATGTTCCATAAGATCTTCATAGATATTTCTCCAAAATGTATCTATTTCTTCTATTTTTGTCTGCTCTTTCAATTCATTTTGCCTTGTTTCCCAATTCTCTATAGAACTTTTTGGGGTCATCAATAAATTGCTTATTTTGCACTTTTCTTTTATATTTATCTGTGTATCTTCTAAGATTTTTCTGCCTGTGCTGAGATTTTTATAGTTTATTTGCAGTAGTATAAGATAGATCCTGATCTGTTATAATACTGCTTCTTCTTTTGGCTTTTCCTGGTTAGGGGTCACCACAGCGGATCACCTGTCTGCTCATTATTGGCAGTGGAGTCTTTACGGTGTCAAGTTGCCAGTCTGGTGCCCAAACTTCCACAGAAGGCACACGCATGCATGCACTCATGCCTAGGGCCAATTTAGAGTGTCCAATCCACCTACAGCATGTCTTTGGGATGTGGGAGGAAACCAGAGCACCTGGAGGAAACCCACACGACCACAGAGAGGACATGCAGATTCCACACAGAAGACACCCCAGCCAAAGATGGAACTGGAGAGCCTCTTGCTGTGAGGTGGCAACACTAACTGCCGCACCACCATAGCAACCCATCTGTTATAATACTGCACATTGCTTTATTCACATCTATCCTTCTGAGTATTTTTGTTGATCTGTTCCCTCTTCTATACTCTTCTAACAGTGACACTTGTCTTCATTTCTTTATAGTTTTCTCTGTTTGATACTTCCATGATAGTATTTGATTTCTCCCCTTCCTTTCCCTTACTACCCTGTGTTTTTGTGGTAGAATTTTATCTGTTATTAATTTAGCTGCACAGTAATATATCCTGTTTACTTCTGTTATATTGCATGGATCTCTATGGACAGTCCTAATTGCTGTGTTTGTTTTATCAAACTTCTGACTTTTTGGGTTTTATTGACCTTCTGCAGTCTATTTCTTTCATTGATCTTAATATATCTTCTATCTCCATTAAGTCAAGCAACTCTTCTCTTAGCTCATTTTCTTCTAAACTGTGGGCACATTTTTCATTCAGCATTTCCTGCAGGCATTCTGTAGAGAGTTCTATAGCATCTTCCTGTGGCAAATTCTCTTCAATTTCATCCTGAGTCACCAGTTGCTCTGTCATATGGGAACTCACTGGCCTATCACTCCTCAACATTGACTGTGTCAGAGTTACCACAGTTTCCTGTTCCTTTCCTTGCTATCTAGCTTCAAGTGAATGTTTATACTGGTTTCCTGTAGAAGACTCTAAAATAGCTTCATATGGCAAATGCCCAGTTGTTTCACATTCTACTAGTTTCTCCTTAATTTGGATGTCTATTGGTCTATCCTGCTGTGGTGCTTTCTGAGTTAGATTTTCTACACTAAATCTTTCACTTCGCAGGTACTCCATAACCTCAGTTTCTATTTCTTTAACTTTTCCATTACTAATCTTCTTTTCTACTTTTCTTCTTTGTCTTCCTATTTTTTGCATTGTAAAGTTTTTCATGTCAGGATTCCTTTCCCTGTATTTCTCTTCAAGTGTCTTTGATACTGTTATTTTTGTATTGATTAATTTTGCTTTCTCCTTTGCATAAATATTACGCCACATTAAATCTCTTTTTCTTTCCCATGTCCATATTTCTTCTTCATATATATCTCTTGATCTTCCTGTTTCCCCTTACTTTGGGAACTTGTTCCATCATGCTGTGATGCAACCTGTGTTAGACCTTCTACACCAAATCCTTCACTTCGCAGGTATTCCATAAGCTCAGCTTCTATATTTTTTAACTTCTCCTTTACAAATCTTCTTTTCTACATTTCCTCTTTGTGATGTTACTTTTTTATTGTGAAATGTTCCATATCTGGATGCCTTTGCCTGTATTTCTCTTTGAATATATTTGGGGCTGACTTTTTGTATTGAGTAATTTGGCATTTGACTTTGCATAAATATTGTACTATATCAAATATCTCTTTCTTTCTCATATCCATGTATTTTTTTATACTTTTCCAAAATCTCTAAGTTTTGTTGTTTATATTTTTGCACTTCCTTAGATCCTTCTTTTTCCAGACAGTCAAAGTTTCTTGGTCTATATAGTGTTTTTCACAAATCAGTTGTATTAATGAACACAACTTTTTATTTGAGGCTTCTGACAGTTTTTCTTGTGGAAGTATTTTTCTTTCCTCTAAGTTCTCTCTTAATCTTTTTGTATATCTTGTGTCTGGAAATTCTGGGCTTTTTGCATAATAGTAACAATACATAATTTCTTTCTTATCATCAATAGTCTACTCCGTCATCTTTATGGCTCTTCTTTGGCCTATCAGTTTTAGTGATTATTGTGGACTTCTACTTCCTTATATAACAGGGGGCCTAACCTCCCCCTGGGCCTGGCCAAGCCTCATTGTAGGAATGTTTCTGTTTTACGAGGTTCTACACTGTCATTTTTTTCCAGTCCTGGCGCCAATGCACCTACCAGGATTGAGCACTTTTTTATCCTGGGTCTTGTGTACCCAGCTATCTTTTTTAGTTTTTAACCCACTTCTATCTATGATGCATGCTATATATCAGTGTCATCCTGGTGAGATTTTGTGAAAAACAGGGTCCACCTCATAAAGGTACTCACCAAGGCTTGAGGATAAATTCAGTTTCAGCAATACTACTCTCCTTTGCTTGCTGACTTATCATCTCTCCATTTGAACCCCCCCCCCTTTTTTTGCTTCATGTTTCTGCCAATGATATACAAGGATATAGAGGTTGTGATATTGTGAACAAAATGGAAACAACTGAATTAAACTGGATTATTGTGCTGCAGGATGATAAGGGTTTAGGCCTTAATGGTAATCTGCCTTTAAAGGCGGTTTAAAAATCACATAAATTGTTTTATTGATTGAATAAATGTGATGGTTATTTAAATGTTTATATTACTGTATTGGTTATATGATCTGAAGATGTGCCTAGTGTGTAAAACTGCTTACCTAATAAACAATGTTTGCTCTTGTTCTTGTTGGTTGGTCTCTCTATTCTGTTTGTATTTCGGTATGGAAATGGACTTTAAGTCATTGGCTCTCTATGTTTATACTGCAAGGATTCTGATGGCTACTTAGGGTTTTAGGAGTGAACAATAAACAAATGCAGCATGAGCAGATATCATGCTCCTCACATAAGCAGAAAAGATACTGTGTGGAGATCTTTATAAGAGATTTGGCATCTATGCAAGCACTTCCCTTTTATAGGTTCATGGGTTCATAGGTTGGTACTGGGCTATCTGCCCGAAGGCATATATTAGCCCAGCCACATTGTGCGGTATTCACCGCCCCTTTAGTAGTTCCCTAGACCCTTGTACTAGTAGCTAGTACCCTTGGCCCCTATCTAGTAGTGCTGTTGGTGTTTTCTCATATACATAAACAAAAAGCAACAATATATTTTTCAGAAAACAAGAACGGTGTCCCCAACATAATACTTATTTGCCACTTCTCAAAATGGCAGACCACTCAACCACTGAAGACATAGCGAAGAGCGGGTCATACTGGACCATATCTTCAATGGCAAGAAAGTTCTGATTTTTTGCAACCATATATCTACTTGTATAGCAGCATATCTTCTTGCCGTCTTGGACATATGGGAGCTAGGAAGGCACCCTAAAGCTTTCAGTACTGGCCAGATGTTTGATCCTTGGCAGGATATGTCCCATATAGCTTAGGTAACTGCAACAGTGATCTAATGATGAACGTCTCCTGAAACAACCCACATGCTGATCAAGATTTGATGCATGAATGGTTAAGGACTTGTGAATTTAAACCAAAAGCTGAAAGTCTAATAATAGCAAATCAACAAGTTTAGACAACAGCAAACCAGTAACCAAACAAAATACAGTTCCTCTGGAAAAAAAGCCACAGAAAAATCCTTCTAGAAAACTTTAATAAAAAGGAATAGGCTTGAACGCTTTCATAAGACTATAACACAACTTCATCAGAATCCAAACTCTAACAACCAAATTCCCTTTAAATAAGAGCAGTTAATCACCTGACCTAATTAATTCTTAAAGTCCTAGCACAATTCTCCTAGTAAATATGTACTAAAGTTATATAATTATAATTGCACCAAGGGTTACCCTAAAATTGTTATTCATCAAATTCAAGATGAAATTTTTTTGAGAAGGAACAGGGGCTCTATTAAACCTATTATGCATGAAACTGATTATATTCATATTGAGCATACTAACAGTAGCAGTGACACTTATAACTGTTCTTTTATTACCACTTACACATTGGATTTTTCTATGGTTAGGCGGATCATTATCAATGGTTGGGCTTTTCTTCAGGGTTTTGAAGGTTTAAAGGGTACATTGGAAGAGAGACCTAGTTGTGTTACTAGGCATGCCAGATGTTTAAAGAGTTTTTTAGATGTTAATGACAGAGATACAGAGTTTCATAGTACAAGAAAAATTGGTACTTTTAAATGTGGGAGCTGTAGTCAATGTTTTTGTATAATTGAAACTGACCAGGTTAAGGTTAATAATATTAAAATAAGAATTAATTCACATTTTAATTGCAAAATGGTGGGTGCGATGTATCTGGCTATTTGTCAAAAGTGCCCAAGCTTTTATGTTGGAAAAACTGTTTGTCAATTTGGGAGAGAATATATGAACATTTAAATGACATAAAAAAATAGGAAGATGAGTAATTCCCTTTATTGTCATTTAAAGAATTGTCCTGATCACATTTTTTTATTTGTTGGTTTGGACACAGTTGTTAGGCAGCATTGGGGAGGACCATGGTGTGATTTAATAGAGCACAAAGAGTTGCTATGGCAACTCAAGTTAAACGCCACAGCCCCCCCTGGACTTAACAAATCAACTTCAATAGCTAGTGTCTTAAGGTTAAAATCTTATTATGTATGAATTTTGCTATGCGTGATTTTAATATATGTATAGAATTTTAGATTTAGATTTATTTATTTAATTAATATTTACATTTTGCAACATATTTATTTAAATAGTATATTAGGATTCATTTTAACCCTTGGTGAAATTATAATTATTTAACTTTACATATTTACTAGGAGAATTGTGCTAGGACTTCAAGAATTAATTAGGTCAGGTGATTAACTGCTCTTATTTAAAGGGAATTTGGTTGTTAGAGTTTGTATTCTGATGAAGTTGTGTTATAGTCTTATGAAAGCGCTCAATCCTGTTCTTTTTTATTAAAGTTTTCTAGAAGGATTTTTCTGTGTTTTTTTTTCCAGAGGAATTGTATTTAGTATTATAATAGCAAATCAACACAGACTATGTGCAAGGTGTGTTACAAAATCTGTAGATAAATTGGGAGATAACAACATATGTAGCTTCTGCAGTACAGAACTAGAGACAGCAGCAAATCTTACTGAAGAGTGCGATACACTCATGGCTGAGGATCTCCATACTGAAAGGCAAAACAATGTGGCAAGGCTGTTACGTTACAGATTGTGTAAACACCACAGTACATAGGTAGATGAGAAGCATTGGAAACATTACCCACAAATCATCCAATACCATCAGTTGAGAAAGAAGAAGCAAGAAAACTAAATGCAGTAGCAAAGAAAAATATACAAACGTATCAGGAATCACTGAAGTCACTACAGCTAGTGATTATAGTGTTCTGCATACTGACAGACACAAAATCATAAAATATCAGGATATGTAATCAGAAACTTGAGCATTGTAGGATAAAAACAGCCAAACAGTTCCAACAGTGGGGTTTAGACTGCTAAGTGGTGAGACATTTCCCTGTGGAAAATTTGACTGGGGACACATGGCTGAAATGGCATGCAGCTGCAGAGACATATTACTACTGCAAATTTCCTGTGGGTAAACAGAATCACTCATCACCATGCCCACAGCTTCAAAAATAAGTGCATGTGGGCAGGGGAGGTAATGTGTGCTGTGCTTGGTGTACAGTACATTCTTATGTAAATAAATTGTGTAGAAATGTGCTACAGTGTGGAGGAAATCTTGCACACTGCTCTAGTCTCATTTATCCTCATGTTTGTGTTGTAGGCAATGTTTCTTAGGCACTGTGAAGGTGTAACGGTCCACACACACCAATAATAAAAGCACTGCCCACTGTGAACTGCATTTTTTCTGCCACTGACATGCCCATCAGGCAACCTGCTGCTGATGACCACCACACTGCCTGCTGTCTCTTGGTGTTGTGGGGGCCGTGGACATTATCTCCTCTGTCCACTTTGTTACTAAAGCAATGAGCATGGCACTGTATGCTTTTCTGTGCCATATGTCTCTGTAGTTGAATGTCACTTCAGCCATGTGTCCCCAACTAAATGTACCATAGCAAAATGTCTCCCTGTCTAGAAACCCAAAGCCTCCAACAAACTAGAGTAGGAGTAAGAGGGCTAATAATGAATAATATTCAATCATACTTAAATATGCTACTGATACGTGTAAGTCCACATGGCCTGCAGAAGGAGGACGTAATGGATACATTGCTGGTGCTGAGAAGAGTGGCCCTGGCAAACATCGAAGACTGAAGCAATACTAATTTCATAAACTGTAACAGTACCCTGACTCAGCAGGAATGGGGTCCATTCCTGACATTGTATTAGAAGCCCAAAACATCTAGAGAAATTGAAAGAGAGTCACCCTTATTCATAAAATTTCCATCTATTTCTGTACTTGCCTGCTTTCCCAAACTAGTTAAGAAAATGGTTGCTACTTGGGTGCAGGAGTATCTAAACATAAATGTGATACTTGAATCAAGGTTTTAGGAATGATAGAATCACCAGTACAGCTGCTTGGATGCCTAAAGAAAAAATCCTCAGAGTCATAAATTATGGCTTGCTCATCTGTACTTTCTTCCATGCCCTGTTACTAGATGCACTTACACACAGTCTGGTAATGATCCAATTCATTGTTTTGTTAACACCTCAGAGTAAAAGTTGTTCTGACCAGTTGTGAACCAAATCATGCCTACAGAGAAGCAAAAAGAAGTTATGTTCCATTTGCATTGTCCATTTTCATTCTTCTTCAACTAATGGGTTCAGATCCAATCCTCGGATCTGACTCAGCTACTAGCTGGTGACCTCCAAAAACTCTCGAGCTCCTTCCCTACCAATAATGCACCAACCCTTAACATCTCTCAGATCTTGTTTGCTATTTGAAAGGAAGACTACAACTGATATGCCATAACTGGAGTTCGATACAAAGGACTTCCAGCAGTCATTCATTAAAAATGGAGGGGGCTGGTGAGTGGGGAGTTGAGGAAGAATGAAAATGAACAGCACATATGAAACATTATGGTGAGTACATAACTTCTTTATTTGATGTTGTCAATTTTCATTCAATCCTCATCTAATGGGACACAGTCCCTAGCTACCTAAATTGGCTTTGAGCATTTGAGATTTGAGCAAATTTGTAGTATTCGATCTCATGCTTCTATCAGTCAATGCCTGGTCGAAGGAGTAATAAGCCAGTCATCTAGATATGGGAAACACCTGGAATCCTTGCAGTCTTAAATAAGCTGCTACCACTGCCATGCACCTGGGAACACCCTGGGGGTTGTGATGAGGCCAAAGTGCAGTGCTCTGAACTGATAATGACTGGCTCACAGACAGAAGCGTAAATACCTTCTGGATCATCTGCTCATCTTTATGTGATAGTACGCATCCTGGAAATCTATCAGGCATATCCAGTTTTCCTTGCCCAGAAAGGGCAGAATGGACTGAACCATGACCATCTGGAACTTTGTGTGTTGAACTCACTTGTTCAATACACTGAGATCCAAAGTTGATCTCCAGTCCCCTGTTTTCTTTGGCACTAAAAAGAATCTTTGTTAAAATTCAGATTCCATTTGGTCTGGTGGGACTTCTTGAATGACTCTTTTTCTTAGCAGGCTTTGAATTTCCAGTGCTGCTGCTTTCCACTGATTGGGTGGAACATTGGGAAATTTTCTTGATAATGGAGGAGGTAGGGAAAAAGGAATTACATAACCTCCAGAAATAATTCTCTGCACCCAATTGAATTTTGTTATATCTAGCCAGGTGCAATGGTGCAGAGTTAAGCGACCACTGACTGCCTCCAGAGGTGGACAATCAGGCCTCCTTTCAGGAGCACTGAAAGGGTCTGTCAGAAAAAAGAATCTCTCGACCCTTGGTTTTGCAGACCTTCTCTGCCGGGGGGGGGGGGGCATCTACTTTCATTATTGCTTCTCCTCTGCCTCTGGGGTAACTATCTCCATTTGTGTCCTGGAAAGGACCCTGGAACTTTCTGAACCACATTTCCTGACATCCCTGTTGATTCCTGGAAAAGGTTCTTTGGGTGTGTCAAAAACACACACCCACTTGGGAGAGTGTGTCCTTCCCTGTGGGGCCAAACAAAGAGAAGCTGTCAAAAGGAGCATTGATGGATCAGGACTTGAAGAGCTCTGCAAAATCACACAGGTGCATCCAGGCATGTCTCCTTATGGAAATGCCTGAACCCACAGCCCTTGAGGTGCCTTCTGCAGCATGCAACATAAGCCTCATGCAGGAGTGGAGGCAGGATTTTCAAATTTGTACTCACAGCTCCCAGACCGCTGCCCACTCAACAAACCACAACCACATTAACACTCCTGATCAAGCCACCCCCCTTCATATTGCTAATCCCTGAACAGATCACTGGCAAGTATATACCACACCCCCTTCATATTGCTAATCTCTGAACAGATCACTGGCAAGTAAAGGCAAGGGTAGTAATTACTTATATGATGAAGCAGCATGAATATTTCATTTCAAAAGTGCATCTTCCTTAAGTCAAAAAACAAAATACCTTTTCATTTACACTATGATAGATCAATCAGTTTGCCCCTCCAATATTACTCTTCTTCCCCTTATAGCTCCTAACCCCTGTAGTGGCTCATTAGAGCTCCAGTAGTGCTGCCGACTAAAGGACTGGCAGGCTGTAGGCAGTATATGCTCCACAGTGTTGTGGTCTGTAGGTACAACATATAGTGCTCCCCTAGGTAATACCCAAGCTATGAGCCACAGCTACCTCCCTTCCACCCACATGGATCACCTGGCAATGGCTTTTCACTCCAACAGCCTACACTCACACTACACCTTTTGGAATAGTAAACCTTACATTCCCAACAACAAATACATTTTTGCTGGGCTCAGTCATACTGCCACTGACAATAAAAGAAGATGTGTACCCGTGGAAGTCAATCAAGCAAAAACTAAAGCTGTTGACAGTTACATCCTTACTACCCTACTTACATTCTGTGAATCTCAAGCCTCTGTTGAAAGGAAATTGGTTAAAGCACGAAGATTACCCTAGGTCCCAGAACCAGTAGGACTGTAAATGCTGTAAGACACTTTTAGAGTTTGTTCTAGTCTTATGATCCAGTAATAGTCTGAACAAAGTTAGTGGAAAGAAATGAAAAGAAATTCAAGGAAGAAATAAGTTTTACCCAAAGCTTAATGTTCAAAGCTGACACGATACCACCCAATATCATGAGAAGACAACAGCTTCTAAAGACAAAAAGCATATTTCCAAATACAGGCTGCCTCCCTACCCTCCCACAAAATGAAAACATAGTCACGCTGTGTATAGCTCTATGCTGTTACACGCTGAAAGAACAAATGAAAACACTCAGGTTTGATTGTGAAAAATGTTAAAGAAACAATTACCACACCATTCTCAGCACCACTGTAAGCTAGTGCAAGTGATCTTGTGTGCACATATCTGAGTTATGCTGGTTTCTGACTATGATAGGTACAGGGCATTAGTTGGGGATGGGGTCCCTCTACTAAGCCTGTTTCAAACTTCCAGTGTACAGAACAATTTACTCCCAAGCTTTATGCATATTTAAATAGTTGCATAGACACATCTTCTCCCCTCAGAAATAAATACAACACTAAATTCAAAAATAAAGCCCTATGGGCAGCATAATAAAAGAAAAAAATACTCATTGCATTCAAAAATAAATGTAACTCTCAGAAAGCCAAAAACACTCCTGCTAAACTAAACAAGGAACTCAGAACTGTGATTAAATCAACCAAAGCCTGATATGAGGCAAAAATATAAACCCAGGTGAAAGATAACCACAAAGTATTTTTAACTGTGCTAGAAATTTCCAACAATGACTTGCACATCAGTGAGCTAACAACAAATAATATCACATACTTGGACCAGAGGATATAGCCAATCCACTGGCCAACTAATTCAGATTGAACTTCAACCCTCAATCTTCCAATATTCTTACATCAAATATCTGCATGTATAACCCCCTCAAATCTCTGAAGTTACTACCTAAGGCCAAGAATATAATGCCAATTGAGACTGGATGACATACTAGGCTGCCTACTTGTTGCTCTGAACCTGATATGATATTATATGTCGAACCCCCTACAAAGGCTATTCAGTACTAATCTCAAAATCGATTTCATGCTGGATGAATGAAAGACTGCAACAGGCATTCCCTTGCATGAAGGTGGGACTTCAATGGGCAAAGGCAGTTATATACAGATAAGTCTAACCAGTCTCATCTGGGAACTTATGTCAACAATGAACTGTCCCTTGATCACCACATATTCACTATTGTAAGGAAATCCTTTTTCATTGTACAGCTTATATCTAAAGGTATATCATCCAGATCCAGGCACATAATTGTTCCCCTCTACTTGACACTTATTTGGCCAATCACTGAGTATAATATGCCCCTTTTGGTATGTACCTGTCCAAACACTTGTCACAAGCAGATGCCATTTAACCCTCAAACATTTAGGAATTATTCCAAAGCAAACCTCCTACTAATGACATATACCATAGTAAAATTTCCATCCTCCAAACCATGTAAACTCTGCTACGAGTATGGAACTGTTTACAGAAACCCTAAGCCATCATGTAAACAGCTGCACAGAGGTAGCTGTACCCACAAGGAATAAGCAGAAAACTAACTCAAATAACAAGCCACTCTGGTGGAATCCCAATATCACCAACTTGTATAATAAAAGGAGGAAAACCATAGACAAAAGTAGGAAGTGCAATGCCTAGCAAGGTGAGAAACCCCTCAAACTAAATAAGCAACTCAGAAATCTTATCAAGCACATCAAAGCCAAATTTGAGGCAGAAATATCCATGAAGACAAACTATAGCCATAAAGCCTTCATCAGCTTTGTCTGCAACCTCAAAGGTTAACACAATAGTGTGCTGATCAAATTGTAAGTGGAACCACCTAAAAGGAATCGGATACAGCACACCGGCTGGCTGATAAATTTAATCCCAATTTCACCCCTTCTTCCCCTCAATACCTCTTTGGAGACACCCTCGACCATAACTCTTCTGTCTATCACTAGCAAACAAGTCTTTTATGCACTCTCCAAGGCAAAGAATTCTACCTCAGTGGGCCCTGATAATATCTTGGGATACCTCTTGGATAGCATGAAATATGAGCTATCAAATGCTCTAAAATCACTGTTCAGCATCAGCCTCCTAACTGGCTTCATGCTTAGTGAATGGAGGACTGCAACAGTTAATCCTCAGCACAAGGTTTGGCCTTCTACTGACCTGGATAACTACAGACCATAAGTCTGACTAGTCTTGTATGTAAAGCCATGAATTGAATTATCATGGATATTTTAAATAAAGACACAAGGAACATGTTTTCTTATTTAATTCTACAATGATTACAGATATTGAAATAAAATAGCACATGCACTAATAGACATTTGCTAAACAAACAATACAGTCTCACAATGAAAACAAACTTAGCATGAGCAGTACACTTCTCTGCCCTTGAAACTCACATTCATTGAAACGGCATGAAAACCCACATTAAAAGAAAATGCATCTGGCTAGTGGAGGATTAAGTTTACCTTTGAGCTGTTTTCAAACCATAAGCTCCTTGTACAGATTTATAGGGTCATGTAGACATGTTCTTTGATTCATCTTCCTGATTTATTAAATTATATTCCTTGTATAATACATTACCATTTGTTAGAATGGTGTTTTAAATTTGCAGTTATGAACTTTCTTTTAGTAAACAATGAAACAAAATATATGAACCAATAATGACAAAACTACCAATTTCAGAAAATTTCCACCATAAAAGGCCACTCAACCTTCTGTCATTACAATTAACCAATATTACTCAATAAGTACAATCTCTACAGAAGTAAAAATCTTTCAAATAATTCTGCAATAGAGTTCAGTAACTAATAAAGAGGCTGCTACTGGCAAACAGCTTTACATTTCATACAAATGCAGTGCCTGCTGCCCTTGAAGAATTAATTGCCTATGTAACATTAAAAAAAAGATTGGTAAGGTGGTAATATTGCAATAGGGAATGATCAGCAAAGTGACAAGTTCATAGTTACTAGCCATCTCAAAAAAAAGGACACACTCAGAAGTGCAGAACTCCTACCCCACTTAAAATGCACCAAGTAATCAGCAATCAAAATGGCACTGCACTATCGGCACTCCATCTACATGGTGAGGAAGTAAAATACACAGCCTTCTGCACCAAAGGCAATTATGCTAGTAACACTGCTTTTAAATTCTACAACACAAACAGTCACTACCATTTGATAAACAAAACAGGTGCACATTGAAAACAGACTTAGCATGAGCAACAGTAAACTTATCTTCCCTTGAAACTCACAATTCCATGAATAAGAAATTAAACTCAGTCAGTTGAAAATGCACTGAAACTCATAATTCCCTGAAAATGTACTGAAACTCAAACTCACAATTCTGTTGTCAGTCTGGTAGTTGGCATAGAGCATTCAGCATTAAGCCTGATCAAGTTAATTGACTAACCTGTCCTCCCCCTTAACTAATGCATTACACACCATACCTCCATACCTCAACCTCACCGCATAAGAATTCTGGACAAAGCGTAAAATAATGGGTAGACAAAGACCCCAAAATAGGGACAGATTTAAAATATTGCTCTTACAGACTTAGTTGCTAAACAGCATTTGTCTTAGCATGTATTTTTAAATGAAATGAAGTCTAAAACTCAAATTTATGACATTTAGTTATTTCAATCCTCAGTGATTTGTCAGAAAACCTCAAACTGAAAAACAAGCCAAAAATATAAGACAGAAATCAGAACATTCTGCAATAATCTGGATGGTTGAGAGGTACGCATATGTCTCAATCTCCTAGTGCAAGAAATCTGGACAAAGCGTGAAATAATGGAGATACAATGGCCCAAAACAGGGATCATGCCTCTTAACTACTTCAAGCAAGAAATCTGGTCAAAGCCAGGGATGGAACAAAGGCTCAAAAATAGGGAAACATTTTTAAATATTACCCTTGCAGACTTAGAAAGTTGATATAATTACAGGTTTTGCATTGGCATGAATTTTCTGAAGGATATGGAGTTTGAAACTCAAATGTCTGCCATTATATTTTCTCTTCACTCCTCAGTGGTTAGCCAGTAATTTGCAAAACCACTAATTTTAGGAGAAATGGAACAAAAATATGAGGGAAAAATCTGGACATTCTGCGAAAATCTGGACAGTTGAAAAGTATGATAGGGATAGATTTGAAATATTTTTCTTTTTAACTTAGAAAGTTGCTAGAATACCAGGATTTGTGTTAGAATGTATTTCTGAAGGATATGAATGTGTGTGTGTGCATATTTATATATATAAATATATATATATATATATATATATATATATATATATATATATATATATATATATATATCATTATTTAGTGAATTCAGTCCTCCATACAAGTTTTATGGGAAAAAGACCAAAATTATAAGGCTAAATTTGGACAGTTGAGAGGTATGTTAAACACACACACCCCATTCCTACCTTCTCATATATAGCAACACACTCACTTCCTCCTTCATACATCAACAAACGGCTAGCTTACATTCCATACACACACCTACTCTCTCATAGCAAAACACGCACATGCACACACACACACACACACACACACACACACACACACACACACACACACACACACACACACACACACACACACAGACACACTTTCTCTTTCATGCAGTTTAAATTTTTTACACACACACACACACACACACACACACACACACACAGACCCACATACACACACACACACATACACACACACACACACACACAAACACACAGATTACGTACATATACATAAACACACACTTTTTCATACCAAAACAAATGCAACCACTAGTGTAAATTATATACATACTGTACGTATACACACACACACACACACACACACACACACACACACACACACACACACACACACACACACACACACATGCACACTTTACTTACTTACTTTCTCTCTTAACAGAATGGCTATTTTAAATTGTGAGTGATAGTGCGAAATATGTTTACATCCATGTTAGCATGTGTGTGATGCACGTATGGCTTTTCTTAAAGGAGAAGATGCCTCTTTAACTTTTTCCCCTGGATTCTAGTGCCTGCCTTGTGCTAATCTGTCCACACAAACACTGTACTGAAGTGTGTACAGTGAGTGTGCCTCCCAATGTCCCTGGCCTCATGGACAAATTAACTGTATCATGTTCCTTCCATGCCCACCCAGAGACCAAGTCAATGAGCTCATCGGCGGGCAGATTAACCCAGGAGGTAGATGGGCCAGCTTCATAGACTTCCAGAAGTACTTAATTTTCCAGAGAAGGGTCTTAGAAAGACCAGTCACCCTTCTGTTTAAGGATCTCAAGAATGTCTCCAAATGAGATGTCATTGGGTGGTGATTTTGGGAACATCTCTCTTTTGTCAAAATCAATATCCACAGTGACTGACTCTTGAGGAGAGTCTAAGTACCTCCTTTTGCACTTCCTCTTCCTAGGGACTTCCTCAGAAGGGTAGTCTGGTGAAGTATCAGAAGAGGTTAGGATACCCTGCTGGGTAGTGTGGAAACTTTGAGCTGGCTATCTCTGTGGGGTAGAATGTTGAGGATCATGGTGCAACATCATCTCGGATCGAAGGGAGTAGGACCCATTTCAGCTGCTGGAGCAGAGAACACTCTCTTCACATCATCAAAGGCAGATTACTCCAGAGAGAAGGAAGACAACAGAGCCAAGTACGCAGGTTTCTGTCCCATCACCTCCGTCCGCTCCTAGAACAATGCATATAAGGCAGATGTCAGAGCTAAGCTGTCCAGTGCCAAGGCTCTGAGAGGAAGAGATGGCTCCAAAAACCTCAAAGTTGACTTCAACCTCCTGGACCCAACATGGATGCTTTGGCTCCTAGAGTCATCTGGCTCAGAAGATGTCTGGAACCAGTGCATTCAGAGCAGTATTCAGATATGAAGAATGTGCTTTCTTCAGAACTGAACCAGATGGGCCTGGAACATTTGGATCCATGGACTCTAAAACAGGAGGATGGATTAGAGAAGGAGCTGAAATGGATGGAGTGGTAGATGATCTGACTTCCTGACCTGAAGGGGTAGGAGCCAAAAGAACTTCCATCTGAAATTGTTCCATGAAGAATTTCCTCATCATCCTCTTCACCTCTACTTCTGTGAGACTCTTGAAGGAATGAGAAGATGCTAGGGATGGCAATTTGGAGTAACTCTCTGAAAAAGCAGAAGGCACCCTGGCTTGAACTTATTCAAGCTAGGAGAGTAAAAATCCTCGGTAAGGGTTTTGGATCTGAGGGCGTAGGATCTGGAACAGACTTGGTTAGATTTGATGGTGGTTGTATGAGTCTATATTAGTTAGCTGAAACTTATCTTCAGCAAACACCTTTATATCGTCGTAGTCAGCAAAAATCACTTCTGCAATTCGCTGAATTTTCCAAGGACAATGAAACACTTGTCCTGCAGCACAATGGAATCCACAAGTAACTAAATAATCAAACCCACCCAAGTCGGGGGCTTCACCCCCGCCACAACCCCCAACTATATATACTGAGATTGCACTACAGTGGGGAAAAGGGAAAAGTTGTGCAGTTGGCCAACTACTTCATTGCCCTTGGAAAATTCAACAAATCACGGAAGTGATTTTCACTGAATACATGTCGATGAAACTGTGTCCACTGAAGATGAGGTTCGGCGAACTAATATAGACTGGGTTGGACTGTGAGTAACTTAGGATCCAATTTCTCTTTCTTCTTCTTTTTAGGTTCTGAGGAAGAAGAAGCTGAAGACTCAGAAGGTTTAGACCTTTTTGTAGAGTCTCTCACTTTGTTTTTGGGGGACTGAACCCCAGTAATGGTTTCAAAGAAAGAAGTTGGCAGCAAGCCTATTAAAATCAATTTGTTTCTTCTGTCAGCTAGTACTCATGGGTTGAATCCATGACAGACACTACAATCCTATTAAAATGATCTGGCCCTAAACAATAGACACAAATATTGTGGGCATCGGAATAAGGCAACTTATGCCCACACATCGCACTTTTTAAATCCGGAAGGGCCTTTATTGGACATCCTGAATGAAAAACTATACTAAGAATAGAAATAACTTTTTTAACAGTAAGAGAAAAGGTTAAACACAAAAAAAATGGTAGAAAAGAAATACAAGCGTATTGTAAGAGGGAAAAAGTTACCAACTATGGTAAGTAAAGAGGTATACTCTACGTGTAAAGGGAGTCGTAAAGGAAGGCTAGGCCCACCAACAATGGTAGGAAAGAGTACACTCAAAGGTGTACGAAAATAGAACTACAGCAGATAGCGTAATAACTAAAGATTAAATAAGAAGTCTTAAAAGGTTTTTGATTTGAAATATGAAAAAATAAACATCTCCCATTCTACACTCAAGAGCTGAAGGCGACCACATCTAGACTCAAAAGCGGCAAATGAGATCTGAGAGATGTTAGGAGCTTGAGAGATTTTGGAGGCCATGAGCTAGTGTAATAGGTTCATAGGTTCATAGGTGTGTACTAGGCTAATGACCCTGGGGCCTTTACAAGCCTAGCCATAGGATTACCCTGGCAGAGTGCCACCCGACCTTAGTTCCCAGTGCCTCTGTCAAGTACAGCCACTGGAGTTATCCCCAGGGTGAATTTTCTGTTTCCCATCCACTCATCAAGATTTCTCTTGAAGAGGGTCAGTGAGGTGCTCTGCTTGGCATGTATGGGAAGTCTATTCCATAGCATGGGCAGTCTCTGGGTTATGAACCTGTCCCTCCAGCATGTTCTGTTAATTGGGGTAATGAGGTTGAGGTCTCTGGAGCATGTGGTGCGGAGGGATTAGGATTTCTTTAGATGTAGCATTTCTAACAGAGCTGGGTCAGACATGGCTTTGTAAGTCAAGCAGAGATCGCCTCTAAGTAGGTGATATGAGACAGAGAATAGTTGGAGTTTTTTGATTCTATCCATATAAGACAAGTGGTCAAATGGGGCATTGTACTCAATGATTGGCCTAATAAGGGAAGAGTAGAGGGAGACAATGACCTCTTTCTTCCTGGATGCAAAACCTTTAGTAATGAGATGTGCCACATAGAAGGACTTTCTGACCACAGTGGCAATGTGGTGATCAAAAGAGAGGTTGCTGTCAACCTGTGTTCCCAGATCTCTTATAACGCTTTCCATGTTCAGTGGACTACCATTAATGTGGTAATTCATGGGAACTGGGTTTTTCCCAAAGGGGGATGACACATTTTTTGGGATTGAGCTTAACTTAAGGCCATGGTTCTGACACCAGTCGTTGGTCTCAGTGAGGCCATTCTGTAGGATGTCAACATCACTTGGGGAGTTAATAATAGCGCCCAACTTGTAATTGTCTATGAACTTTATCAGCCAGAGTCCCTTCGTGTTGGCCTGGACTTCAGAGAAGTAGATACCAAGCAGGAAAGGACCCAGAACCAAACCCTGTGGGACTCCACTCATGACTAGTCAGCAGTCTGACTTGAAGTCAGCTATTTTCACACTGTGGGTTCTATCTGTGAGCCAGTTTGCAACCCACCTAGTGATATAGGGGTTGATGCCTAGCTTAGTGAGTTTTTCTATGATTCCTAAGTGGGGAATGGTATCAAAAGCCTTGGCCAGATCAAGGTAGGCTGCATGAATCACCTTGCCTTCATCTGCAGCTCTGGTGACTGACTCAAGGAAGTCGACCAAGTTGAGCAGGCATGATCTACCCTTCACAAAACCAAACTGTGTGGGATCCAGAGTTTGGAGATTCCCTATATATTTGTTTATTAGGACCATGATGATGTGCTCCATATTTTTGCACATCAGGCTCATCAGACTAATGGGGTAATAGTTCCCAGGGTCTGTAGCTGCTTCTCCTTTGTGGAGAGGGATGTTTGTAGCAGTGTGCATTTTGGTAGAGACAAAGTCTAAAGTGAGGCTATGATTGAACTGGGTACACAGTTGAGGTGCCAGTTCACTCTGTAGTTCATGTAGAACACAGCCAGGAATATTGTCAGGTCCCATAGAACTGTATTCTTGGCCTTGGATAGTGCTGTTTTAACCTGTGCAGCAGTAATACTGGGTGCCTGGCAATCTACTGGTATTGTGATTGGTCCTTTGGTGGGGAGGTAAAGTTAGCACTGAATATGTCGGCTAGTATACTGGCAATATCTGGTGGCTCAGTATAGGAGGTACCATTGTGCAGTAGCTCAGAGCAAATCTGGGTATTGCCATGGAGACTCTTTATATAACTATAGAAGGCCTTGTGGTTTTCTTTACTATCTGCTGCAATTCTATTTTCATAGCTAGCTTTATAGGATTTGATGAGGGATCTCAACTTTTTGTTGAGGCTGATAAGGTAGTTTTTCCAGTCTTGGGACTTCACCTTATTCCACATCAGATTCCTCCTTCTGTTGTAGAATTCATTTATGGCAAGGGACCACCAGATTGGCTTCCTTTTTTTGGAGGAGAGCTTCTTAGCTCTATTCGGTATGGCGAAATCCATGCATTTGTGTACGTGTTCGTACAGTGCATTGGTGTATGATTCTGCAGTCATACAACTATTCTCCATTTGCATGGGTACTGTGAAGTTAGCCACCTCTGTTTTTAGGACCCCAAAGTTAGCTTTGGAGAAGTTTTTTATGGAGGTTACCTTTGCGGGGGGGTGGGTGGGATGTGGATTTCCAAGGTGATTAGTTTGTGGTCCGGTCTAACCAGGGAGGAGCTGACTATTGGTGTAGAGCAATGGTCACCCATGTTAGTAATGACCACGTCACAGATGTTGCTACCTCTAGTGGGGGTAAGAATGAGCTGTTCCAGGGCATTGGAATTAATGAACTCCAGGAAACAATGTGCAAGTGTATTGGTACATGAGTAGTTTTCCCAGTTAAAGGAGGAGTAGTTGAAGTGGCCTAGTAAGAGAGTGTTAGGTTGGACCCTAATATTCTCCAGGGTGCTTAGGAACGTGGAGTGTGAGTCTTGGGACATGGTTGGGGTCCTATAGCAGGCTACAGCCTGAATCATTGTCTTACCCAATAGTAGCTGCACCTGACGTATATCTGATTAGTTATATTGGGCTACCAGTCTGGAGGTGTGCGCATCCTTTTTGAATATTGAAACACCACCGCCTTTGGAGCTTCAGTCCAAGTTCTGTGGCCGAAAGGCATGGAATGAATTATAGCCTGGTAGTGCAGGGGTGCTTTCTGCTGCATTGAATCAGGTCTCTGTTGCAGCGCAATTGTCAATGTTCTCCATTTTAAGGAGTGCTTCGAGCTAGTGCATTTTGAGATATAGACTCCTAGCGTTAAGCAGCATGACCCTCAGATTGCATTTGTTTGTAGCTGTTACAGTGGTAATTTGGTCTTTGGAACACCATCTAAAAAGGCACTATAGGGGTGGCAAGAGCCTTGGCCAGTATCTGGAAGCCCAGGGGTGACAGATGCAGGCCATCTCTAGCAAAGCATCGAGGTCTGTCAATCATGTCATCCCAGGCAGACAGATACTGGATCCCCTTAGAATGACACCAGAAATTTAGCCAATTGTTGAAATCAATCATGTTCTGCTTGTACTGTGGATCATTCTGGGTGATGGTAGGATGCTGCTCAGGGCTAGGGTCATACCTGCCTGGGCTACATAATCTGAGAGCTCCTCCATGTCTGTTTTCATGTACTCCAGGGAGGTATGCCTCAGAGCATTCACACCCACATGTAGAATGACACAATCACATTTGTACCTGTTGTTGAGTGACCTGAGTACGTGCATTATGTGACAGATACTGGCTGAGTCAGATCTGACAATCAGATCCAAACCCATTAGATGAGGAAGAATGAAAACTGACAGCATCAGATCCAGAATTTAGTTTTTGATCCCACTGTATTCACATACTTATAAACACCCTTATCTCCTTTAAAAATCTTCATGGCTTGCTGCATGCAGCACCAGGACTTTCATATCAAAGAACTCTCTTTCCTTAGTTATGCCACAACATTCCCTTATTTGTTTATATGAAAAGTTATGTACTTACCATAACGATAGATCTGTGCTGTCTGTCTCCATCTGGTTCAACCTGTGGGACTTTGACTTGGATCTCGATTCTAAAGTATTTAGTTTATTTTGGCTCTGCTTCCCTTACCTGTAAGTCCATGTTCCTCCATCAACTCCCCAGATTGAGTCTGCCCCATGAGTAACAATATGTGATATAACATATCCATGTAGTCCCCACTTCCCCCACAGATACAAGGAAAAACACCCAGAGGAAAAGCAAGACTCTAGGCAAGCAGAAAGCAACAGTGCCTGCCGTCTGGTCATCACTGAGGGAAAACTTGTCAAATCAACAAGAAGGTCATGGGCAGGAGAGTGGGGAGGTTGAACCAGATGAAGACAGACAACATGGATCTATCATTATGGTAAGTTCATAATGTTCATGTCCAATGTTGTCTGCTCCATCTGCATTCAACCTGTGGAAAAGAGTCCCCAGCCACGACAATTCCTCAGAAGGAACTAAGGAAGGATATTCCCCAACAAAATAGAATCAAAAGAAGCCCTGGACCTGAATTGAATGTCCAGCTTATAATGCAGTAGAACAGATATCATCCATAGGCATTCTTGAAAGAAAAGGTGTAGAAGTAGCTACATCCCTAGTTGAATGACCTTCAGGCATTTGTGGCAGAGTCTTGCCTTTCAACAACTATGGAAACAAAATACAATGTGAGAGCCACTTGGATAAAGTTAATTTAGACACAGGTGAACCTAGCCTTGATTTTGAAAAGGAGATAAACAACTGGCTAGATTTTCTGAAAGACTTAGTACAGTCAAGATAAAATCATATGGTTGTCTGAATCTACCTTGGGTAAAAAGGAAGGGTTTGTATGAATAGAAACCCTATCCTTATGGAAAATTAAATAAGGAGGGGTAGAATCAGGTGCTTGTAATTCTGAAACCCTTTTGGCCGAGGTAATCGCCACCAAACAAAGTTTGCCAAGAGAAAAGCTTCAAATCTCTGGAGGCTGAAGGTTCAAAAGGGGGGGACAATTAGAACCTGAAGAACAAAGGGCAGATCTCATGGAAGAACCAGATTCTGTCCTGGAGAACGAAGACAAAAAGTACCTTTCCGAAAAGCCTTGGAGATGTTGACAGAAGCCAAGGACATATTATTTCTACCAATATGAAAGTTCAAAATGGCCGGTAAATGAACCTTGATAGTACAGAAATTAGAGCCGGAGCAAAACAGATCTGCTAGGAAATCCAAGACTGATTCAAAATCCCTATGCCCATAAAACAAATCTCTTCTGTTTACTGTAAAACACTTTTCTAGTGAATTCTTTCTGAGCAGAAGACAATATAGGATTGAAGTTTGAGGGGATCCAACCTGGTTGGATAACAGATGAGATCTGGAATGGGATCCAGCTTGTAAGGAGGATGCTTCAGAAGGGGCCACAGGAAGGAAAACCACACCTGGCAAGGCCAAAAGGGGGAGATGAGGATCTCTGAAGCTGTGCAACTGGCTGCTTTCTGAAGAAACTTCATTATCAGGGGAACTGGGGTGGGGGTAAGCATAAAGGAGACCCAGGGACCAAGCAAACATCAAATTTTCCCTGGGTGCCAATCCCTGAGGGGGGAACAAGGGCATAATAGCTGTCGCACTTGGTGTTGAATGGAGACGCAAACAGGTTGCAACATGGAGTGCCCCATGGCTGAAAAATATGGATTACTACGGTCGGATTTAGGGACAACAGAATGCTACTGCTGAGGCTGTCAGCCAGAATGTTGAAATTCCCTGGGATATGCATTTCCATCAGAAACTGCTGAGAGGAGAATACCCATTGCCAAACCCTAATGGCCTCCAGAAAAAGAAGATAAGAGCATGTTCCTCCTTGTTTGTGGAGGTACCAGATGACATACATGTTGTCTGTCTGTATCACAGTCACATCTCTGGGAAGGATTGCCAATCATTTGTTTCCTTTTCTCCTACCAGATTAGGCAAACCAGTAAAGTCTGCAATCCCAGGAGGACTGCTCTCATCTCCATAATGCTGATGTGAATGTGAGCCTCTGCAGAAGATCAGGTCTCTTGAACAGTCCTCCCTTCAAAATGCCCCAACCCCACCGCAAGAGGGAGGTGTCCATGGTGACTGTGGCCAAAGTAGAAGGAATTACAAATGTCTTCCCTTATGTTACCAATGCAACCTGTAACCACCAGTGAATCTGCTTGTGACACAATTATCAGACATATTGGGAAATACAAAGGATGCATAAAGAGGAACCACTGAATGGCCAGTGTCCATTGTAGGATCCTCATCTGATATCTGGCTAAAGGGACCATTCCTATCAATGCTACCATAATGCCCAAAAGCCTTATAAGTGCATGAGCTGGAGGTTTGGGAATTGAAAGCATTGACAGGTCCTGAGCTCAAACGCTGAAAACTCTGGAGCCTGAGAGCTTGGCAATCCAATGCACTGTATGCAGATGACATCCTATGAACTCTAAGCCTTGTATAGGCTGAAGGCTTGATTTTAGGGTAATTGACTGTTATGCCTAGGTTGTCATAGAGGTGGATCAAGGAATCCCTGGCTGAGATCAACAATGCCTTTGTGGGGGCAATGAGGAGCCAATCATCCAGGTATGGGAAGACCTGAAATTCCTCCATCCACAGCCAGGTTGTGACCAGTGCCTTGCACTTGGTAAACACCTGTGGGTTGTGGTGAAACCAAATGTCCGGGCCCTAAACCAAAAGTGATTGGTTCACAGTCAGAAGCAAATGAACCTCTGAGAACACCAATCTATCTTTATGGTAGGTGTCCTTGAGGTCTATCAAGCGCATCCAATTGTCCTTCCTCAGTAGGGGCAATATGGACTGCTCCATGACCATCTGAAACATGGTGTTTTTGATTAATTTGTTCAGCTTGCTCAGGTCCAAGATTGGTATGAGATTCTTTGTTTTCTTTCATGCTAAAAGGAATCTGGAATAGACCCCAAATCCTATCTGGTCTGGTGGGACCTCCTGGATTTCTCAATTTGAGAGCAGTTACTGGAGCTTTGCTGCTGCAAGGTACCTCTGATGAGGTGGAACATTGGGGACATGTTTTGGGACACCCTTTGGAGATTTTCTAAATGGGATAACAAAATCTCTGGTTATGACTGTCAGCACCCAGGTATCTGAGGTGATGGCCTTCCAAGCTTTGAGGTGGAGAGCTAGATGACCCCCAATTGCCTGCATTTGGCCAACCCTTCAGGATCACTAGGGCCTGCCAGAAAAAGCCTCATGGAAGCCCTGATTCTGAGGACCACCTGTGCTCTTAGGGTGACATCCATTATAATTATCCCCCACCTTGGAAAAAACCTTGCTGAGGAGCTTCCCAGGAAAAGAAATGTGACCATCTGAATAAGAGTCACTTACCTACTTTCTGGTTCCTAGAGAAGGATTGCTGGGAGGTGGAAAAGCAAACTCCAGTGGTGGACAGTGTCTTCCCATCCTGTTATCTCCTTGTTAATGTATCCTTAACTTTGGGTCCAAACAAAGGCACTGATGAATGACTCTTTGAAGCAGTCTGAAAAGTTGCACAGCCACATTCAGGTGTGGCACCTCAGCACAATACTGGAACCTGCCTGCTTGGATGCTCCATCAGCCACATTCAAAATAAGTCTCATAGAATTGTAGGTGATGGAAGTCAAGGTGCACAAAATGAATCTCCAGCTTCTTCAGGGTATCCAGAGACTGTTGTGTCTTGAGGGTGCTTGACACTTTTCAGACAAGATATCACTGAAGCCTTGTCACGCGTGATAAGTAATTAATTAGCCTCACAGTAAAAGTGGATGAGCCATAGGATCTCTTCCCTAATAAATCCAGTGCCTGAGACTCCCTGTTCAGAGGGTGAATCGAGGAGCTCTCTTCAGAAATCTCCTTTGTGGTAGCTGCTGCACCACAATGGCATTGATGGCTGGA
This sequence comes from Protopterus annectens, assembly GCF_019279795.1. Lineage (NCBI taxonomy): Eukaryota > Metazoa > Chordata > Ceratodontiformes > Protopteridae > Protopterus > Protopterus annectens. The sequence continues at coordinate 803,934,483 of NC_056730.1, forward strand.
CCCTTTCTGCAATGAGTCCTGTCTTTGTCAGGTGTCCAAGGGATTGGTTCTACTGTGTTGGGCTCCATCCAAGTCCTCCAGGACAGTGGATTTATGAGGGTATTTGGAGGGGGAAGAACCCAGGGCATGGATAGGCCTATGCAAAAAGCTTCCAGAAAAATTTACTTCCCAGAGAGGGAGCTTCAGTGGTCCAGCTCCCGTGCTGGTGAAGCAGGTCCAATAAATTGCCAAAAGAGATGTTATCACTCAGGGAGTTGGGGAAACCCTCTCCTTCTTTGACGTCAGTATCTTCAGTGAGGGATTCTTCAAGATAATCCAAGTGCATCCTCTTCCATGTTCTCTTCCCCAAAATCTCCCACTATGATGAAGCTGGAGAAGAGGGGGAAGAATAGAGTAACCCCTCCATGAGGCAACCTGGAGGCTATTTGTTGTAGGCTGTCCAGGAACAGCCTGATGAGTGGTCAGAGGAACAGATGAAAAATGAGAGGTGTTGTCAGCTGGAGACATCTGACCCTTCTCTCTAGCTGAGAAAAAAAAGTTATGCACACACCATAATATTCCTTCTCTGTTGTAAATTTTCATTCTTCCTCAACTGACAGATTTGGATCTGACTTGGCCCCTTCTACCAAAATATTTGAATCCTTGAACCTTCGAGCTCCTCCCTTTACCATTAATGCCCCACCTTACACTGAGTTTGCTGCCCTAGATATAAAAGGACAACCTATTACAGAAATTACCAAAGGCAGAAAAGAAAGAGGAAGCTGGAGCGCAAACAAGGAACAGAGATTCCTGTACAAGTCTTAGATCTTTCCGGAAGCAAAGGATGGAGGTAGGTGGATGGTAGGTTGAAGAAGAATGAAAACTGATAACACAGATGGAACATTATGGTGAGTACATAACTTTTTTATCTGATGTTATCCTTTTCCTGCATTCCCCAACTGATGGGACAGAGTCCCCAGCTACTGTAACATTGGGAGGCTATTACGGAAGGATACTTTGGAGCACAGTTGAGCCAAAGGTAGCCCTGTTCTTGGAAATTAAATCCAACTTGTAATGAGCAATGAAAGTGTAAGGATTAGCCCAAGTTGCAGCTGCACAAATGTCATCTAAAGAGGGTCTTGACAAAAAGGCTGACAAAGCTGTCACAGACATAGTGAAATGGGGTCTAGGAGGTTTAGGCAAATATAATCCTAATTTGTAGTAGAAAAAGGTTATGCATTCAGTCAACCACTTGGCCAACATAACCTTAGATACTGGTTCACCTAATCTGGTAAGAGAAAAGGAAACAAATAATTGGTCAGGCTTCATATAGTCTTAGGTTCCATGAAGAAATAAACAAAGTTGTCTATGTACATCCAAAAAGTGTAACATTTACTCTTCTTTGTTGGAAAGGTTAGGAAAGAAAACTAGGAGATTAATTATCTGATCAACATTTGACTGAGAGGCTACCTTAGGTAAAAATGGTGTGCATGTTCACAATGACACCATGTCTTTGTGAAAATCAGGTAAGGAAGCTTTGAGGATAGAGCCTGGAGTTTAGATGCTCTTCTAGGTGATGTAACAGCAACCAGAAAAAATAGTCTTCCAAGATAGAAATTTATGATTTGCTTTGGCTGAAGGTTCAAAAGGAGATTGAGTTAAGGCTTGAAGCATTATATTTAAATTGCACAGAGAATTAGGGTCTTTTAATGGAGGTCTAAGCAAAAAGGCTCTATTGAGAAATTCCTTGCATAGTTTAGAAGGTACTATGGTAGAGTTATTTTTACCCAGATGGAAATTAGAAATGGCAGGCAACTAAACTTTAATAGTTGAGAAACTAGCTTCTTCATTAAAGATTAAAGCTAAAAATTCAAGGATCACTGGCACAGGAACTGAAAAAGGGTCCAGATCTTTGTTAAGAACCCAAAAGACAAACCTCTACCATTTATTCACGTAAGCCTTTCTAGTACAAGCCTTATTGGAAGATAGCAAAATATGGCAGACTGGGGAAGACAGCCTGTGCTGTCTAGCAATCAGTGGAACTTGAGGAACCATGTGGTCAACTTGATTCCTGTTATGTCTGGATAAGTCATGCCTGTCAAGTGAGACAGGAGGTCTGGAGCTTGATCCAGAAGCCACAGTAGACTTTAGAGGTGAGGCCAGGGAAATGAGAACCAAATCTGATGAGGCCAAAAGGGCACAATAAGAATCACTGTGCTCTTCAACCAATGTGCTTTCTGAAAAAACTTGGGAATTAATTGCAAGGGTGAAAAAACATAAAAGAGACAGAAGAGCTAATTATGAACTACAGCATCTCTCAGTGACTCCCTCGATGGAGGGATCATGGTAAAGAACCTGCTGCACTTGTTGTTGAGGGAGAGGCAAAAAGATCACAGCATGGTCAGCCCCATTGATGGAAAATTCTCTCCACCACATTGACGTTGAGACACTACTCATCAGGCATCAAAATGGATCTGCTTAGTTTGTCTGCAATCACACTGGATTTCCCCAGAATGTGCACTGCTATTAGAAAATCATTGGAAGAGATTATCCAGTACCATCCTCTCATAGCTTCTTGGCAAAGAGGGTAAGATCTGGGTCTGCTTTATTTGCTGATGTACCAGACTACCAACATATTGTCTGTCTTTATTGTAATTGCCCTGGGAGGGAGAATGTTTTGAAAGGCCTGCAACCCTAGGAGGACAGATCTCTTCTCCAGGACAATGATATTCATCTTGCCTGTTTGGGTAACCATGTACCTTGGAATGTCTTTCCCAAATAGCCCATCCCAACCTGAATTGGGAAGAGTCTGTGCTCACCATGGCCTTGGCAAGGGAAAAACACAGGGACAGTCTACTTGGAGTTGGTTTGAATGAATCCACCATAGAAAATATCTTGTGCACTCTTGCATGATCTTGACTGGCATGAATGATGGATGTTGGAGAATGGACCACTGAGTCAACAAACTCCACTGAAGGGTTATCATATAGTAGCTGGCATAAGGGACAAGGGTGATAGCTGCTGTCATGCAACCCAAACCATGAAATCTCAGTCAGGCTGGAAGAGATGAACCACTTTCTTAACTTGGGACTGCAGTGTGATTATTCGAGAAGAAGAAAGAGAGGCTGTCTATCTGAATGTGTCTAAAAAAGCACCTATGAATGCTAGACTCTGTGTTGGGCTGAGTTGAGACTTGATGTAATTGACTGTTATTCCTAGAAGCAAACACAAATGAAGCAAGTAGTCCCTTGTCTGTAGAAGTCAATGCCTGGTTAGGGCAGTAAGGAGCCACTCCTTTAGATATGGAAACACCTGGAATCCCAGCAATCTGAAGTCGGCTGCTACCACTGCCATGCATTTAGTGAACATGTGGTGAGACCAAAGGGTACTGCTCTAAACTAGAAATGACTGGCTGCCAGCCAGAAGTGCAGGTATCTCCTGGAGTGCGTGTTCATTTTGATATGATAGTACGCATTCCAAAGATCTATTGAACACATTCAATCATCCTTTTGGAGCAGAGGCAAAATGAACTGAACCATGACCATCTGAAATATTATATAATAAACAAACTGGACTAACTTACTGAGATTCAAAATTGGTCTCAAGTACCCTGTCTTTTGTGGCACTAAGAAGAATCTTGAATAACTTCCAAACCTTCTCTTGTCTGGAGGGATGTCTTGGATGACTCTTTTTTGTAGCAGAGGTTTTATTTCCAGAGTTGCTGCTTCCTTCTGGGTAGTGAAGATTTTCTTCATAACTGTGTGAGGGTTAGAGAAAATGGTATGGTATAAGCACTGACTGTGATCCTCTGCACCTGGAAATCTTTTGTGATAGATAGCCAGGTTCTCTGGTGCAGAGCTAAATGACCCCTGACTGCCTCCAGAGTGGAAAAGTTGGGTCTCCTTTCAGGAAAGCTGATAGGCTTATCTTAGAAGGAATCTCTAAAGCCCTGGTTCTGCAGACCACCTCTACTATGAAGGTGGCATCTTCCATTCGAGATTACACCCTCTTCCCCTGGTGGATCTATCTCCATGTGAATCCTGGAAAGGACCATGGGCTTTCCTAAACCAATTTTTTTCTACCACCTCGCTGGTTGTTACAGTAGGCTCTTTGAGGGGTAGAAAAATGTACACCCATGGCAGATAGGGCCTGTCCCATTTGTTCACACCTGGAGTGAGTGTCCTTAAACTTGAGGCCAAACAGAGAAGACCCTTCAAAAGGCATATGACACAAGAAGACTTAAAAGATTCCACAAAATCACATACACACATCCAGGCATGTCTTTGGACAGCTACACCTGAACCCATCACCCATGAGGTATGTTCCACAGAATAGAAGATCAACCTCATGGCACATTTGAGATAAATTGGGGGGTGTCCATTTGCGAGGAGATTCTGTTTCCATCTTTATAGGTTCATAGGTGGTTACTAGGCTATTGACCCGAAGGTCTTCATAAGCCAAGCCATGTGTACCCATAATAATACTAGAGAAACCCAATGTAAGGATTATGTCTAAACTTGAGATATTAGTTAGCAATGACTGCCCATATCTAGGAGAGTCATAGGTGAAATCTCTGGAAAGAATTTACCATTTCTAATCCAGTCATCCAGGCTATGCTTAAACAGGGTCATAGAGGGGATCTGTTTGATGTGAATTGGTAGCCTATTCCAGAGGAGTGGCAACCTCTGAGAGAATATCTGTCTCTCCAGCAGGTCCGATTAATATTGCAGGCCAGGTTAAGGTCCCGGGAGCAGTTTACCCTTGTCTCATTTGACTTGCACATGTGCAGCATTTCCATTAGGTTTAGGTTTGAGATTGCTCTGTAGACCAGGTACAATTCTCCTCTAAGTAGTCTGTATGCTACTGAGTACAGTGGCAATGTCTTCAGTCTGTCAATGTATGACATGTGCTGGAAACCCTGAATTTTCTTGGTTAGAAATCTCTGAGGTCTCTCAAGTTGCTGCAGGTGCCTGGTAAGGTACATACAAAAGGAAGCATTGTCACTAAAGCAGATACACACTTCCCAAATCTATCTAATGCTCTAGAATCTCTATTAGGGGGTGGACAGAACAACTCTGTTCTGCCAGTTCTTTCTTTGTAGCTGCCGCCACAACCATGGAGTCAAGTGGTACTCCCTTGCTCCAGTGTGCATGGTCTTTGGGGGCTAGAATTTTATCCAGTCTATTTGGTATTGGATTAACACAGTCCAGCTCCTTCCACATCCACTGAGAGACTAGGTCAATGAGCTCATTGGCTGGGGGGGATCATCCAAGAAGTACATGGGCAAGACACAAAAGCCTCCAGGAACATTGATTCTTCCTGAAAGGGAGTGTCAGAAGATCAACCATCTTTTTGCTTCAGGAGCTCCAGGATGTTTCCAAAGGAGATGTCATCAGGTGGAGATCTGGGGGACCCGAACCCCTCATCCAAATTGGTATCCTCTGTGAGAGATTTCTGGTGGAAGCTAAGTGCCTCCTTTTACACCTTCTCTTCTGAGGAACTTCCTCAGTAGGGTGTTCTGGGGAATTGTTGGAAGAGATAACAATGTCCTGAAGGACCAGCTGGAGACTCATTTGGGTCAGCTGTCCCAGTGGAAGAGATGATCAAAGTTGAAAGTAAAGAATAATATGAGGTAGGGTTGTCTGATCTGAGGGGGGAGCAAGGATGTCTCATCTCTAGCAGAGGAGAAAATTCACTCCAAAACCTCAAAGGCAAAACACCTAGGAGAAACAGAAGTTGATGACTCAAAAGCTGGAATATCTCAAATTGTCAGCTTCTGCAACCCTATCAGCACTCTTCCCAAGGAGGGAGTTGGACCCGAGCTATCTAGTACTGAGGCTCTGATTGGTACAGGTGGCTCCAAAAGTTTCAGAGTTGACTACATACTCCCAGCTCCAGAGCCAAGACATCAGCTCTGAAACTCTTCCAACACTGAGATGATTGGTGCCAGTTTTCTCAGGAGAACCATCAAATAGTCTTCACATCCACAGTAGACACCCCCAGGGATCTCGGATCTCAGATTCAAAGGCTCCAAAACAGAAGGTTGGATTGCAGAAGAAGATATTAGAGGGGAGGTGGACAGATGTCAGCTGTCTTATGGGGATAGTTGGGGTTGAAGCCAGGAATCCCCCATCTTAGTCTATGCTCTGAGGAACTTCCTTTTCATCCTGTACACATCTGCTTCTGAAAGACTTCTGGAGGATCTCAGAGAAGACATAGTGAAAGGAGGCCTAGAGTGTCTTCAAGGTGACTCCTCTAAGAATGGAGAAGGAAGCCAGGATGGAATCAGATCCAAGAGGAGTGGTGAGACTGGAGCTGAGAGGACCTTGGTTTTTGAACTGTCAGTTCTGAGACAGACAGATCCAAATTTTTATGAAGTTTACCAGGAGACTCTGTTGAAGGAGCCAAAGTCGACAATGAAGATCAGTCCGGAGCCCTTTTCGGGACTCCTTTTCTTTAGGCAAAGTATCAGCCTTACTTTTGTCTGATTTTTTTGAGGGGTTTGAGCCTCAGCAACCGAAGCAGTAGAAGAAGAAGGCAAAAGACCTCACAGAACTAATTTATTCTGGCAATCGGTTAATGCTCTGCTGTTAAAACTAGAGCAGCTTGCACAATCCACTTAAAGCTGTGCATGACCCAGACAGTATACCCATTCCCTGTGGGTATTTGAGTTTCAAAGCTTATGCCTACAGGATACATATTTTTTAAACCTAGAGGGTCTGTCCAACATATTAGCAGAACAACTCCACACACAGCAAAATGCAGGAAAGCAACAACCATCTTTGCCAGGCAAAAACTATTCTAAAAAGCTACAAAGCTTTTTTTACTTAATAAAGAAGGAAGAAAGAAAGATAGAGAAAAACTACCAATAATGGTAGAAAAAGTATTGAGAGGAGTACAGTGAGATTCCAACAATGGTACCAACAGAAGTACCAAAAAGCAGTAACTAAAACAGTAAAGGATAAACTAATTCAGTCAATTTTGGGTGGTAGGAAGAAGAAAGGTACAAGGAAACTTAAACTAGCTCACAATAAATGTGGGAGATGGATAATATCCAAACAACATTTGAGAGCAAGGAATCTGCATCTGATAGCTAATGACAAGAAAGGAGATCTCCGGTACTGTTAGGTTGGCAGGACATTATGGGCAAAGGGAGTAGCTCAAGAGTTCTAGGATCCAATGATCTGGTAGAAGCAGCTAGTCAGATCTGACTGTTAGGTCTGAATCCATCAGCTGAGGAATGAATGAAAAGGACAACATCAGATCATCCTATCAACAAAGTCGTAGGCCGAGGCCGAAACAGACCACTAGGATCCAAGGGTCCTAGAACCTGAGGGTACCAAATGCAACCCCAAACCAGAAGGGGCTGCACCTAGACCCAACACTGAGATCAAAACTGAACTATCTAAGGTCGAAGCTCTGAGAGGGAGTGATCATCTCAAAGTAGGAACCTGTCTACCTTGATCCAGAAACTTCAGTATCAACACCATAGCTCTGCAGTGCCAACAGCCCCGAACAAGTTGGTGTCAAAACCACCAAGGAAAAAGATGGATCCGAAGACTGCTAGGTTTTGCTGCATGCAGCACCAGAACTTTCATATCAAAGAACTCTCTTTCCTTAGTTATGCCACAACATTCTCTTATTTATTTATATGAAAAGTTATGTACTTACCATAACGATAGATCTGTGCTGTCTGTCTCCATCTGGTTCAACCTGTGGGACTTTGACTTGGATCTCGATTCTAAAGTATTTAGTTTATTTTGGCTCTGCTTCCCTTACCTGTAAGTCCATGTTCCTCCATCAACTCCCCAGATTGAGTCTGCCCCATGAGTAACAATATGTGATATAACATATCCATGTAGTCCCCACTTCCCCCACAGATACAAGGAAAAACACCCAGAGGAAAATCAAGACTCTAGGCAAGCAGAAAGCAACAGTGCCTGCCGTCTGGTCATCACTGAGGGAAAACTTGTCAAATCAACAAGAAGGTCATGGGCAGGAGAGTGGGGAGGTTGAACCAGATGAAGACAGACAACATGGATCTATCATTATGGTAAGTTCATAATGTTCATGTCCAATGTTGTCTGCTCCATCTGCATTCAACCTGTGGAAAAGAGTCCCCAGCCACGACAATTCCTCAGAAGGAAATAAGGAAGGATATTCCCCAACAAAATAGAATAAAAAGAAGCCCTGGACCTGAATTGAATGTCCAGCTTATAATGCAGTAGAACAGATATCATCCATAGGCATTCTTGAAAGAAAAGGTGTAGAAGTAGCTACATCCCTAGTTGAATGACCTTCAGGCATTTGTGGCAGAGTCTTGCCTTTCAACAACTATGGAAACAAAATACAATGTGAGAGCCACTTGGATAAAGTTAATTTAGACACAGGTGAACCTAGCCTTGATTTTGAAAAGGAGATAAACAACTGGCTAGATTTTCTGAAAGACTTAGTACAGTCAAGATAAAATCATATGGTTGTCTGAAGCTACCTTGGGCAAAAAGGAAGGGTTTGTATGAATAGAAACCCTATCCTTATGGAAAATTAAATAAGGAGGGGTAGAATCATGTGCTTGTAATTCTGAAACCCTTTTGGCCGAGGTAATCACCACCAAACAAAGTTTGCCAAGAGAAAAGCTTCAAATCTCTGGAGGCTGAAGGTTCAAAAGGGGGGGACAATTAGAACCTGAAGAACAAAGGGCAGATCCCATGGAAGAACCAGATTCTGTCCTGGAGAACGAAGACAAAAAGTACCTTTCCGAAAAGCCTTGGAGATCTTGACAGAAGCCAAGGACATATTATTTCTACCAATATGAAAGTTCAAAATGGCCGGTAAATGAACCTTGATAGTACAGAAATTAGAGCCGGAGCAAAACAGATCTGCTAGGAAATCCAAGACTGATTCTAAATCCCTATGCCCATAAAACAAATCTCTTCTGTTTACTGTAAAACACTTTTCTAGTGAATTCTTTCTGAGCAGAAGACAATATAGGATTGAAGTTTGAGGGGATCCAGCCTGGTTGGATAACAGATGAGATCTGGAATGTGATCCAGCTTGTAAGGGGGATGCTTCAGAAGGGGCCACAGGAAGGAAAAACACACCTGGCAAGGCCAAAAGGGGGAGATGAGGATCTCTGAAGCTGTGCAACTGGCTGCTTTCTGAAGAAACTTCATTATCAGGGGAACTGGGGTGGGGGTAAGCATAAAGGAGACCCAGGGACCAAGCAAACATCAAATTTTCCCTGGGTGCCAATCCCTGAGGGGGGAACAAGGGCGTAATAGCTGTCGCACTTGGTGTTGAATGGAGACGCAAACAGGTTGCAACACGGAGTGCCCCATGGCTGAAAAATATGGATTACTACTGTCGGATTTAGGGACAACAGAATGCTACTGCTGAGGCTGTCAGCCAGAATGTTGAAATTCCCTGGGATATGCATTTCCATCAGAAACTGCTGAGAAGAGAATACCCATTGCCAAACCCTAATGGCCTCCTGAAAAAGAAGATAAGAACATGTTCCTCCTTGTTTGTGGAGGTACCAGATGACATACATGTTGTCTGTCTGTATCACAGTCACATCTCTGGGAAGGATTGCCAATCATTTGTTTCCTTTTCTCCTACCAGATTAGGCAAACCAGTAAAGTCTGCAATCCCAGGAGGACTGCTCTCATCTCCATAATGCTGATGTGAATGTGAGCCTCTGCAGAAGATCAGGTCTCTTGAACAGTCCTCCCTTCAAAATGCCCCAACCCCACCGTAAGAGGGAGGTGTCCATGGTGACTGTGGCCAAAGTAGAAGGAATTACAAATGTCTTCCCTTATGTTACCAATGCAACCTGTAACCACCAGTGAATCTGCTTGTGACACAATTATCAGACATATTGGGAAATACAAAGGATGCATAAGGAGGAACCACTGAATGGCCACTGTCCATTGAAGGATCCTCATCTGATATCTGGCTAAAGGGACCATTCCTATCAATGCTACCATAATGCCCAAAAGCCTTATAAGTGCATGAGCTGGAGGCTTGGGAATTGAAAGCATTGACAGGTCCTGAGCTCAAACGCTGAAAACTCTGGAGCCTGAGAGCTTGGCAATCCAATGCACTGTATGCAGATGACATCCTATGAACTCTAAGCCTTGTGTAGGCTGAAGGCTTGATTTTAGGGTAATTGACTGTTATGCCTAGGTTGTCATAGAGGTGGATCAAGGAATCCCTGGCTGAGATCAACAATGCCTTTGTGGGGGCAATGAGGAGCCAATCGTCCAGGTATGGGAAGACCTGAAATTCCTCCATCCACAGCCAGGTTGTGACCAGTGCCTTGCACTTGGTAAACACCTGTGGGTTGTGGTGAAACCAAATGTCCGGGCCCTAAACCAAAAGTCATTGGTTCACAGTCAGAAGTAAATGAACCTCTGAGAACACCAATCTATCTTTATGGTAGGTGTCCTTGAGGTCTATCAAGCGCATCCAATTGTCCTTCCTCAGTAGGGGCAATATGGACTGCTCCATGACCATCTGAAACATGGTGTTTTTGATGAATTTGTTCAGCTTGCTCAGGTCCAAGATTGGTATGAGATTCTTTGTTTTCTTTCATGCTAAAAGGAATCTGGAATAGACCCCAAATCCTATCTGGTCTGGTGGGACCTCCTGGATTTCTCAATTTGAGAGCAGTTACTGGAGCTTTGCTGCTGCAAGGTACCTCTGATGAGGTGGAACATTGGGGACATGTTTTGGGACACCCTTTGGAGATTTTCTAAATGGGATAACAAAATCTCTGGTTATGACTGTCAACACCCAGGTATCTGAGGTGATGGCCTTCCAAGCTTTGAGGTGGAGAGCTAGATGACCCCCAATTGCCTGCATTTGGCCAACCCTTCAGGATCACTAGGGCCTGCCAGAAAAAGCCTCATGGAAGCCCTGATTCTGAGGACCACCTGTGCTCTTAGGGTGACATCCATTATAATTATCCCCCACCTTGGAAAAAAACCTTGCTGAGGAGCTTCCCAGGAAAAGAAATGTGACCATCTGAATAAGAGTCACTTACCTCCTTTCTGGTTCCTAGAGAAGGATTGCTGGGAGGTAGAAAAGCAAACTCCAGTGGTGGACAGTGTCTTCCCATCCTGTTATCTCCTTGTTAATGTATCCTTAACTTTGGGTCCAAACAAAGGCACTGATGAATGACTCTTTGAAGCAGTCTGCAAAGTTGCACAGCCACATTCAGGTGTGGCACCTCAGCACAATACTGGAACCTGCCTGCTTGGATGCTCCATCAGCCACATTCAAAATAAGTCTCATAGAATTGTAGGTGATGGAAGTCAAGGTGCACAAAATGAATCTCCAGCTTCTTCAGGGTATCCAGAGACTGTTGTGTCTTGAGGGTGCTTGACACTTTTCAGACAAGATATCACTGAAGCCTTGTCACGTGTGATAAGTAATTAATTAGCCTCACAGTAAAAGTGGATGAGCCATAGGATCTCTTCCCTAATAAATCCAGTGCCTGAGACTCCCTGTTCAGAGGGTGAATCGAGGAGCTCTCTTCAGAAATCTCCTTTGTGGTAGCTGCTGCACCACAATGGCATTGATGGCTGGACCCTTTCTGCAATGAGTCCTGTCTTTGTCAGGTGTCCAAGGGATTGGTTCTACTGTGTTGGGCTCCATCCAAGTCCTCCAGGACAGTGGATTTATGAGGGTATTTGGAGGGGGAAGAACCCAGGGCATGGATAGGCCTATGCAAAAAGCTTCCAGAAAAATTTACTTCCCAGAGAGGGAGCTTCAGTGGTCCAGCTCCCGTGCTGGTGAAGCAGGTCCAATAAATTGCCAAAAGAGATGTTATCACTCAGGGAGTTGGAGAAACCCTCTCCTTCCTTGATGTCAGTATATTCAGTGAGGGATTCTTCAAGATAATCCAAGTGCATCCTCTTCCATGTTCTCTTCCCCAAAATCTCCCACTATGATGAAGCTGGAGAAGAGGGGGAAGAATAGAGTAACCCCTCCATGAGGCAACCTGGAGGCTATTTGTTGTAGGCTGTCCAGCAACAGCCTGATTAGTGGTCAGAGGAACAGATGAAAAATGAGAGGTGTTGTCAGCTGGAGACATCTGACCCTTCTCTCTAGCTGAGAAAAAAAAGTTATGCACACACCATAATATTCCTTCTCTGTTGTAAATTTTCATTCTTCCTCAACTGACAGATTTGGATCTGACTTGGCCCCTTCTACCAAAATATTTGTATCCTTGAACTTTCGAGCTCCTCCCTTTACCATTAATGCCCCACCTTACACTGAGTTTGCTGCCCTAGATATAAAAGGACAACCTATTACAGAAATTACCAAAGGCAGAAAAGAAAGAGGAAGCTGGAGCGCAAACAAGGAACAGAGATTCCTGTACAAGTCTTAGATCTTTCCGGAAGCAAAGGATGGAGGTAGGTGGATGGTAGGTTGAAGAAGAATGAAAACTGATAACACAGATGGAACATTATGGTGAGTACATAACTTTTTTATCTGATGTTATCCTTTTCCTGCATTCCCCAACTGATGGGACAGAGTCCCCAACTACTGTAACATTGGAAGGCTATTATGGAAGGATACTTTGGAGCACAGTTGAGCCAAAGGTAGCCCTGTTCTTGGAAATTAAATCCAACTTGTAATGAGCAATGAAAGTGTAAGGATTAGCCCAAGTTGCAGCTATCATCTAAAGAGGGTCTTGACAAAAAGGCTGACAAAGCTGTCACAGACATAGTGAAATGGGGTCTAGGAGGTTTAGGCAAATATAATCCTAATTTGTAGTAGAAAAAGGTTATGCATTCAGTCAACCACTTGGCCAACATAACCTTAGATACTGGTTCACCTAATCTGGTAAGAGAAAAGGAAACAAATAATTGGTCAGGCTTCCTATAGTCTTCGGTTCCATGAAGAAAAAAACAAAGTTGTCTATGTACATCCAAAAAGTGTAACATCTACTCCTCTTTGTTGGAAAGGTTAGGAAAGAAAACTAGGAGATTAATGATCTGATTTACATTTGACTGAGAGGCTACCTTAGGTAAATATGGTGTGCATGTTCACAATGACACCATGTCTTTGTGAAAATCAGGTAAGGAAGCTTTGAGGATAGAGCCTGGAGTTTAGATGCTCTTCTAGGTGATGTAACAGCAACCAGAAAAAATAGTCTTCCAAGATAGAAATTTATGATTTGCTTTGGCTGAAGGTTCAAAAGGAGATTGAGTTAAGGCTTGAAACATTATATTTAAATTGCACAGAGAATTAGGGTCTTTTAATGGAGGTCTAAGCAAAAAGGCTCTATTGAGAAATTCCTTGCATAGTTTAGAAGGTACTATGGTAGAGTTATTTTTACCCAGATGGAAATTAGAAATGGCAGGCAACTAAACTTTAATAGTTGAGAAACTAGCTTCTTCATTAAAGATTAAAGCTAAAAATTCAAGGATCGCTGGCACAGGCACTGAAAAAGGGTCCAGATCTTTGTTAAGAACCCAAAAGACAAACCTCTACCATTTATTCACGTAAGCCTTTCTAGTGCAAGCCTTATGGGAAGATAGCAAAATATGGCAGACTGGGGAAGACAGCCTGTGCTGTCTAGCAATCAGTGGAACTTGAGGAACCATGTGGTCAACTTGATTCCTGTTATGTCTGGATAAGTCATGCCTGTCAAGTGAGACAGGAGGTCTGGAGCTTGATCCAGAAGCCACAGTAGACTTTAGAGGTGAGGCCAGGGAAATGAGAACCAAATCTGATGAGGCCAAAAGGGCACAATAAGAATCACTGTGCTCTTCAACCAATGTGCTTTCTGAAAAAACTTGGAAATTAATTGCAAGGGTGAAAAAGCATAAAAGAGATGGAAGAGCTAATTATGAACTACAGCATCACTCAGTGACTCCCTCGATGGAAGGATCATGGTAAAGAACCTGCTGCACTTGTTGTTGAGGGGAGAGGCAAAAAGATCACAGCATGGTCGGCCCCATTGATGGAAAATTCTCTCCACCACATTGACGTTGAGACACTACTCATCAGGCATCAAAATGGATCTGCTTAGTTTGTCTGCAATCACACTGGATTTCCCCAGAATGTGCATTGCTATTAGAAAATCATTGGAAGAGATTATCCAGTACCATCCTCTCATAGCTTCTTGGCAAAGAGGGTAAGATCTGGGTCTGCTTTATTTGTTGATGTACCAGACTACCAACATATTGTCTGTCTTTATTGTAATTGCCCTGGGAGGGAGAATGTTTTGAAAGGCCTGCAACCCTAGGAGGACAGATCTCTTCTCCAGGACAATGATATTCATCTTGCCTGTTTGGGCAACCATGTACCTTGGAATGTCTTTCCCAAGTAGCCCATCCCAACCTGAATTGGGAAGAGTCTGTGCTCACCATGGCCTTGGCAAGGGAAAAACACAGGGACAGTCTACTTGGAGCTGGTTTGAATGAATCCACCATAGAAAATATCTTGTGCACTCTTGCATGATCTTGACTGGCATGAATGATGGATGTTGGAGAATGGACCACTGAGTCAACAAACTCCACTGAAGGATTATCATATAGTAGCTGGCATAAGGGACAAGGGTGATAGCTGCTGTCATGCAACCCAAACCATGAAATCTCAGTCAGGCTGGAAGAGATGAACCACTTTCTTGACTTGAGACTGCATTTGCCTATTCGAGAAGAAGAAAGAGAGGCTGTCTATCTGAATGTGTCCAAACAAGCACCTATGAATGCTAGACTCTGTGTTGGGCTGAGTTGAGACTTGATGTAATTGACTGTTATTCCTAGAAGCAAACACAAATGAAGCAAGTAGTCCCTTGTCTGTAGAAGTCAATGCCTGGTTAGGGCAGTAAGGAGCCACTCCTTTAGATATGGAAACACCTGGAATCCCAGCAATCTGAAGTCAGCTGCTACCACTGCCATGCATTTAGTGAACATGTGGTGAGACCAAAGGGTACTGCTCTAAACTAGAAATGACTGGCTGCCAGCCAGAAGTGCAGGTATCTCCTGGAGTGCTTGTTCATTTTGATATGATAGTATGCATTCCAAAGATCTATTGAACACATTCAATCATCCTTTTGGAGCAGAGGCAAAATGAACTGAACCATGACCATCTGAAACATTATATAATAAACAAACTGGACTAACTTACTGAGATTCAAAATTGGTCTCAAGTACCCTGTCTTTTTTGGCACTAAGAAGAATCTTGAATAACTTCCAAACCTTCTCTTGTCTGGAGGGATGTCTTGGATGACTCTTTTTTGTAGCAGAGTTTTATTTCCAGAGTTGCTGCTTCCTTCTGGGTAGTGAAGATTTTCTTCATAACTGTGTGAGGGTTAGAGAAAATGGTATGGTATAAGCACTGACTGTGATCCTCTGCACCTGGAAATCTTTTGTGATAGATAGCCAGGTTCTCTGGTGCAGAGCTAAATGACCCCTGACTGCCTCCAGAGTGGAAAAGTTGGGTCTCCTTTCAGGAAAGCTGATAGGCTTATCTTAGAAGGAATCTCTAAAGCCCTGGTTCTGCAGACCACCTCTACTATGAAGGTGGCATCTTCCATTCGAGATTACCACCTCTTCCCCTGGAGGATCTATCTCCATGTGAATCCTGGAAAGGACCATGGGCTTTCCTAAACCAATTTTTTTCTACCACCTCACTGGTTCTTACAGTAGGCTCTTTGAGGGGTAGAAAAATGTACACCCATGGCATATAGGGCCTGTCCCATTTGCTCACACCTGGAGTGAGTGTCCTTAACCTTGAGGCCAAACAGAGAAGACCCTTCAAAAGGCATATGACACAAGAAGACTTAAAAGATTCCACAAAATCACATACACACATCCAGGCATGTCTTTGGACAGCTACACCTGAACCCATCACCCATGAGGTATGTTCCACAGAATAGAAGATCAACCTCATGGCACATTTGAGATAAATTGGGGGGTGTCCAATTGCGAGGAGATTCTGTTTCCATCTTTATAGGTTCATAGATGGTTACTAGGCTATTGACCCGAAGGTCTTTATAAGCCAAGCCATGTGTACCCATAATAATACTAGAGAAACCCAATGTAAGGATTATGTCTAAACTTGAGATATTAGTTAGCAATGACTGCCCATATCTAGGAGAGTCATAGGTGAAATCCCTGGAAAGAATTTACCATTTCTAATCCAGTCATCCAGGCTATGCTTAAACAGGGTCATAGAGGGGATCTGTTTGATGTGAATTGGTAGCCTATTCCAGAGGAGTGGCAACCTCTGAGAGAATATATGTCTCTCCACCAGGTCCGATTAATATTGCAGGCCAGGTTAAGGTCCCTGGAGCAGTTGACCCTTGTCTCATTTGACTTGCAGATGTGCAGCATTTCCATTAGGTTTAGGTTTGAGATTGCTCTGTAGACCAGGTACAATTCTCCTCTAAGTAGTCTGTATGCTACTGAGTACAGTGGCAATGTCTTCAGTCTGTCAATGTATGACATGTGCTGGAAACCCTGAATTTTCTTGGTTAGAAATCTCTGAGGTCTCTCAAGTTGCTGCAGGTGCCTGGTAAGGTACATACAAAAGGAAGCATTGTCACTAAAGCAGATACACACTTCCCAAATCTATCTAATGCTCTAGAATCTCTATTAGGGGGTGGACAGAACAACTCTGTTCTGCCAGTTCTTTCTTTGTAGCTGCAGCCACAACCATGGAGTCAAGTGGTACTCCCTTGCTCCAGTGTGCATGGTCTTTGGGGGGGGGGGCTAGAATTTTATCCAGTCTATTTGGTATTGGATTAACACAGTCCAGCTCCTTCCACATCCACTGAGAGACTAGGTCAATGAGCTCATTGGCTGGGGGGGATCATCCAAGAAGTACATGGGCAAGACACAAAAGCCTCCAGGAACATTGATTCTTCCTGAAAGGGAGTGTCAGAAGATCAGCCATCTTTTTGCTTCAGGAGCTCCAGGATGTTTCCAAAGGAGATGTCATCAGGTGGAGATCTGGGGGACCCGAACCCCTCATCCAAATTGGTATCCTCTGTGAGAGATTCCTGGTGGAAGCTAAGTGCCTCCTTTTACACCTTCTCTTCTGAGGAACTTCCTCAGTAGGGTGTTCTGGGGAATTGTTGGAAGAGATAACAATGTCCTGAAGGACCAGCTGGAGACTCATTTGGGTCAGCTGTCCCAGTGGAAGAGATGATCAAAGTTGAAAGTAAAGAATAATATGAGGTAGGGTTGTCTGATCTGAGGGGGGAGCAAGGATGTCTCATCTCTAGCAGAGGAGAAAATTCACTCCAAAACCTCAAAGGCAAAACACCTAGGGGAAACAGAAGTTGACGACTCAAAAGCTGGAATATCTCAAATTGTCAGCTTCTGCAACCCTATCAGCACTCTGCCCAAGGAGGGAGTTGGACCCGAGCTATTTAGTACTGAGGCTCTGATTGGTACAGGTGGCTCCAAAAGTTTCAGAGTTGACTACATACTCCCAGCTCCAGTGCCAAGACATCAGCTCTGAAACTCTTCCAACACTGAGATGATTGGTGCCAGTTTTCTCAGGAGAACCATCAAATAGTCTTCACATCCACAGTAGACACTCCCAGGGATCTCAGATCTCAGATTCAAAGGCTCCAAAACAGAAGGTTGGATTGCAGAAGGAGATATTAGAGGGGAGGTGGACAGATGTCAGCTGTCTTATGGGGCTAGTTGGGGTTGAAGCCAGGAAGCCCCCATCTTAGTCTATGCTCTGAGGAACTTCCTTATCATCCTGTACACATCTGCTTCTGAATGACTTCTGGAGGATCTCAGAGAAGACATAGTGAAAGGAGGCCTAGAGTGTCTTCAAGGTGACTCCTCTAAGAATGGAGAAGGAAGCCAGGATGGAATCAGATCCAAGAGGAGTGGTGAGACTGGAGCTGAGAGGACCTTGGTTTTTGAACTGTCAGTTCTGAGACAGACAGATCCAAATTTTTATGAAGTTTACCAGGAGACTCTGTTGAAGGAGCCAAAGTCGACAATGAAGATCAGTCCGGAGCCCTTTTCGGGACTCCTTTTCTTTAGGCAAAGTATCAGCCTTACTTTTGTCTGATTTTTTTGAGGGGTTTGAGCCTCAGCAACCGAAGCAGTAGAAGAAGAAGGCAAAAGACCTCACAGAACTAATTTATTCTGGCACTCGGTTAATGCTCTGCTGTTAAAACTGGAGCAGCTTGCACAATCCACTTAAAGCTGTGCATGACCCAGACAGTATACCCATTCCCTGTGGGTATTTGAGTTGAAAAGCTTATGCCTACAGGATAAATATTTTTTAAACCTAGAGGGTCTGTCCAACATATTAGCAGAACAACTCCACACACAGCAAAATGCAGAAAAGCAACAACCATCTTTGCTAGGCAAAAATTATTCTAAAAAGCTACAAAGCTTTTTTTTACTTAATAAAGAAGGAAGAAAGAAAGATAGAGAAAAACTACCAATAATGGTAGAAAAAGTATTGAGAGGAGTACAGTGAGATTCCAACAATGGTACCAACAGAAGTACCAAAAAGCAGTAACTAAAACAGTAAAGGATAAACTAATTCAGTCAATTTTGGGTGGTAGGAAGAAGAAAGGTACAAGGAAACTTAAACTAGCTCACAATAAATGTGGGAGATGGATAATATCCAAACAACATTTGAGAGCAAGGAATCTGCATCTGATAGCTAATGACAAGAAAGGAGATCTCTGGTACGTTAGGTTGACAGGACATTATGGGCAAAGGGAGTAGCTCAAGAGTTCTAGGATCCAATGATCTGGTAGAAGCAGCTAGTCAGATCTGACTGTTAGGTCTGAATCCATCAGCTGAGAAATGAATGAAAAGGACAACATCAGATCATCCTATCAACAAAGTCGTAGGCCGAGGCCGAAACAGACCACTAGGATCCAAGGGTCCTAGAACCTGAGGGTACCAAATGCAACCCCAAACCAGAAGGGGATGCACCTAGACCCAACACTGAGATCAAAACTGAACTATCTAAGGTCGAAGCTCTGAGAGGGAGTGATCATCTCAAAGTAGGAACCTGTCTACCTTGATCCAGAAACTTCAGTATCAACACCATAGCTCTGCAGTGCCAACAGCCCCGAACAAGTTGGTGTCAAAACCACCAAGGAAAAAGATGGATCCGAAGACTGCTAGGTTGCCAGATCCAATCCAGAGGGTTGAACCTCAACTGGCCCTGAAGACCTCAGATCTGAAGGGCTAAGGGAGGAAATCAGAAAAATGGAGCTGTGGGTCCCAGACTCTGTGTTGGAGCAAAGGGGATAATCCCTAATTGCATCTGTGCCTGCAAAAAAGACTGCAACAGCTGCTCTGAATTAGACTGTTTAATACTTCCCACTGACCTCAACAACCAGACAGATGAGGCCACCAAGGACAGCTTCGAGGGTTGGTATGACAAAGACCCTGCCTGCCGAATTCAAGTTGGTGAAACCCTGAACCAGAGGGGAGGACTCTGGAATATAAAGAAGAAGAGTGCAAAATGAAAAGAGGAATGTTACTCTGCCTGAAGGTGCCCCCTTGACCAGAAAAGAGTTTGGAATGCTCAGAGCCAGAGATGTCTTTCTTGAAGTTTTTGGCACTAAAGGAAATAGGCTGTGACATATTGGAGCAGAAGTCCATTGCTGATATACCCAGGGAGGTTGAAGGATGAGGGACCTTCTGACCCAGGAATCCAAAAGGAAAAATCCCACAGGTGGAGGCTGAGGAGGACCTCTTGTGTTCCCTCTTGGAGGGCCCAGAATCTCACAGTCAAGGCTTCTTGGACCCATATTTAGAATCTGGGGGAGAAGCCTTGGAAGCTGGAAAAGATGAAGAGCTGGAAGGCAAAAGACCCTTTAAAATGAGCTTGTCCTTGCACTAATTAATAGCATGAGAGCTAAAACTCCAGACTGAGGCAATAAACACATTTGAGGTGTGCATTCTCTGAGGACAGTTTGTGCCCACAGGAGATGCACTTTTTAAACCCCTTGTCCATTTTACCACCCAAAAAAACACACACACAGCAGTAAAAACAGAAAAATCCTAAACAGAGGAAATGGAAGAAAGAGTACAGATGAACAGCTGCCTAATGTAAAAAACTATCTTACTCAAACTACAAACCTATATAGAGATGATAGAAATAATGCAAAACACTATTTAGAGGGCAAGCAAAAGGAAATATCAACAAGCTCTCGATAAAAATCAAAGCAGCTAGTGGAGCCAAGCACCATGCCGCAGGCCACAAATGAAGGCAAACTAGATGGAACTGATGGCAAAGCAGGGAGTGGATAAGGGAGGTGGAACCAAGATGAGCTAAAGGCTTTAGAATCAGCCCGTGTTGGATCTTAAGTCTCACAGACTGAATCCAGATGGAGCAGACAACAGCAGATCCATCGCTTTCTTAGTTAGGTATGCTCTCACTTGAAACACCTTACTTACCACTCTTTTGGAGCTACACACCATTCAGTCGCTCATGAGGAAGTAAAAGGAGTATCTTAATAATGAAGCTTAATGCAAATATATTGCGTTAGTTATGTAAATTAATTCACCTTGTAGAACCAGCAATGCAGCTCCTCATGGGATGAACTTACATGGTGTTTCTTACAATTAAACAGTGCTATCTTCTGGTACATACATTTCAGTCTTATCCCAGTACTGTCCCTGTATGTACATTTCAGTGTTGCATTCTTTGTGATTTTATTTAGTCCTACTGTACTAGGGACTAACTGAAAAGGGGCCTCAGTGGTCCAGTTCACTTACCTACTAAATAAATAAACAAATAAATAAACAATAACAATTATGGCCTACCTCTGTCTAGTATTTATAAAAACTGTAACACTGTGCAAATTACACCACTCAGTAATATCAAAGTGTAAACTGTGCCCTGATAAATTCACATAACTGTTTTGGAAATGTATTTCTTGTATTATTTTTCTATGTCAACATTTTCATTCACCGATAACCATGAAGAGCTCACTAAAAACAGGAACTTGTTCTCATTTGATGTTCAGATTCCTCATCACTGTGAATGTGCTGTTAGTATTTATAAGTACATATGAAGGTGTCTTTCCCACATGCAAGATGCAGGGTGGCTTGGCCTCTGCTGAAAAAGTGTTTGTTTTGCTTCACTAAAAATGGTTTTCAGTGGAAATATTTCACAGGAATGGGACTCATTGAAATTGCCACTGGCTAGTTGACATGAATCTACTTTCTCTGGCTCTAAGGTGCTAAGCATATTTTGACATGTCATACAACTTATTCGTAATGAAGCCAAACCTTATATCAACTGTGACACATTGATAAGCTACTGCCACTGTGACTTTTTTGAACTTCACATAGTCTTTCTTGCCAGAGATTTTTTTAATAAGTATTGTCTTTTCTACATTCATGCTTTTTCTTCAGTAGATTTTTCTTTTTATTTCATGCAGTTATATTTTCTGCCAAAAGATACTGCATTTCAGGAGTTCAGCATATTCTTGTACCTGCTTTAGATTTCTATTGTTTGCCAGTTATATCATGTCTGTGAGGGTCCAAGTAGACAAGTACCATCTCACATTTCTGCAAGAACAGAATCTCTCAACAAGCGCCCTCAAGCGCTTGTGGTTTTTGTAGTGGTTACAAGTTTTATGGGCTCAAGCTACTAGTCCAAGGCCCAATCCTCCTCGAAGGGTGCACTACACATTTGCATGCACACACTCACACCTAGGGCCAATTTAGAGTGTCCAGTCCACCTACTGCATGTCTTTGGAATGTGGGAGGAAACTGGAGCACCAGGAGGAAACCCACGCGAATGCAGGAAGGACATGCAGACTCTGCACAGAAGGCACCCCAGCCGAAAATTGAACCAGAGAACATCTTGCTGTGAGATGATAAAGCTAACTGCTGCACCACTGTGCCACCCTGCAAGAACAGACACCTGTGGAAAATGATGAAAATGATTTAAGTCATCCAATCTAACCTCTCAAGTACACATCGTAGTACTTCTCAAAGGCATCCAGCAGATTGTTGTGCTTTACTCCCTATAACAAAGAGCTTTAACAAGGACATAAACAAGAAGCTTCAACAAGAAACTCCACTCCCAAAAAGCCCTTCTCACCCCGGAAGACACTGACATCAGTGTACTGACTGAGACATGGTTTAAAACAGCAGAGAGCACTCCAGTTGTGCAAGGCTATGATGCCTTCCACATGTTTAGACCACCTACTTTACGGAAGGAGAAAAAAGGTGGAGGTCTCTTAATCTACAACCAAAAGAGACTCACATCAAGGTTAACATGATACACTAGAATTTATTCCTGTCCAAATAACCATCAGAAAGGTACCATTCCATATATCAGTTAGATACAGAACTCCCTCTATGACAAAAAAAAGCCACAATACAATACTATATCATGATAATTATCATGATAATAGGAATAGAATAACTAATTGTGGAAAAGAGAAAATGTATTTTGTTACAACCTATAATATTTTAAGTGAAAAAGTTTGTGATGTGTTAAAATACTATTGGGAATTTTGTATGAGTGATATGGAACTATGTAAAATTTTTTGGGAAGCTCCTTTTATTTCATATAGACATGGGTGAAATTTAAAAGACAGTTTATTTAAAAGTTTATGGCAATTCTGTGTCTCCTGATATCAGTATTATAAGACATCCAGCTGCATTGGGTTCTTTTTACTGTAATACTTGTGGTGTTTGTCAATTTATGCTGTGCTGTTTTAGTAAGATTAACAATGTTAGATTTTATCCAACAAAAATCTTCTCGTGTAATACTGAAGGTGTTATTTATGCCCTGAGGTGCCCCTGAAACTTATTTTATATTGGGGAAACTAAAATAAATGTTTAGACTAAGGTTGCAGGAGCATATCAAGGACACTAAGAAGCAAAGAATGGAAAGCACTATAGCAAACCATTTTAAAGAACAACATGGTAATGATTTTTCATTAATACAAGGTACAGTTCTTGGAAAAATTATGTTAAAGTTGGGGCAAGTTCTATGTTGAAAGATTAACTTTTATACAAGAAATAATTTTTTATATTGAAATATAATACTCTAATGCCATTGGGTTTGAATTGTGAAGTTAATTGGAAGTATTTGATTGTTTTATTGGATAATTAATTATTTTTTGTTTTATATATAAATGATGCATTTTACTATTGATTGTTACTCAGAGAGAGAGACCTTTTATTTTGTGGTTGTGTTTAAAGCCACAACACCTATCTACAAGAACTAGAATCAGTATTAACCCCAATGCCATTTTCCTGGATGACGTAAACTATCCAACTATAGACCAGGAAACCTATATCACCAGTTCACCACTAGTGCACAGAGATTTCTGGACTTCATCAATACAAACACCTGGGAACAATCAGTCAGAGTACCCACTAGGGTTAATAACATCTTGGATTTTGTCCTTACTAATATAAGAGCATCTTGCACCATCTCTTGCATATCTTCATTACTTGTTAGGTCTGGCCATAAAGCAGTCTCTTTCAAAATAAAACTGAAACCAGAGATCCCTTCCACCTGAGGTACCCTTAAAAATGTCTTTAAGACAAACTACCTACTCCTAAGTGATACATTGGCAAGCTTCAAATCCCCACCAAACCCAGTTAGCTCCACTGCACACAGAAATGTACACCACCACACTATACCAGCATGCAAACAGTTGCATAGATACAGCTGCATCACATACGAACAAGTGCAAGGAAACCCCAGAAATAAACCCACATGGTGGAACCATAGTATCAACAAGCTTTATAACAAAAAGAAAATAATTTTGACCAAAGTAAGAAGAATAATTCCCAGAATGCTACAGTCCTTATCTCTGAAATAAACAAACAACTCAGCAGCTTAAGAACATTCACCACAAGCTAAAATAGCTACTCAAGGTAAAGACAGCCACAAAGCATTTTTCAGTTATGTTCATAATATGAAAAGCACAACACAGCAATGTGCTGAGCTGATTGTTAATGGTGTTACCTACATTGAGGCTGAAGATATAGCAAACATGCTGGCCGATAAATTTTACTTTAACTTTATCCCTCTCTCCTCTCCATCTGTCCCTCAAGATATACCTGAAGATGGCTTCCCTCCAGCTATCACACATACCCAAGTCCTAAAATTGCCATCAAAAGCTAAAAATACTGCATCCAAGGGTCCGACGATATCTCTGGATGCATCTTAAATAGCATGAAGCACAATTTAGCCACACGCCTAACAACACAGTTCAATCTCAGCCTCCATGCAAGCTTTATACCAAGCAAATTTAGAACAGCAACAGTCATTCCCATGCAAAAGGGAACATCCTCCACAGGCCCAAGAAATTATAGAACCATAGGTCTGACAAGCCTGATATGCAAAGCCATGAAAAGACATGGAATTAATCAATCAGGACATAGGAAACCTCCAAACACTAGATCAGTCTCAGTTTAGATTCATCAAAACTAGGTTATGCTTAGTCATCCTGGTGAATTTTTTTGAAAAGATCACCAAAGCAATGGATAAAGACAGAATGATACACTCAGCATATCTCAGCCTGGCCACAGCTTTTGACACAATTTCCCACTCAGGCATAGTAGAAAAGCTAAATAAACTGGAAATAAACCCCTATGTCACCTGCTGGATTGACAACTGGTTCACACATAGGGTGCAGGAAATCAAGAAAGGGAAGTTACTCCCACAAAAGGCAAGTCACCAGTGAAGTCCACCAGGGTTCTGTGCTGGGACCTCTCCTGTTTGGCATATTCCCTTCTGAAGCAAAAGCCAATACCAAAGGGTTCTATCTAAGTTTACAGATGACTACAAGCTAGGAGCAGTCATTGAGTTACCAAATGACTTAGCCATACTGCAGAAAGGTTTGTCTCAAGTAAATAAGTGGTGTCAAAATGATGGATTGAAACTAAATGCCACAAAAAGCATTATTTTTCTGCAGTGGGAAGTCATCTAACCAGGGAACTTCCACACTGGCAATACACCCATAACAGCTGACCCAGTTGTTCAGGATTTGGGAACTTATGTGGATCGTGATGTAACATTTGACCAATATGTGTCTATTGCTGTGAGAAAGTCCTTCTATATTGAACAGTACACTTCCACACTGGCAATACACCCCTAACATGGACCAGAGTACTAAAGGCAGTGGTGTCTCCATATTCATAAAGGATATGCACGCCTCCAGACTAGCAGCCCAGCATAACGCATCTGAGATACTTCAGGTACAACTAACATTGGATAAGACGGCAATTCAAGTTGTATCCTGCTATAGGTCCTCAACCATGTCCCAGAACTCTCACTCCACATTCCTAAGCATCCTGGAAACTATTAGGGTCCAACCCAACACTCTCACACTAGCTGACTTCAACTATCCCTCCATCAACCGGGAAAACTACTCATGCACCAATACACTGGCCCAATGCTTCCTGGAATTCATCAATTCCAGTGCTCTGGACCAGCTCATTCTTACCCCTAGTAGAGGAAGTAACATCCTTGACCTGGTTATTACTACATGGGCAACCATTGCTCTACACGAATAGTCAATTCCTCCCTGGTTAGATCCGACCACAAACTAATCACCATGGAAATCCACATCTCACCCACACCTCCCGCAAAGGTAACCACCATGAAAAACTTCTCCAAAGCTGACTTTGGGCTCCTAAAAACAGAGGAGGCTAACTTCATGGCACCTATGTCAATGGTAAATAGATGCATGACTGCCAAATCATACACCAATGCAATGTACAAACATGTACATAAATGCATGGAACTAGCCATACCCAACAAAACCAAGATGCTCTCCTCCAAAAAAATGAAGCTAATCTGGTGGTCCCCTGCCATTAATAAACCCTACAACAGAAGGAAGAAACTCTTTCAGAAAAAGATGAAGTATCAAGACTGAAAAAACTCCCTTATTAGCCTCAACAAAAAGTTGAGATCCCTCATCAAAACCTTTAAAGCCAGCTATGAAGGCAGAATTGCAGCAGACACTGAAAACAACCACAAAGCCTTCTATACTTATATCAAGAATCTCCACAGCAATACCCAGGTTTGCTCTGAGTTACTGCACAATGGTAACTCCTATACTGAGCCAACAGATATTGATAACATACTGGCTGACAGATTCAGTACCAACTTTACCCCTCTTCCCCCCAAAGGACTAATCACAATACCGGAGGAATGCCAGGCACCCAGCATTACTGCAGCACAGGTTACAGCTGCATTGTCCAAGGCCAAGAATACAGCTTCCATGGAACCCAACAATATCCCTGGATGTGTTCTACATGAACTACAAAGTGAACTGGCACCACATCTGTGTGCCTTGTTAAATCATAGCCTCACCTCAGGCTTTGTCCCTACCGAATGGCGCACTGCTACAGTCATCCCTCTCCATAAAGGGTGGATGATTACAGACCCTGGGAATTTTCGCCCCATTAGCCTGATGAGTCTGATATGTAAGGCTATGGAGCGCATTATCATGGACCTAATTAAAAAGGATATAAGGAATCTCCAAACTCTAGATCCCACGCAATTTGGTTTTGTGAAAGGTAGATCATGCCTGCTCAACCTGGTTGACTTCACTGAGTCAGTCACCAGAGCTGTTGATGAGGGAAAGGCAGTTCATACAGCCTACCTCGATCTGGCCAAGGCCTTTGATACCATTCCCCACTCAGGAATTATTGATAAACTCACCAAACTAGGTGTCAACCCCTATATCACTAGGTGGATTGCAAATTGGCTCACAGATAGAACCCACAGTATGAAAGTAGTGGACTCCAAGTCAGACTGCCGATCAGTCATGAGTGGAGTCACACGGTGATCAGTCCTGGGTCTTCTCCTGTTTGGCATCTACTTTGCAGAATGCCAGGCCAACACAGAGGGACCCTGGCTGACCAAATTCATAGACAACTGCAAGCTGGGAGCCATTATTAACTCCCCAAGTGATGCAGACATCCTACAGAAAGGCCTCACTGAGACCAATGACTGGTGTCAAAACCATGGCCTTAAGCTTAATGTCAAAAAATGGGTCGTCATCCCCTTTGGGAAAAACTCATTTCCCACTAATTACCACATTGATGGGAGCCCACTGAACAATGAAGACATTATAACAGATCTGGGGACACAGGTTGACAGCAGCCTCTCCTTCAACCACCACATTGCCACTGTGTTCAGAAGTCCTTCTGTGTAACACATCTCATTACTAAGGCTTTTGCATCCAGGAAGAAGGAGGTCATCATCTCTCTCTGCTCTTCCCTCATTAGACCAATCATCAAGTATAATGCCCCATTTGGCATGTACCTCTCTAAACACATGCAACAGCTGGAAAGGCCAAAAAAGTACCTCATGAAGAGGATCCTAGGCCTTAAACACATGTCCTACATGGACAGACTCAAAAAACTTCAGCTATTCTGTCTCATATCGTCTACTAAGAGGTGATCTATGCTTGACTTACAAAGCCATGTCTGACCCAGCTCTGTTAGAAATGCTACATCTAAATTTATTTATTATTTTATTTGACATTTGTTAACCAGGATGTCCAGCTGGGCATAGCCCATTTTCAGTGGAGGCCCGGGGAGAAAATCTCCAAATAAAACAAAATTATTTAACAGTAAAAATACAAAAATTATTTACAAGAATATTACAATATTACCTTAAATATAGAATGTTACAGGTCATGTCAAATATTTACAATAATAGACAAGGTAAGAAGAAGAAGAAATTACAGGAAAAAGACATGTAAAAAGAAGTAAGAGTGAGAAAATACTAGAAGAAGGAAAGATTAGGGAACAGAAAAGAAAAAAAGTAGAAGAAGGAACAAAGACTAAGCTGGAATGTAGCAAAAGGAAAGAAGGAGAAAGAAGGAGTCCTATTAAGGGAAGGGGTTTGTGTTGGATGATTACAGAGACAAGACCAGGGACTATGAAGGTGTAATTTAAGTGTTTTCTTTTTAATTCATAAACATTAAAGATAACTCTCAGGGGTAATGGGAGTTTGTTACATTGGGAGGCAATAGAGGAGCTGAAAAGATAATGTCCAACTGATTTTTTAGATTTGTAGATTTCTAGAAGGTGTTGATCAGAGCTTCTGAGAGATCGAGAAGGAGTGTAAAGAGAGAGAAGAGAAGAGAAGAGAGAGAAGAGAAGAGAAGAGAAGAGAAGAGAAGAGAGAGAAGAGAAGAGAAGAGAAGGGAAGAGAAGAGAAGAGAAGAGAAGAGAAGAGAAGAGAAGAGAAGAGAAGAGAAGAGAAGAGAGAGAAGAGAGAGAGAGAGAGAGAGAAGAGAAGAGAAGAGAGAGAGAAGAGAAGAGAAGAGAAGAGAGAGAAGAGAGGAGAAGAGAAGAGAGAGAAGAGAAGAGAGACTAGGGCAAGTGAAGGTTTATTCAGGATATAATGAATAACTAGAAGTTGAGAGAATAACAGTTGGTTAGAAAATTCTAGCAGCTCAGGGACCTCAAAACTAGGCAATGATGAGATTTAGTGGCAAATCTGGCTATTGTATTATAGGTAGATTCCAATTTGGAGAGGAGGGAGGACTGTAAATTGGTAAGGATTTGTGAACCATAAAAGAGATTTGGAAGGAGGTAGGCATGGGCTAGTGTAATTCTAGAGCCAGGGGTAAGGAACCATTTATTTCTATATAATAATAATGAGCTTTTGATGTGCTTTCTTAATACAGAGATGTACATGTAAATCCGATTTTAGCTGATCTTCTATTAACACACCAAGGAGCTTAGTATGGGTTTCAGAGTAATGAGAATGTTGTTTAGTGAGGAGATGGTACATGTAGATTTTAGGTGGTAGAGTGATTTTGGAAGGAAAAGGAGA
Organism: Protopterus annectens; assembly: GCF_019279795.1. Classification (NCBI taxonomy): domain Eukaryota; kingdom Metazoa; phylum Chordata; order Ceratodontiformes; family Protopteridae; genus Protopterus; species Protopterus annectens. Next base: position 803,963,256 of record NC_056730.1, read on the forward strand.
AGTCAAATCTTTTTTTGGGTTAAGAATGAGATTATTATTTGATAGCCAGGTTTCAGTAAGGTTAAAATATTTTTGAGTAGTAGTCAGTAGGTTTGAAGGTTTATCAGCAATAGAGATGATAGTGGAGTCATCCGCATACTGAACAAGGGTAGATTGGGGACAAGATTGGTTTAGGTGGTTAGTAAAGATATTAAAAAGAAGGGGACCAAGAACTGAACCTTGAGGGGCACCCATATTAATTGGAAGAAAAGGGGAATAAGTAGAGAACCATTTGACAGATTGCATCCTACCTGTGAGGTAGCTATTAAACCAAGAGATAGCAGAAGAAGATAAGTTGAGTTGGGCTAACTTGGAGAGGAGGATGGAGTGGAAGACAGTGTTGAATGCTTTAGAAAGGTCTAAGAAGAGGAAGGACACAAGTTTATTGTTATCTCTTGCATGACAGACAGAGTTAAGAAAAAAGATGAGAGCAGTACTAGTACTGTGATAAGCGTGGAAACCATGCTGAGTTGGGGTAAACACATTTTCCTTCATAATATATGTTGAAATTTATTTCTGAATACAATGTTCCAGAACTTTGGAAAGAGGGGAGAGAATAGCTATAGGCCGATAATTTGAGAGCTCAATAGAGTTTCCTCCCTTGTGAATAGGAATTATGTGGGATTTTTTTCCAAATAGCTGGGACTGTAGATTCTGTAATGGAATGATTTATAAGGATGGAGACTGGATATGCAATAGCATTAGCTGCCATCTTAAGAAATAGTGGTGGAAGTTTATCATCCAAAGGAGAGCATGGTTTGAGCTTAAGTAGAAGGTTTTTGATATGCTTAGTAGGAATAGTTTTTAATGAGAAGAAAGAGCAGTGGGGTTGAGAGGAGGTAGAAAGTGAGAGAGTAGGAGAATTAGAAGTGTGCATGAGTTTACTAATGGTATCAATAAAGTATGAGTTGAAGAGAGGCAGTTTCAAGTGGTGTGTTGTTAGGACATCCCTCTGCACCACATGCTCCAGAGTCCTCAACCTCATTACCAAAATCAACAGAACATGCTGGAGGGACAGGTTCATAACCCAGAGACTGCCCATGCTTTGAAAAAGACTTGCCATACATGTCAAGCAGAGCATCTCACTGGCCCTCTTCAAGAGAAATCTTGATGAGTGGATGGGAAATACAAAGTTCACCCCAGGGATCACTCCAGTGGCTCTACTTGATAGAGGCGCTGGGAACTAACGTCAGGCAGCAGGATGCCAGGGCACTTCTGTGGGCCAGACTTGTAAAGGCTCCAGGGCCATTAGCCTAGTGCACACCTATGAACCTATGAACCTGTGAACCTAAGAACAGCATATAAACAAAGAGATTGTGTCTACATTTAGGAATGTCATTGTCCCTCTCTACTCAGCTCTCATTAGGCCAGCCATTGAATTTAATGCCCCCTTTGACATGTATCTGACCAGGCACATGCAACAAATGGAATTCCCACAGAGATACTTTACTAAAGGATACAAGGGCTAAACAACATGTCCTACATGGACCAACTCAAAGTCCTGTCACTGTACTCGATATCCTACAAACTGCTTTGAGGTGACCTCTGTCTGGCATACAAGGCATCCTCTGACCTATTACTGATAGATTTACTGCACAGCAATAAGTCAAATGGCATCACAAAACTTCTCTATGGAGCTAAACCTTTTCTGCAATATCAACAGAATGGTTTGAAGGACAGCTGTATCTCACAGAGGATACTGCTGCTTTGGAAGAGACACCCCATCCACATACAACTAAGTTAATCCTGTCCATATTCAAGCATAACTTAAAACTATGGAAGAGAAATGTAACATTTACATCAGGACTTCTCCATGTACTACTAATGGACAGAGCCAGCTCCTAAATGCTTTATTCCATGCATGGCTACCTTCAAATTATCTACGGCACAATCCTAGTTATTCTCATTAGGGGTAATATATAATTATCAACCATGAGATGGGTATGGCCAATCTATAGCCAAATGGTATAGGTTATTTTGAGCACAAAATGAGAAACTGGATAGGCTTAAAATGTCCCACAAAGGCAGCTAGGCTAGTACTTACATATGAACCTATGATAAACTCACAGTTCTGCTAGATATTGGCTTGCAGACAGCAACAATTGCTGGTAGTCTAGTCCTTGTAGCTGAGTTTTGCTTAGCAATATAAAATGAAAAACAAATGTGGAGGTCATCATATCATGTGTGAGACATGCACTGCAGTTCATGTTGTAAAGATGTGGTAAAATGCATGCAGAGCCATTAGCAAACGTTGATATACATACAGCTCATGTTGAACCAAACAGTGATAAGGAAACCCAAAAAGCTTTGTTAATGTATATGCTTATTTATTGGTAAATTGAGGTCTTCAGGATAAAACTGAAAGACGCAATGGCACAGGAATCAAGAAAAGTAAATCACAGACTACATATGTATCTTATTTATTAATTAAATGCTTCAAGCCATGCATGCAGATTAGATTAGAAATTTACGCTTTTTGTAATAAATGAAAAGAAACAAAAATAATTATTTACCACATCTGCTTAAGATTATAGAGAGTCCACTCAAATCAAGAAGATGCAATTCCATTCTCATTAAGCAAGATAAATAAATATCATTCTATTTTGCTTTGTTTTCTTTCGTAACATAAAATGTACATTATTACATATGAATGAGTACATGGCTAGTTGCAGAGCTTCACATCCTGAATACTTGTTTATATTCCTGGAAATCTTTGGTTTAGTTATTATTAAAACTATTAAATTATGTATCAACAAGTCTTAGCTAGAGAATTTGCATTTTGAAACCTACAACAGTACCTACATACTCAAACAAAGACAGATAGACACACACGCGCGCGCACACACGCACAGACGCACGCACACACACACACACACACACACACACACACACACACACACACACACACACACACACACACACACACACACACACACACACACACACACACACACACACACACACACACACACACACACGGGATGCCAGAACAACCTTCTCTCTAGTTTACAAGACATCAAAAGCAGATTGAAGGAGTGCGTCCAGCAGCTTGTGAATGAAGAAAACCCACAGAAGTTGTATTTCTCAAGACGCAGCCTACACTGAAAGAAGGAGAAGAGCCCCAAGAATAGTAGTAAGGAAAATTAATTCAGAGGAAGCAGCAGTCTCAGTTGAGGTCATGCTAGATATGATCAAGATGTTGAGTAGGTTAGGGGAAAAAAAGGCTCTAGGGGGTAGTCTTAGCAGTTTGGAGAGAAAGATGTATTCCAGATTATGGAGAATAAGCATTCTACTACTAATATACAAGAACAAAGGGGACATTCACAACTGTTGCCAATATAGGAATCAAACTCCTGTAGTGCTGCAAAAAAATAAAAGGTGCAGAAGCAGAAACGACAACCATAAAAAGGAAATACTGCCTCCAGGCGCCAATAACTAGTCCCTGACTCCACAGCAGTGTAGAAAAATTCTTCAAAAGAACTTCAAAAAATGGAACTTCTGCATGAAAGTTATGATGAAGGTGGTCAACAAATAAATATGCAAAGTAGTAAAAAGCAAAACAGGAGTTGAGCAGTTCGGATTCAGATCAGGATGCAGAACAACTGACCTGATGTTTGCAGTGAGACACATAGTTAAGAAGAAGCTAGAGACGAGGAAAGAGTCCAAATGGCCATTCCCAGACTTGGAGGAAGCATGTGACAAGACCCCAAGAAAGCTGATTTCACAGTCCCATGATGGCATGAAGTCCCAGAAACACTGGTAGAATAAGTGCAGGTATGTAGAAGGACCCAATGACAAAAGTATGAACCTGATCATAAGTCCAAAAAACATCAAAAGCAGATGGAAGGATCACCTTCAACATAATTTTCACAGAGGGGTTCCAAGTGGAATTAGGTATGCATGAGGGTTTAGCTCTGAGTGCACTGCTGTTCATATTGGTGAACGACTATATTAGTGAATAGGTTAGAGTGGGCAGATCAACAAAGCTGCCATCTGTAGATGATGTGGCACCACAAACAGGCTCTGAACAAAAACTTCTGCAAATGACACGGAAGTGGAATGCAAAACTGAAAGCACGTGGAATGAAACTGAGTACAGTCAGGGCAGTTGTAATGGCAGCTAATGAGGGAAATCAGAAGCTGAAAACTGAAACAGAAGGGGAAAATGGAGCAGGTTGACAGCTTCAAGTATCTGGAAGGGGCATATCTCTCAATTGTATAGATTTTTGCAGAATGTCCAGATTTCTGCCTCTTATTTTTGGCAAGTGTCTCATAAAATTGTTTTCTTTCAAATCACTGGCAAACTGTTGAGGGTTGAAGTCAGAAAATAATGACAGACACTTAAGTTTCAGACTTCATACCCTTCATAAAAGTCATGCTAATGCAAAACCTGTTATCATATCAGCTTTCTAAGTTTGTAAGAGTGATATTTAAAAAGTGTCCCTATTTTTGGCCCTTTTCTCCCCATTATTTATGGCTTTGTCCAACTTTCTTGCTCTAAGTGGTTGAGAGGTATGGGGAGTGGAAGTTGAGAAGAAATTTAAGTCTGTATGAGGAGGTCAGAGCTAGAATAAGTGATGCTACAGCCAACTGGCACAGTGGCAGGGGTAGTATGTGACAGAAGAATGTCAAAAAAGCTGAAAAGTAAGGTGTGCAAAACAGTGGTGCAACCAGTACTACTGCATGGTGCAGAAACCTGGGCAGTAAAGGCAAAGAAGTACTTGAGACAGGTGATAGGAGGCACAATGTGGAACAGGCAAAGACATGAAGACACCACAGCAAATGCACAAGTATCTCCAACTGCAGAGAAGGTCAAAGAGAAGAGATAATGGTAGTTTGGGCACATGTGCAGGAAGGTAGAAGACAATCTGGGAAAGAAGATTAAGGACAGACAGAAAGAAGGTAAGAGATGCATAATACCTAGTATGTCTCACAGCAGGAAAGAGAGTATACTTCTGCTTAACAACAGTGAAAGGCAACATATGCATCTGAGATCGACAATCCCCAGGGTACAGGAATATGCCCCTTCCCCGTGAAGTGTGCTATTTCAGAGGTAATTGATATAATATGCAGTAGGTATGTGGGTTTAGTGGGGCTTGCCCCCCTGAAAAAATTATATCACTTTGACTGGTTTCCTTTCTCTACTGTTTAGCAGGAATACTGTCTTTATGATACATATTTGATATTGTGCATCTTGACATTTTAGCCATTCATTGATGTGAGCAGTCGACTTTATTTGGAACACTGGGAATCTTCAGTGTTTAGAAGCTAAGCATGTGATGATAAGGTAGCAGCAGTAGCAGTTATAGTTGAACAACAGGTGCTAGTAGCCACTTATGGAGCCAGCTTTCAAAACACTGTGCTTCATCATCTCTGTAGGTGCAGACTGAACCATCAACATTTAATATACTATCACCTTCATGACTAAGACATTATTTTAACCACTACCATAAGGATAAGGAGACCATACAGGAGTTAGCAGACATGTTGCCAACACAGAGGTTATCAAGCAGAATGCACTGACTGCCCATCCTTGAGGGCACAAAGGAATGTGTAACACTAATCCCCTTTGCTATAGGAATCTTTCAGCAACCAAAAGGGAACATGTTAAGAATTTTGAAGGCATCAGTGTAACTGATATTACATCAGTTCTTTGACATGATGCCATAGCACATGCAGGAGTAATTTAGTTTCTACACTCAGCAGGGTTAATAAATAATAATATGTGGGCATTTTACAACACAGCACATTTTGTTGAGGTCCTGGGAGCCACTAACTGCATACACATCAGTGTACCTCTTTACTGTACTAAGCACCCATGGTAGATGACAGCAGCAGGAACAGAGAATTATGAAAGAGTCCATGAAACATTTGAGTTTGTCATTATTTTGCAGTAGTTGAGGAGTACAAACTGAAAAGGGAAGCCTGACTCAGGAGGGTGGCATGTCTCTCCAAATGGTGGGGTATGTTGGCTATATGCATTACTGCAGTGAGCAACTGCAATTCTATTTGTGACATGCATGGTTTTCTATCACAAGGTTGAAGTCCACAATCCTGAAATGGATAATCATGGAAAAAATAATACAGAAAACCAAAACACTGAAGACCACAATGTCGAACTTCTGTACTTCCTTAATTTGCAGGACCCATGTTAGCTCTAGTTCCTGGGTTTACACCAGTAGGGATTTTTAGTATTCAGGATATTTAGACACTCTTGTCTTCAGCATTTTGGTGTTCTATATTATGTTAATGTGATTATGCATTTCAGGAATGTAAGTTTCAATCTTGTAATAGACAACCAACATATACATGTACTAATGTGCTCTGTTTTTTTTTCTATTCCTTCTACAGGTCCATCTGTGGTAGTAGAGAAGACTGACAGTGGGCACTCAAGTCTGTACCAAGATATGCATATGATGCTGGTCAGTATTAGCATAGGTCATGAGGTCTAAATCTGACTCTCAGCAGGGCTACTGAAGACAACCTGAAAGGCTCACTGTTGATTGCTTTTGCTACTTTTAAGTGGGGGAAGAGGCTCCACTTCTAACAGTGGCCCAGAGAGGTCAACTGTTATCAGGTGTGGAGGTTTGTTGTGTCTGAGGTGTGCTGACAGATGAATACCTGGCTAGACACTGTGGAGCAAGTTGGACTACCAGATGCAGATTCTGCTCATGACATCAGCCATGGAGGCAACTAATATCTGGGTGGCCTTTCTCCCTTCCTGGGGAAGTGTGTTCATTTAGGTGTTCCCTGTGAGGAGGCATGGCCCATAGAAGGGAGAAGAGAATTACTCAAACATAAGCAAGTAAATATAGAGCAAACCAAGAAGTAAATTATAAATAAAAAAATTCCCTTGGTGACAATAGTTAACAGCACAAACTTACCAAAATGTCATTAGGTTCTGCACCAGACCCAATCTTAGAATAGAGATAATACGCTGGCTGAAGGAGAAGCTGGTAGATGCTGTGATGTCCCCACACTGGGCCAGTAATTGAGGAGCCTGAATACTCACCATTGACACTGGAGAGGGACTTGCACTTGGAATACAAATGGATACACTCAGTGTTTCCAGATACAGACCTCTCTGCTTCAAGCACAATTTCCTTTAAGAGCACACAGGGCACACATTCAGCCCGAGGTCTGGATATCTCTATCTGCCTCTCCCCAGGTCCCCAATAAGGCACCCCCCTTGCACTGTGAAGCCAGTGCTTTGTGTCCCTGCCCTAAGTAGCTGACACACACACTCTCTGAGATTTAATTTTCACATATACACACACACACGCACACGCACAGTCACACAAGATTATCCACTCTACCAATTTTGTCCAGACTATAAGGTAGATTCACTGCCACCAGTCAGTTAATATAAGGCTCTTAAAAGCGTAGCCAGTTATGTTGATTGAAGTTAATATTAATACAAATGGTAATGTTGACCAAATAGCAAGGCTTTCAGGAGTGGCCAGAGTTATCACCAAATAAATATGTGCAAACACTCTCAAAGCTTAAACATTTTCTAAAAAGGATCAGCCACAATGAAAAGTTTAAATATACTTAATAACAAATAAAATAAAAAGAAAATAATAAATACATATTTACAGTAAAACACAGAGCTCAAATCACAGGAAATGTTGAAACTAACACTGATGGACAGATTCATACAAATAAAGAAAAACAATCTCTAAACTAAGCTTCACTATATTCTTGACTGATCTAGGAGAATGTCTATTCCCTAATAACTTACAGAGATTGCTCCCTGTAAAATATAATATCCAAGATGACTTGCAGAATGACCTCATCTGATCACCTGACTCTAAGTTCTCACAGTATCCCCCTTTGAAGCCGAGACAGGAATTTAGCTTAGACAGCTGCAATACACATCTAAATGTTTATGGTAGTGTCTGGGGCTTCTCCTGTTTTTACTGAGCTAATGAACAAAGGCTTTTTCCAGACCCACCATCTCTGGTCCTATTCTGTACTGTGGGGTAACGTTTTAATAGTTTAACAGCTCATTTACATTTCCCTTATTTTTCTTAAAGTACACTAGCTGGCTAACCTCTGCTTTCCCAGTATCCTCTATTAAAACATATACATTTAATTCAGTTACAATAATGCATTTACATTTCTTTTCATTCCAGCTGGGTGCACTGATAATACATTTTAACATAAACAAACCTCACAAATACATTATCAGCACAGCATCTGTACAAATCAGTTTGATATACAAATGACATATAATTATTTACAAAATTCCAGCTAGCTGTGCTGGCACAAGTCATACATACACTGCCCTACTTCTCCTTGCATAGCTGGCAGTACCTCCTATCACCACAGACCCAATGATGAATTGGGGCACTGAGGTAAACCAGAAAGAATGAAATAGAAAGGGAAACAAAAAACAAGCAGACCAAATCATTGAGGCTGAGCTAGCCGGTTATGATTTTACTTCTGTAGATTTGTCTCAGCATAGCATGACACTCATCCAGGATGTGTATTTAAGAAAAGTTCCATCTTTTGACAATAGCTTTTTTAACTGCAAACATTATTAGGTGAAGTAGTTTCCATTCATAATGAGCTTAATCTCCCTGTCGGTGCAGCAAAATTGAAAACAGTCCTGCAGCAGTGATAACTTTAGTGAGATATAACTTCCACAACATTAGGTCCATCTTCACTTGAACATGCCCAGTAGAAGACAATATTCTCAAAATATGAACCCATATCCTGACTTTGAAACAGTGCCAGCAGTCTTTAAGAGAATCTGGGAATGTTCTAACTATTGTCATCAGTATATAAAGGAAGCTTACCAGGCATTTTCCACACAAAGTTTTACTATCAAGATGAATCTGTAGCTCTATGTAGTGCCAAGGCAACTCATATCTTAGGATCTCCTTATTCAGTTCACTCTGCCAACATATTAATGTAGACAAAACAAGAATCAGACATAGAGGATGCAATAGCTTCACAGTACTGTTGTAATACAGAAGAAAGTTCAATGAGCCTCTTCTATTCACAAAATTAACTCTAAAATAAAGATAGATGCTAGTCTTGAACTATGTCAGCCCAAGACAAAGCAGTTAAATACACAATCTTCTGCAAAAAACAGAATTCATCTTCCATGAATGATAGCAACAACTCTCCTGAAAACCTTTTATCTAACATCGGCAGCTCAGAGTCAGTAGGTTTATGCTACAGGAAAAAAAGACATACCCACTCCATCCGTCCAGAAAAGCTTAACTGTTTTTCTGCATGTTATGAAAAGATTTGCTAGCAAAGACAGAAAAATATAGCCTGCAGAGGAATCACATAGTTAAAGGACACTGTGAGATCTGGACTAATAAACTAAATGACTTCCACAGTGATAAACAATGTAAAAGATGTCAATAAAATGTACTATAAACTTTGCAAGCAGCAAACAAAACTAAAATCCATTAAGGCAAGTCCTCTTAAATTTCTGATATTAGAAACATTTTGCTGAGAAACCCTTGGTGTTCTCATATGTCAAAGGAACTCACCCGTAGTCTTAGTCATCATCTGGACCACATACAAAATAATGAGAAAAAAATCTTAACTGGTTGAATCTTCCTCATTAGATCAAATATCAGAAACTACTCAATTAAATGATTAATATGAATCATTACGTACTTTAAGTAGCAACTAGTTGCATCTTCTAAGAATGTAGAACCTGTAGCCCTCATAGTGTATGCCTTTTTGGAGCTGACAGAACATAAATAATATTTATTTTCACAATTTTACCAACGTTTAGCATGTATTCTGACAACAAGCCAAATCTGCTCATTAGGTGAAATAAAACTGGAAGATCAGCCTTTAAGTTTGACCAAAAAAATAAAACGTTTATTGGCAAAGAATGCAATACGTGTCAGTCTGATAATATTCAGTCCTGGAATGGTTACTTCAAAAATATTATGTATACACCAAAAACCAGAGGGTGAGGTGAAGCAAATAAAAATGGAAAATTTATAAAATAAGAAATAAAGAAGGAGTGAAGGAAGGAGAAAAGAAAAAAGAAGCGAGAGAGGAAGGAAGGAAAAAAATAAAAGTCAGAAATTATGTTTATGTAACACGACATTATGATCTTGTTAAATGACTTATTTCTAGATTCCTAGCTTTCTAAATGTCACAACAATCTACAATTTTATTTAAAATGTTCATTGAAATGTTCAAGGCACTATGCTTCCATAAGTCCCTAGAAAAGCTGAAATTATGTGCCATCTCAAAAATTCTAACTGCATGAGATCATTGCAGGTTAGTTTAATTACCAGAAACCAGCGGTGGATCTGGAACAGATGCAAATGGGATGGTTACTGTGATCAAATTCACAGTATGACTTCTTGGTCCACTCACCCTACATTTTCTTTTCAGGTCTTGCATTCTTAGAAATGCACATATGATGTTATTAACACCGAATTGCAGAAAGCAAATACATTTCAAACATACATTAAAGGCATAAGAAGAATCTGTAATACTATGTATTAAGCTTCAACCAATGTGATAATTCTTGCTCGTCTTGCTTGCCCCCCCCCCCCCACACACACACACACACACACACGCACGCTCACACAAACACACACACTCCCGCAGGCTTTATCTTATATTTTTCTTGTTTCTTCACACTCTTCAATCTTCATCGTTTTGCATCCTTTCAACACACTATTAAGTGACCAAAATTTTATTGAAACAAATAAATTAAGCTGGATGTCTAGGAACCACTAGGTCCACATATGCCATCTGGTTCTAAGTGCTATGAGGTAATGACCTGAACAAAATATCATGACTAAGAAAAGAAATTCTGTTTTCTTTCAAAGAAATGGCATGTCCATGGCTTAATGTTCAAAGCTAAGGAAAAAATGATTACCCAATAAACTGAGTAGATAAATGCTTACAAGGACGCATACATCATATCTGAAAAAACTGCCTGCCTCCCTACCCACCATAAAAGTCACCTTCAGTATGTGTGTCTGGTATTAGATTGGAATGTAAGTGGGAAATAAATGCATGCAATCTTGCATTTCAAGTTTTGTCTGTCATACATACCATTCTTCCTCACTCCTACTCACAAAAGACACACTTTCTGTATATCACTCTAATGTCAGACTGGGTAATTGTAAAAGAATAAATGGCCATAACAACATAATTGAACTTGATGCTATCAGACATCTACCTGGTCCCAAAAGACTGTCACCGACATACATTCAGAAGCCTGATTGTGAAAAAAGTAAAAAAAAATAATGATGTAAAGTAATAGAATGTATGACTCCTAGACAGTACTCTCCTGTAGATAAGCTGTGTGCATAATAATCTTCTGTGCAAACCTCTGAGGTCTGTTTGTCAGGAAAGTTAGATAGATAATAATCATACTGTCCCCAACCCACCCCCATATAAGCTATAGCACCTTTCTGCACATACCTCTGAGGAGAGTTAGCTTTAGACTGGGTGAGGCCCAGGACAGAGTTTGAAAATGGGGAGGCATGGTACTTGATAGGCCTCAGAAGCTCTGACAGTCTTGATGGCTTCTGATGCATTTTCTTTCTTATTTTCAAAAATAATTACGTCTTAACTGTTTCTAACTGCAATATGGAAGGATAATGTATTTGCTCTCAATACTGTGTGTGTCCACTGACAAAACTGATGATATTGTTTTTTCATACATGTACACACTTACTGACACTACTCTTTATGAGCCAGATCTATCACAGGATACATACACATACAGACACACACACACACACACACACACACACACACACACACACACACACACACACACACACACACACACACGCACACACACACACACACACACACACACACACACACACACACACACGCACATACTATAGTCTCTCATACTGCACTACATACTTGCTTACAGGCAAATCGGAGGAATGCTAATTCACATATAGTGTTTATATGAGATGTTGTTTCAAACAAGACCACCTGGATAAAATTCACAAAGAGACATGGAAGAAATACTGACTCCACACAAAATGAGGACCTCAACCAGAGAAACAAGTCCGGTGAGATGGTATTGGCATGTGTTAAAAAACTGGCCACAGTAATCCATTTCAAGTTTGCGTTACACACAAGGTAAAGTATTCCAACTTACTAGGAACAAATACACACCAGTTCTGCAAAGCGAGTTTAGTGAATGTTTAATTTGATCATGACACAGGGCAGTTTTCATTCCCAGACAATTCCTGGACTTGGCAATCTTAGCCATTTTTTGACTATATACTCCTCAGATGAGTGACTGTTCTAACGGACACAGTAATGAATTTTAAATTTGTTTCATAAACACACACTAGTCCTACAAAGCCAGATTAATGATTGTTTATAAAGAGCAAAAAAAACATCAGGTTTGTCACTTTCATTCACAAATAGACCCATACTCAGCAGTTACAGCTATTTTGATGAATGTGTATAACTCTTTGGCCATATATTTCAGCTTTTTCTCGCATAAACAGCAGTATATTTCAGCTTGCTTCACACAAATACACATACTCCTACAAATTCAGAATTATAGGTCCATAGGTTCAGCCCAGAGGCCCTTATAAGCCTAACCAAGAATTTCACCCATGTTCTCACAAATTCATCATCTGTTTCCCCTGTCCAGCAGGGACACATACCAGGGGTTTATTTTCTTTTTTCCATGCTAGTGAGGTAATCTGCTTCACATGAAGAAGGAGTCTGTTCAACAGATGGGAGAGTATTTGGGCCACAAATCTATCTCAACAGAAAGTACTATTAATGTCACAGACCAGGTTGAGGCCTTGTGTGTGGGTTGCATATGTGGAGTTTGACTTACGGATATGCAGTAACTCTATCAAGGCTGGATCTGAGATGGCATTGTATTCTAGACACAGGTCACTTCTGAGCAGTCTGTATGAGACTGAGTAGAGGGACAGTACTTTTAGCCTATCTGTATAGGATAGGTGTTTCAGACCATGGATTTTCCTGGTTAGTTACCTCTGTGATCTCTACAGCTGCTGCATCACTTGGCAAGGTACATGCCGAAGGGGGCATTGTACTCACTAATAGGTCTGATATGGGAGGAGTACAGGGATGTTATGGCCTCATTGTTCCTGGATGAAATACCTTTACTTATGAGGTGGGCCATGTAGAAAGCCTTCTGTACAATGTAGTCAACAGGGTGGTCAAAATTCAGGTTGCTATCAACCTGGGTGCCCAAGTCCCTCAAGACTGATTGCATGCTTAGTACATTGTTATTAATATGATAATTAGAGGGGATGCCACTTTCCCCAAAGGGGATACTGATGCATTTCTTGGCATTCAGTTTGAGGTCATGTTTCTGGCACCAGTCATTAGTCTGGGTAAGGCCCTCTTGGACAATGTTCACATCACTATGGGAATTTAAGACGTCACCCAGCTTGCAGTCATCTGCAAACTTGGTCACCCACAGACCACTGGTTTTGGCTTGCATCTCAGAAAAGTATATCACAAACAGTAGCGGTGGCAAGACTGATCCTTGAGGTACAACACTCGTTACAGGTCTACTAATAGTGGTAGCTTCCCCTATTTTGACTGAGTAGATTCATTCAGTGAGCCAGTTAGCTACCCATCTGATAACATATGGGTTGATGCCTAGCTGGGAGAGTTTATCTATTATGCCTGAGTGGGGAATAGTGTCAAAGACTTTGGCTAGGTTAAGGTAGGTGGTGTGCATCATCTTCCCCTCGTCCATGGCTTTGGTGATTGTTTCAAAGAAGTCGACCAAGTTTAACAGGGATGATCTCCCTTTGACAAAACCAAACTGTGTGGGGTCAAACATTTGGAGGTTGCCAATGTCCTTGTTTATAAGGTCCATGATAATGCATTCTATGGCCTCGCAGATCAGGCTAGTTAGGTTGATGGCCCTATAATTGCCTAGGGCAGTGGATGCTCCACATTTCTGCAGAGAGATGACAGTGGAGCATCCACTGCCTAGGGCAGTGGATGCTCCACATTTCTGTAGAGAGATGACAGTGGCTATCCTCCATTCAGCTGGGATGAAGCCAATGCTCAGACTTTGGTTGAATAGGGTGTCTAATGGTGCTGTGAGCTCATGCTTGAGTTCATGTAGGACACAGCCAGGAATGTTGTCAGGTCCCATGGAGACTGTATTTTTTGCCTTTGAGAGGCAATTAAAGACCTCCTCCCTGGTGATGAGGGGAGGAGGGCAGGTGCCAGGGATGTCCTGGTTTACTGATGGGGGGGGGGGGCAGAGGAGTGAAGTTTTCACTGAACCTGTCTGCCAGCAGGTTGGCTATATCTGGGGTATTTGTGTATGTGGTATTCCTGACCATCAGTTCAGAACAGATTTGGGTGTTACCTTTGAGACTGCAGATGTATGTGAAGAAGGCCTTGTGATTGTCCTTAGTGGATGTGGTGAGACTGCAGATGCATGTGAAGAAGGCCTTGTGATTGTCCTTAGTGGATGTGGCCAATTTGGACTTGAAGTTAGCCTTAGAGGATTTCACCAGTGATCTTATTTGCTTGTTCAGACAAAGGAGAGATTGCTTCTAACTTGGAACCTGCCCCTTCTTGGTTCTTGACAGCATTTTTTTCCTTTTCTTATAGAGTTTGTTTATTGCTGCTGTCCACAAGACAGTTTTACTCTTCCTTGAGGAAGATGATTTGGTCCTGTCAAGTATTGCTGAGTCCATGCAGCTATGTAGGTGCTCATATAGTTTTTTGGTGTTGGCTTGGACATTAAAGCTACTTCCAACTGAAGGGATGGTGGCTGTGAAGCTGCTTATACTTGCTCTCAGGAGATTGTAGTCAGCTTTTGAAAAGTTTTTTGTTTGACCCTGATGGGGGGGGTCAGGAGAGATGGTGATTTCAATAGTGATTGTTTTATGGTCGGATCTTAAAAAGTAGGATGACACTGTAGGAGTGCGACAATGGCTACGCATGTCGGTTTGTACCAGGTCCAGGATATTTTCACCTCTCATGGGGATGTCGACGAGCTGATTAATTGCATTGACATTGACAAAATTAAGGAATCTCTGGGCATTCATGTATGAGCTAGAATAGGTCTTCCACTCTATGGTTGGATAGTTAAAGTCATCCAAGAGCAGGATAGAAGGTTGAATCTTGATGGACTGAAGTAAGTCCAGATAGGTGGAGTGGGCTTGATGAGTCATGTTTGGAGGGCTGTAGCTAGCTATGATTTGAATAGGTGTTTTGTCAACAGTTAATTGCACTTGGAGTGTCTCTTGTGCATCATACTATCTGACCAGCCTGGAGATGTGTATGTCTTTGATAAATATTGAAAATCCACCTCCTTTGGCTTTGTAGCCCTCTGTTTGGGGTCTGAAAGTATGTTAGGATGAGTATCCTGGTAAGGCTGGGGTGCGCTCAGCAGCTTTGAACCAGGTTTCAGGGACTGCACAAATGTCAACATTTTCCAGGGCAAGGAATGCTTGCAATGAGTGCAGTTTCATGCTATGGCTCCCAGCGTTTAGCAACATGACCTTTAAATTTCATTTAGAAGAATTTTTCATGTTGGTAATTTTGTGCTCATGACTTTGCTTAAGAAAAGGTACTATGGGGGAGGCAAGAGCCTTTGCCAGAAGTCTGAAGTCCAAGGGAGACAGATGAAGGCCATCTCTGGCAAAGTATAAAGGTCTGTCAGTCATGTCCTCCTAGGCTGTCAGGTACTGGATCCCCTTGGAATGACACTAGAAACTAAGCCAATTGTTAAAGTCAGTCATCTTCTATTAGTATTGAGGCATCATTCTGGGTTATGGTAGTATGCTGCTTAAGGCTAGGAACATACCTGCCTGGGACACATAATCAGTGAGCCAAATCATGTGTCCCTTTACATAGTCCAGAGAGGTACATTTCAAGTCATTCACACCAACATGGACTATGACAGAGTAATAACAGTACCTGTTGTTAATAGACTTGAGCGCATGTATTATATTGTGGAGTCTAGCACCTGACAAGCAACTTACCATGACTTTCTCCTTATCTGGCCTGGTGAGGGGAACATCTGTATGTCTCACGATAGAGTCTCCTATGACTAGTATGTTGAGTTTGTGGCTGAGCCTTAGAGGCTGTGAGACACAGGCATGTGTACTATGCATGGTGTTTGGTGCTGTGGGTTGTGATGTGCATGTGTGTTTTTGCTTCAGAGGATTCTAGGTTCTTAATGTAATTACATCTCTCACATATTGTGTTCCTAGATGGTAGCAGTAGAGGGTTGTCCATGTACATGAGGCAGTTGCTACACTGTCTCAGGATGCCCATATCAACCAATCTAGTGGGAGAAACTATAGGAAATTGTCCATCTATGGTTGTCAGAATCTGTGGAAGAGAGTTTAGGGATAGTAGAGTGGGTACTATCTGAGGAGAGTACCTATAGGTGTGAGTAGGGCCAGATAAAATCAATACAGTAGCTGCAAGGGAGGGCTTTACTTACACAGGAGCACCGGTAAGAGAAAATTCAACTGAGATACCCTACAAAGGGTTAAAACAGAACAGCGGTAGTGTGTGATGCATAAACAAGCACAAACCTTTGTAAATATGAGGCTTAAATTCCACAAAAATGAAAGTAAAATAGAAGCACTGGAATTGACAGATCGACCCTTGTCACTGAGCTCTTAGCTAAACACCCTAAGCCAGACCAGGTCCAACCAGTTCACTTACTCCCACTAAGTGCAGGCAGGCTCCAACCAACATAAGATGGTGTAACAGGAAACACAGGAATCACACAAACTGATCTGGATACAGCAAAACCTGTAACCAGACTATGTTAAAGATATTTAAATTCTGTTTAGATAAATTTAATACAGGAGAACAGATATACACTTAAATATAACAGTAGCAAGTAAGAGCAAACTGATTTAAACAAATTAACCAATTAACCAGTA
Source organism: Protopterus annectens (assembly GCF_019279795.1). Classification (NCBI taxonomy): domain Eukaryota; kingdom Metazoa; phylum Chordata; order Ceratodontiformes; family Protopteridae; genus Protopterus; species Protopterus annectens. The sequence goes on from NC_056730.1 coordinate 803,980,183, forward strand.
AAAAAACTCAAAAGTGAGGCCTGTTCCAGCAACCTTCAATCAGACGAGTTCTAACTGCACACTCCTGCCACTACAGTGCAGGAGAGGCCTCTCCAACAAAAGATTGCATGGTTTATTGCTCAAGTTATACAAACAGAGCTAGATTCAGCAGCTCTGAATCTAGTCTATGCTACAGAAAACAAGGTGCACCAATTCCAGAAAGAAACAGTTCAAATAAGCAGGCACAATAAGCCTTCAACCAGCAATTCCCAGCTCAGAATGGCAGAATATACCCTCTCCTCCTACAAGAGTATAGGCCACAAGCCTTCTTAATGTAAAATAACTGCCCTGAATCCCAGGTGTCCAAAATGAGATTTATAGTAGGGGAAGGCAGCTCAAAAGCCACCAAATTTAAGAACAAAACAAGAATTCTGTGGGTGGGAGGGAAAAATGCAGCCAGAGATCAGCAATATTCAGAGCAAGTAGGTCAAACGAATACTTCAGCTAAATATATATATTTCTAAATAAAAGAGCAATGCTGTTTCTCAGATCCCCACTAATTAACTGTTGTTATTCACAGTTTACAAATGAATTCTTTGCTAACTTTTTTAACTGACCCTAGCCAAGAACTCTTAAAACTCCAACAGAACAGAAAACTTAAAACAAAACAAATGTAATACTTGAATAAGATACAAAACAGAAGTGATCAATCTTAATTGAAGAGCTTCAATTCAAAATAAAATGCAGGCATAAATCAGCAATATTCAGAGCAAGCAGGCCAAGCAAACACTTCAGCTAAATAGAGATGTTCCTAAATAAAAGAGCAATGTCGTTTCACAGCGCCCCCACTAATTAACTGATGTTATTCACAGTTTGCAAAGGAATCATTTGCTAACTTTTTAAATTGAACCTTGCCAAAAACTCTTAAAACTACAACAGGACAGAAAACTTAAAAAAAAAAACAAATGTAACACTAGAATAAGGTACAAAATAGAAGTGATCAACCTTAAATGAAGAGCTTCAATTCAAAATAAAAGGCATCCAGAGATCAGCAATATTCAGCGCAAGCAGGCCAAACAAACACTTCAGCTAAATAGAGAGCTTTCTAAATAAAAGAGCAATGCTATTTTTCAGCTCCACTCAACTCTTTAACTAGAGCAAACAACAGCAGGGTCATTCATTTCAGCATCAGACAGCTACCATACCCAGTAATTATAGTCACTTTGCCACTGGGTGCACCTCAGATTGTAATAATAATAATAATAATAGTAATAATAATAATAATAATAGCAGCCATAGTACTGTATTTCAACTTTGTTTCACACAAACATACTTTAGCTAACTGGCCACAAGTATTCCAAATTGTGCCTCACAAATATACATTAGTCCTGCAGGGACAATTCAGCTGCCTAACTGTAATATCTGATTGCCTGAAACTATAAAGCTAAACAAAGCAACAACTTCACTTATCTGCCACAATCCATACAGTGAGATGTAATCCAACAGTTCCATGTTGATAAGAATGTGACTGACACCCTGCTGTGACCAGATCAACTGATTCACTCCCACTTTTATGTTTCACTGGGCCTCTGATTTTCCACACATTGTGTCCCCTCTTTGGTTCATTAGGTATACCCTGTACTCTGATGCTGTGATGCTGTAGTTGCATGGAAAAACTCAGGCCATAGGTTACATAAGACTCACATAAAATGTCAACCAGGCTAAACATTTGTATTTACTGTATCACCAAAATAGTAAAAATGAAAGGTATGTTCAACTGCTACAGTTATTAATGGGGGAGCTTTCACTCACTCTACCCCCATAAATCCACAAGTTGAAAATAAACAGATTGGTAGCTTTAGCAGAAAACAGTTTAATGGACTGCACAACAGGATTTAATGATGGTTATTCATAATTGTTGAGATTCAGAAAAGCTGTGTGCCAAAGATGAAGCTGTACAAAGGGTGCATTGTCTAGGGAATACCTGGTATAAGATTCAAAGAGGAATTTTATTATATTCACAAGGCTGCATAGGGCAAGTTTCACAGGACTGTGATGTAGAGAATGGCTCAGTTAATGTACCTTCCTGGTTATTCTCTGAATATGCAATGATTCAGAATTGTATGTCTAGTAAACCACACAAGGCTTTGTTAATTGAAATGACAGAATGTGTATTATACCATGACCCCCCATTAATATTCCAAAACGTGCACGCTGATTGGCAAGCGTGCACATTGTAAATCGACTTATACTAATGGAAAAAGGTCCGGTTGCTCTGACTTTTTCCATTAGTATAAGTCTCTTTTAAAACACTGTCTCGCTATATTAAAAGAGTTTAACATAGCAACATAGTGTGTAAAAAGCAACAGAGATCTTGCTTTCTCCATTGCTTTTTTTAAACCTGTACCGCTATGTTAAATGGGTTTAACATAGCGAGACAGCTTTAAAATACGCAATGGAGATCTCCGTTGCTTATTTTAAAGCTGTCTCGCTATCTTAAACCCATTTAACATGGCGAGATTTTAAAAAGCAACGGAGAAAGCAAGATCTCCGTTGCTACTGTTTAAGCTATGTTAAATGGGTTTAACATAGCGAGACAGCTTTAAAATAAGCAATGGACATCTCCGTTGCTTATTTTAAAGCTGTCTTGCTATGTTAAACCCATTTAACATAGCAACAAAACAACGGAGATCTTACTTCTCTGTTGCTTTTGGCCACAGCTCTGATGTACTGGGTAGGCATGCCCAGTACATCAGAACTGCATGGATACCAGACAGCTGCGGAGGGCAGCAAAGAGGCATTATACAATGCCATTATTTAAGAAAAGTAATTATTTATTTTCTTAAATAATGTCATAGTATAATAGCAATAACCCACTTCTGGGTGTGGTTAATGCGGGATTTACCCACGGATGTCTTTGTTTGGTCCCTTGGGCTTCGCCCTCGGGACCAAACCATGCCAACCGTGGGTAAATCCCACATTACCCACACCCAGGCGTGGGTTATTGCTATATTTGACCATGGGAATGGTGAAAGCAATAGTTTGTGCAGGACAAGAATAGTGAAGAAACTGATTTTGGCCAATGATATACTCCAAGTGGTGCTACCAAGTCCACTGCTGTATGTCTGCTGGATAGGAATATGATCCTGCATGAGCAAACCTATTTATAGTTATCCATCTATCCTAGGACGTGCATTAAAGATGGTGCTATAGTAAGACACAGCAAGGTTTGTAATATGCCACTACCTACAACCCTGTCCTAGAGTACAAAAATTAGAATCAAAGGCTCATTTGCATGACTCATTCCATATTTCTACATATTATTCCCATCTGCATGTTGGTAATTCAGAATATTCCAATGTAGATGTCACCAACAAATTATGTACTGAACCAGGAATGGCGTGAACATTGGCAAGGCTGATTACTAAAGGCACATGGTACACTAGCAGTGTTAAAAAGCCACTGTTGCATCAGCAGGCACTGCACAATCTTGCAAAACTGGACATATAATACCAGATTTTTTATACTGCTATGTGCACATACATGTATGTATTAAAAGTTTATAAATAAATTTACTGCTGCAAAAGAAAAGAAAATAGCTACATATAGGGAGGATGACAAAGGGAAAAAAATGAAAAAGAAGAGGGAAAGAGAAGCTCAGTCAGGAAACAGCCCAGTCAATGTAGTTTGTATAATACATACATACCCACATAATAGGCAAAAATAAAGAATAATAGCAATAATGTCCAGACACATAAAAGACTACCAAAACAGAGCCATCAAGTAACACATAAATCATATCAACATAAGCTCAAGAAGCCTATCAGCTCAAAGTACATATCTAACATGCACCAAAGTTTAGCAACTTTTACCCCATGTTTACAACCCACCACAATCTAAAATCAGACAGCCCTAATGTAGTAATGAATAACAATGAGTGATGCACACTCAGACAGACTGTGCCGAAGTAATGACCATCAATGTGTGATGCACGCATGCACAATCAAACACACAATGTTGCTGTAATAACGTACACCAATGTGTGAAGCACACTAAGCCAATCAGTGATGCTGCAGGGTGAAACCTGCTGGCTCCATTGCTGTCTAGAAACAAGTGGTGCATTTATGAACAATATCTGTGATTCTGCAGAAATGGAGATTTAGGAAATGAGCATCATGTCAACCAGATAAAAGTGATAAGTGTTTTGGTTTTGCATGCATTGCAATAGCAGTATTTCTTACTGTAGTGGTAACTGTTATCTGCCTTTTCTTTGCTGAAATTATTCATTTCCTAACTGAAACTGCCAAGACAGGGCTCCCATGGTATTCTAAAAAGTACAGCTGTGTAGGTAAATTTATCATAATAGTAGATTTTCAAAAGATCACTGTGGCAGTAGCTTTAGCAATGTTGGTTATATCCTGCTAAGGCTATAACAGCTGGCTAGCTTCCAAAGCTCCAGGGCACCTTTCACACATCCAAACTTTCTGGAAGGTCAAGATGAGATGACTAAAACAAACGCTTGGGCACCAAGCCCTTCAGAGCTTTTCTACCAACTGAGAGCTAGAGACTGAGCCCTGAAAAGACAATGCTAGGAAGAACAAAAAATAAACAGCAAAATGGTGGCACAAACAACACACCAGAAAAAGGCAGATGGAAGGAGGGGGCAGCTACTGCAGCAGTGATTATTCAAACAGCTACTGTCATGGTAGGTTTACTTACACAACTGCACTGTGTTCATCATATTGATCACTGCTATAGTAGCCTAAGCTATATGGGTAGCTTACACTAACTTACTACATTTCTGAGGTGGACGGAGAAGAGTCCAGTCTAATTAGACCTGGAGAAGCAATCAAACTTGTAGTGGTTTGTAACCAAATTGCAGCTCTTAGAATATTTCTAAAATGCAACCTTTTCCAAAAAGCCATAGATGAAGCCAAAGCCCCAGTAGAGTGGGCTTTGACAACGTCTGGAATAGTTTTGTTGTGGTGAGTATAACAAAAAGTAACAACCTTAGGCAACCACTTGAAAATAGCCCATTTTGACACAGGTTGACCCTTTCTTTTACCTTCACAAGAAATGAGCAATTTATCCAAACATCTGAATGATTTAGTTCTGTCAAGACAGCACCTGAGTTGTCTGTGGACATCCATGATATGCATTATCCTTTCTTCCTCATTTTTGGGTTCAGAATCACCTCTGCAGCAGATAGGCTAAAAACTAAATCTCTATCCAAAGGAGAATTGAAAATGTCATTTTTAACATCATCTATTCGGTTATGAGAAGGCAGCCATGCAAACCTCCACAAAACAGCACCAGTGGCCATAACCCTTGAATAAGTATCAGCAAAGTAATATACACACAACTGTAAACAATGACAAGTGACTTCAATAATAGAAGCAACTAATTTATTTAAAGCAGTTCTTCACAAGAAGAAACTGCAGATAAAACATTGTTTTCACAATTGGTCAGAACCAACTTTAAAATATGAGCCTGACAATTAAAAATTCTGAAAAATCAAAGATGCACAAGCAGACACTTTTTCCCATACTTATCCATAATCTTCCCATCCATATCAGAAAGAATGGGATAAGTGTTTAGCAGCAGAAGGATTAACAAAAGCTATATTTGTTTGATCGGGTTTGGGAAGACAGTATAAAAACTTAAAAAAATGATGAACTGTATAAATTCTATCTGCCTTTTTAGGGGCAGCTGGTTGACTACCAGGAAAATTGCAATCAGTAACACATAAACATATGGGTGCAAGTTCTAGAATTCCTCCTGTAACAGCTCACAGTACTTTCTGGGGACTGAGAAGCCTCAGTATTCTCCTACAGAACACTGGCACATTCTGGAAATAGTCTCAGAGAAAGATAACCCCACACAAGGAGAGTCAGAAACTGAGCTCTACTTTGACTCCAAAACAGAAATCTGCTGTGAACATCCTGTATTTGTCCCTTCATCCTCTTGTCCAGATACAGAATATTGAATCTCCTCAAGAAAGGACATATTCCTCTTTCTTTTACCAGAAACTAGTTTACAAGAAGGAGAAATAGCCAGAATTAAACCATGAGCTAGACCCAGACAGATGAAACCTCATTCAAGCCTGAAAATGGACCAGCTTTAAAGAGAGCAATCTAGCCTAATTCAGCACACAAAGTCTTAACTAAATCACCTCCCCTAATAATAGTGTTATGAACTTTTAGAACTGTAAATTTAAACCAATGTTCCAGACCTGTTTCATTCACATGCTTTGCTAAAGCATTTTAACCCTCAAATTATATACGTCCCCAATATGTTCTAATATCCTGTCTTTAAGAGCTCTATTAGAGTTTCCAATATAAAAATGATCATATTTTTGACACTTCGCATAGTAAACATTGTTGGTCTTACAGTCCGCACAGAAGTTCAAATCAATAGCAAAACTTAAGGTTGGATCTAAAATAGTGGATGTGGTAGATTTATTTAACAAGACTTTGTGTGTTGAATTCCACTGGTTTGTTCTTTTTAAAGCTGATACATTTCTAGTCTTGAATGAGGTTTCATCTGTGAAACTCCTTTTGAAGTCATGTGGCCTAAAACGCTAAAATGATTGGTTGATGTTTTATGAATGAGCTTTTTTGTTAATGAAAGTTGGCCTGGTATCTTTTGTCATGTGCTTACTTTTACTTGTTTTCATTTGTTTATTATGTCTTTTTAATCTGCTGTGTTGTTTGTTTGAATGGTCTGATGAAGCGGTTCTTATAGACCGTGGAAGCACTTACCATTATTTTTATTTGTTTTTTTATCGCATATTAAAAGTTGTTTCTTTGCTTTTACTGCCATGTTGGTTAACATTGTTTTTTATCTATTTTTTTGCATTTTGTTTCAGTCCATGATTTTGTCACCTGTTATTTATTTGGGACAAACTATCCTGCAGGATTGCTAGGTCATTTGGTGATTCAATGGTTGCTCCTAGCTTGCAGTGATCTGCAAACGTAGTCAGTCAGAGCCTGTTGGTATAGGCTTTTACTTCAGAAAAGTTGATGCCAAGCAAGAGAGGTCCCAGCACAAAACCCTGGTGGACTCCACTGGTGACTGGTCTTTTGTGGAGGTAACTTCACCTGTTTTGATTTCCTGCATCATATCTTTGAGCCATTTGACAATACAGCATGTGAAATAGGGGTTTATTCCAGTTTATTTAGCTTTTCTACTGTGCCTGAGTGGGGAATTGTGTCAAGAGCTTTGTCCAGGTAGAGATATTCACTGTGTACTGTTTTGCCTTCATCCATTGCTTTGGTGAGCTTTCCATAAACATCCACCAGGTTGAATAGGCATGACCTACCCTTGACAAATCCAAACTGAGATAAGTCCAGTGTCTTAAGGTTCCCTTTGTCTTAACTGATTAGCTCCATGATAAGTCTTTCCATGACTTTGCATATGAAGCTGGTTGGACTTACAGATCTGTAATTCCCTGGGTTTGTGTTAAACCTTCCCTTATGCAGGGGAACCAATGCAGCTGTTCTCTATTCACTTGGTACAAAAACTCTATGGAGGCTGAGAGTGAACAGTGTTATTAGGGGTGTGAGTAAACCATGCTTTATCTTATTTATGATGCAACCAGTGATATTGCCATGACCCATCAATGCAATATTTTTTACTTTTGAGAACACTTTCAGGGCTTGGTCTTGTGTGATAGTTGGAGGCGAGACAGTTTCAGGTATTTCTTGTGGGAGCTACTGCAGCAGTGATTATTCAAACAGCTACTGTCATGGTAGGTTTTACTTACACAACTGCACTGTGTTCATCATATTGATCACTGCTATAGTAGCCTAAGCTATATGGGTAGCTTACACTAACTTACTACATTTCTGAGGGTGGACGGAGAAAGTCAGTCTAATTAGAACCTGGAGAAGCAATCAAACTTGTAGTGGTTTGTAGCAAATTGCAGCTTATAGAATACTTCCAGAAAGCAACCCTTTCCAAAATGCCATAGATGAAGCCAAAGCCCCAGTAGAGTGGGCTTGACAGCGTCTGGAATAGTTTGTTGTGGTGAGTATAACAAAAGTAACAACCTTAGGCAACCACTTGAAAATAGCCCATTTTGACACAGGTTGACCCTTTCTTTTACCTTCACAAAGAAATGAGCAATTTATCCAAACATCTGAATGATTTAGTTCTGTCAAGACAGCACCTGAGTTGTCTGTGGACATCCATGATATGCATTATCCTTTCTTCTCATTTTTGGGTTCAGAATCACCTCTGCAGCAGATAGGCTAAAAACTAAATCTCTATCAAAGGAGAATTGAAAATGTCATTTTAACATCATCTATTCGGTTATGAGGAGGCAGCCATGCACCTCCACAAAACAGCACCAGTGGCCATAACCCTTGAATAAGTATCAGCAAAGTAATATACACTGTATAACAATGACAAGTGACTTCAATAGAGAAGCAACTAATTTATTATTTAAAGCAGTTCTTCACAAGAAGAAACTGCAGATAAAACATTGTTTTCACAATTGGTCAGAACCAACTTTAAAATATGAGCCTGACAATTAAAATTCTGAAAAATCAAAGATGCACAATAAGACATTTTTTTCCATACTTATCCATAATCTTCCCATCCATATCAGAAAAGAATGGGATAAGTGTTTAAGCAGAAGGATTAACAAAGCTATATTTGTTTGATCGGGTTTGGGAAGACAGTATAAAACTTAAAAATGATGAACTGTATAAATTATCTGCCTTTTTAAGGCAGCTGGTTGACTAGGAAAATTGCAATCAGTAACACATAAACATATGGGTGCAGTTCAGAATTCCTCCTGTAACAGCTCACAGTACTTTCTGGACTGAGAAGCCTCAGTTCTCTACAGAACACTGGCACATTCTGAAATAGTCTCAGAGAAAATAACCCCACAGGAGAGTCAGAAACTGCTCTACTTTGACTCAAAACAGAAATCTCTGTGAACATCCTGTATTTGTCCCTTCATCCTCTTGTCCAGATACAGAATATTGGAATCTCCTAAGAAAGGACATATTCCTCTTTCTACCAATAGTTTACAAGAAGGAGAAATAGCCAAATTAAACCATGAGCTAGACCAGACAGATGAAACTATTCAGAAGCCTGAAAATGACCAGCTTTAAAGAGAGCATCTGGCCTAATTCAGCACACAGTCTTAATAAAACCTAATATAGTGATGAACTTTTGCTGAAATTTAAACAATGTTAGACCTGTTTCATTCATGCTTTGCTAAAATTTAACCTCTCAAATTATATCGTAATATGACAATATCTTGTCTTTAGAGCTCTATTAGAGTTTCCAATATAAAAATGATCATATTTTGACACTTAGCATAGTAAACATTGTTGGTCTTACAGTCATAAGTTCAAATCAATAGCAAAACTTAGGTTGGATCTAAAATAGTGGATGTTGATTTATTTAACAAGACTTTGTGTGTTGAATTCCACTGGTTTGTTCTTTTAAAGCTGATACATTTCTAGTCTTGAATAGGTTTCATCTGTACTGAAACTCCTTTTTGGAATCATGTGGCCTAAAAGAGCTAAAATGATTGGTTGATGTTTTATGAATGAGCTTTTGTTAATGAAAGTTGGCCTGGTATCTTTTCATGCTTACTTTTACTTGTTTTCATTTGATTATGTCTTTTTTAACTGCTGTATTTGTTGTAAAATAATCTATTCTGCATTCTCGCTTATGCATTTCTCATTTCCATTTTACTCCAGTGTTATTTTCTTTTTTCACCATTACATTGTACTAAATATGATTATGTATCAGCAAAAACATTGTCTTTCAAAGCTAGTCTTTCATTTTATTAACATACTTCCAGCTGTACTTTTCTTCAGAAAATTCATATCATGCACATGTGCCACTGTATCAGCTAGACTTCACTGTTTTCTTGAATTTTCACTTATACATATTTTACTTTTCTAGTATTTGTGAAAGTTTTTCAATACTGATCAGTTTCAATAAGGTGTCACATTGTGGTTTCATCTTTTTGGTGCTGGAAGCAGTTTTTTCTGTGCTATTCCAATTTTCCTGTATTATGTTTGGGTTTGCCTGATTCTTTCACTTCTGTGTGCCTTCTTGTGTTCTGCACAGAACATTGTTTCTGATTAGTGCTCTGGTGTGTTCTGTATTGTATCCATGCCTTTGTATTTAAGGCTTCTTGCATGCCTGCCTGTTCTTACTTTCTTTTATTTTAGGCTTCTTTTCTTTCCTGGGTTGTCATTTGTTTGTAATTCTTAGCAGCTTTCCTTTCTGCTTCTGTTTGTAAAAACATTTTTTTTTTTGTGTTTGCTTTTTGCTGTTTTTGCTTTTTTTTTTTTGTGAGTATCTTGTGTGTTTTTTTGTGCTGCACAGTCTTGAGTGAATATACAACAGTGCATATTTTGTGTCTCCTGTACATTTATCTGTCATGTGTGTGCCATTCAGGTTGGCTGTTTTTTCTCCCTTTCCTCTCTTTCGGCGTTGCTGTCTTGGACAGGTCCTTTTTTCATCATGTATGTTGTCCTTTGTGGTGGTGCACCTGTTTTTGCAGAATATTCTGGTTTTTTTCATGTCTTTTTTCACTGTCTGCTTCCTCTATGCAGAAAAAAAAGAAGAGAAGAAGTCTACATTTGAAAAAGAAAGGAGAATATGTTAGAGAGAGAAGATAGGAATATGAGTACAGAAAAAATTTTTTAAACACACACACATTAGTGGTAAGTTGTTTATATGTGTATGTAAATTGAAGTATGAATACCATCGTTACTTCCATGTTATGCTCAGTATGTTGAATTTGCCTTTTAAAAGGCCACTATGTACATCCTGTAATGTATGCCTCTTAGTGGAGTGGGTGTTATAATAATGTAGCAAAGGAGGCTGACTCTGAGACAACAGGGATCTAAAGTTGTTCAAATCACTAGAGATATTTTTTTGTGCTGTCAGACCCATTCACTAAGTCATTAAGATCGGGCCTACTGAATTAACACAAAATGCACTGAATAAATTGGCAATGGCTCTTACCCAGCACAGCTGTTTTGTAGGTGCAGTATCCCCCAAGCTAACCACAGGCACAACTGGGCAGGGTGTCCACTGAAATGAGGTACCACTTAACTGTGACTCGGCAGATTGTTGATTCTAGGAAACCCTTTGGGTTCACACAGGATGAGCACCATACATTAAGTCGGATCACTATCACGGCAAACATTCACTTACCCCATTCTGCACATATGACCTCCCCTTACAATATCTGGTCTAAAGGGAGCCAATTTTCCAATAAAAGAACCTTCCCATTTTTTGAAATGACACTTGGATGCATAAAGGGAAGTTTTTAAATGCAACAACAGAACCCTGATGTTACATCACTTAGCTACAAAATGCTCTCAGGTAAGGATGTGTGAGCTCCACACATGGGTTAGTCCTCGTAAGGGAAAAGGATGCAGCAGCAGTTTTTAGTAAAAGCCCATAGCCCACATTGAAAAGCTTATTTTTGGAAAACTGCTCAAAAGAGAAACCACTGAATTGAGCACCAGCTGAGCCGCATGGGGACAAATTTTAGATTTTTGTTGTAGTTCGGTAAAATGTTGCAGAAGACTAGTACTCAGCTTTGGTTGCACAGGATAATGACATGCCTTAGTTTTGAGCATTGTGAAAGTGTAATGAACCTTTTATGTGCATAGTGCTTTTGAACATACATATGCTCTAACAAGAAGTTAAGTGAGTGGTAAACAACTGACTCCAGTATGAAGTTCAACTCTGGACCAAGGGACTTTTTCTGGCTGACTAGGTTCACTAATGTGAGGACCTGAATGGACCAATTGACACACTGGTACTGTCTGTTACATTCAAAGCTGTTAGATGCCTTACCAAACTGTGAGCCATTCACATTTAATTCCCTTTCAGGGTTTCCAGGTAACTGCTGTTATTTATTATGGAACACAATCTTGCCAAATACTCAGAGGTTTGATCTATAATGGAGGTTACCCACTTCTGTAATGAACAGAATTTAATCTATTGTCCCCCATGAGTCAGGGATTTAAATTTGAAATGGTTCTTATAAAGGCCACCAAAACGTCCTTTATCCTCATAAGGGTTTAAGGTTAATTGCATCTTAAGTAGGCACTGTGAAGCATAACCTAAATAGGCAACCCTTCTTGGAGCCTAGTATTTTAGCAGGTTTCATACTGTACAGAAGGGAATGCAATTAAGGAATATGGGGTCCTAGGATATAAGGTTGACAGCTGGCTGTTATAAAGAAGGGTGTTCGCTATAAAAGCTAACTAAAATTGATCAAACTGCAGCCAGCCTGAGTAAATTGGGTCCTTCTGACATGGCCAGTCCATTTGAACATACAGTCCCAACTATGTATAGCAATAGTCCTCAGTTTGCAACATCGAGGAAACACTTAGAGCTAGTCATTTTGATGGTGCCAATGCAATGGATTAAGCCATCCTGTCAAAACTATTGCGTAAAAATGGCACAAGTGTTGATAGTTTAGCTCAAAGTATGAGGTGACGGGCAATGTTCATGCTTGGCCGCACTGATGATGATGTAATTGTGTTTTTTTTTATATACCTTTTATTGCATTATTTCTTTCTAAGGAATTTTAAACAGTTTACTTAAACAAAATACGTGTCTGGGTCAGCATCTCTAAATCAATTCTGAGCATCCCAAGCATGTGCATAGCGTTTGAAACATAACATCTCTTTCTCATAGCCTCGGCTCTGGTGTGGACAGAGTCTTTGACCTGCGAGGACTAATCTTTACCCACATTGGATTTTTACAAGGAACAGTTGGTCAGTACGGTTGAGGAAGGACTGCACTGAGAAATTACACTGCTGTTTGGGGATTACATCTGCACCAATTGACACTATGAAAGGAGGTGGCTAAAATTCTTTGTCCATTAAGCCAAGCTGTTTGTACTGATTGACATGTCTCACTTGAACTAAGGGGTAGCTGATAAAAGTATCATCATAGATTGGTACTAATGTGTGTAATCTAGCACTCCCCTAGGAGGTATAGTTTCCTCCCATGCAGTAAGTGGGAACTAAAGGGGTGGATCTACAGAATCGATGATTTGGACCCGATAAAACACTTCAGGTGCACCTTTAACGCTGTGTTACATATGCATTAACCGTTCACTCAAAAGCGCTAGAGTAACCAAAACTGTTTGCTATGTATTACCTCAGGATTTTTCCCAATTGCATTTTCTTTTTTTAGTGGCCAAGTGTCAGTTTGGCAGTGTGAAAAGCACGGGTTCATTCACCTTGGCTCAATTGACTTGAAGGTCATTAGTCCCAAAGGGCTGTAAAACTCGTGCATCTACTATTGGAGATGTGTCTTAACTCCATCGTCAATGCGAGTGTCCTCCATGCATGTTCCTGAGTAAGCATTTAAAAAACCCTTGGCATTGAAAGGACCGAGGGGATTTTTAAAAAGGGGTCACAATAACCTTGGTCAATTAAGAGTGCATTTTGTTGAGAGGGTGCATGGTAGTAAGAGAAAAATCACATTTCTAGAGCCAGAAGCTTGGTTTCAAAAATTTGGCGCCCCCAACTACCTTTACTAACTCATGACCTTAATGATATAGGTACCGAGTCCCTACAAAATTCACCCTTTGACCTTTTTAACAAACAGCGCAAGAAGACATGTCTCTAGATGTTAATACCTCATTACAAGTATGGTACTCCTAGTAAAAGCAATTTGTTTTGACCATAGTTTGATGTTCATTCAGAAACGCCAATGTACCTGACATGCTTAGGTAAAAATACCCTCCCAACAGTCATCCATTTGCATTTCCGATAAGCCTTTATCTTACTGCATATATTAGGGTTCTAACTAGTACTATTAATGTCATGTTAAATGGGGCACTAATTCCTGTAGGTTGAAAGCTCTGCATGGTGGCATACCAACTTCAGATTTCATTACAGACTAGAGCTGAAATGGTTTAAAACAGTGGTAACATAGGCCACTAGTAAAAATAGGTTACCGGATTAGACCTTTTAAAAAAGCGATTTTGCAGCGTAGGGCGAACTGAAAGTGCAATGTCAAGTTTCAGCGAACGCCAGTACACTTAACCGTTTATGGGTGTGCTTAACCTGGAAATCTTTAAATCATCTCATATCAACAAGGTGATTGTGGATCAAACACAAGAGGCACTGGAAGGAATGCCCTTATTGGAACTGTGTTCAAATCACTATGACCCCACGCATGCTCTAAAGGCTCTTATGCTACAAGGGGAAGCCCCCACCATTTGGCATCTTCCAGTTTGGAACCCTGAAGTAGGAAAGTGTGTATTTCGGGCTGACATTGTGCTAGTGTTTATCTATATTTCTAGTTCAAAATAAACCGACATGAACACTGATGGCAGTTCTAAATATCAGGCCAAAATCCCTAAGTAAACAATAGGAAAGCTGGAAAATTTCCCTTAAAGCAATGAGGGAAAGTACATTATTGCCTTTTAAACAGATAGTACGACAATATCCCATAAGATGAGATGATCCACTTAAAAGTCACAGCTTTAGAAATTCTTTTGTGTTACAGGTTTATATGTTCCTATTTGGATAAATGAGAGACCAGCAATGCCCTAGCTTTGAGATTATTTGCAAAACGAAGTTGTCTCCGAAAAAGTATGTAGATTTAAGATTGGTCATGAGTTTTCAGAATAAAACTAATGACTTAGGCGGAAAAATTGCGCCAAGGCCACACAATAGCCGATGTTAGTGAGAAACTGCTTGCACTCCAATGTGGACTAGTACTTTTGGCCTGCTTGGGTAAAGCCAAATCAAGAAGTTAATTTACTTTTAGGGGGAAGTCAGAAGATCTGGACTAGTCAGATAAATGACATTTCCTCCTTTCAACACAGGCACAACACCTAAACATCAGTGGTGTCTCTTATTTTGGACTACTATTGGGTATACATTTCACATACTTACACATGTAACCAAAGGTTTTTATGGTCATCAACCATGAAAAGGCAGATCATGTGTATGTGACCCTGGGTTCGAGCATTAGTCAAAAGCAATGCCCATTGGAATCTTCCCAGCTGCCCAGTGCTCAGAAGATCTGTAATCCTACCAGCAAGTACAGGAGTTGATTCCTTCACCAAGTGCCAGAACCCTTTGGCAGCACCCAGGACAAAGCTTGGAAGTGAGGTAGACAGCAGTTTGTGGAAACATGATTACCACCTAGTAAATAGTTGTACTGCTTCCGGCTGAATCAGGGAAATTGGGGAATGTCAACCAAAGTCATACACTTTGAGCTTATCCTGCAGGACTGCATGTTAAAGGTATTCAGTTCCCTAGAACAAATCTTAATAAAGACCTAATTTTTTAGCGAGATGGCAAGTGACCAATCCGATTGATGACTAGACCTGCTTGTGCTCAAGACAACAGAATCGGTGCAGCTAAACTGCTTCCAACAAGCAGCGATTGAGTTGGTACAATGTCAAAACAAATTGCATGTAGGATGCTCTGCTTAAAGCTGCATTTTTCTTTCAGCTCAGCATAACTTAAATGGCTCATGGTCTAGCAATGAGTAAAAGATCAGCTCCACTGCCACCACTTGCCCCCTCATCTATCGCGATCCCCTAAATAAGGACCTAAGCTGAAAACTAAAGGGGTCAAGACATTATACTAATTCTTCTGTTGTTAAAAGTTTCCAAATGGGGATCAATTGTACCATAGTAAAGCATGCTTGCTATCTAGGTATTTGGTTCAATGGAAACAGTGGAAGAACTGGAAAGTTTGGTACTCCTATCTAGGCTGTTACCCTGTGGACAACTGGAAATTTGAAGCAGAGTACTATGGTTCCCCAGGTAATAGGCTTAGTTTGTCCATAATGGAATGAGGCTGGGTCATAGTAGAAGAAGCCAATCTTCCAGGCATGAGAATGAGAGTTGTCTTTCTTCAGTACTGTACTCAGACAGATCAGGTGTAGGGCATTTTTATTCCAACCAGTCCTTCATTTGCCCCTAGGTCTATGACATTAACAAGAAAATATTAAAAATACTAAGACCCCTTATTCAAAATTTCTTGGATTTGTGGGGGACTAACGCATGTGCCCTTGAGGCACTAGAGTGTTAGGAAACTCCATTAATGACACTATTGTTTTCACAAGCCTTAACCTCTGCAATTATACTTAATGTAAGTAACAGGTGAGGGTATTTCTTTTCTTAGGCCCAGTGGTTCCAACAGCTTCGACAAGGGTCCATTTGAACAAAGGATGTGTCAAACGGCGACATTACTAGGGTTACAAGTGCATCTTTCCAATGCTATTTTTAATGAAATTCCACTTGTAGTTGAAAGACCATGTGTAAACTAAAACAGGTAACACTATTCTCTGTCTGAATATTTCCCCTAGTTGTCCTGGTAGTTCCTCTGTTTCAGTGGTGGTCACAGATGCAAATTTTGAACAACAAAATGGAGAGTCCGGTAAATAATACGCAGTGGGGCAAGGTAATGAGCCTATGTGGGCCTAAAAAATGACCCAACAATTTCAACAACAAAGCTAGTTAAGGAAAAACAAATGTGGTGATGCAGGCAGATACTGGACTCAAGTTTCACTGCCGCAAGGCAGCATGCACCTCAGGGTCCTCAGGATGGCTTAATAGAACGTGGGGGGTTACAACAATTTCAGAGTATGATGGCAAAAATGGGACATATTGACCTGGAGGGCACACAATATGCGTAGCCCTACATGTAAATTGGCAACGAGTACTTCAATTAAACCAGTATTGAAATGAACAATTTGGGCCTTTGTAGTTGCCACAATGAAGAGTTCAGTTGCCACTAGAGCAATGTTCAACGTCAGAACTGGGGAATGCTTGCAGAGGAATAATTGGAAACTATTGCGAAAACCAAAGATAGGGGCTGTATGGAGGCATGCCTAATAAAGCTGCAGTGCAGCTAGCCACAAAAGTTTTGGGAAATGGGATTCTCTTATAAATGCAATTAAGCGTAGGGGCCCAAGAACTATGGTCTTCGACTGAATTCATCATTAGCAGTGGGTTTGGTACCAAGGATTCTGGGACTTTAAAGGGCCAGTGATCCTTTGGTTACACGGTGCTTAAAAGGATGTGTCACCGGGCTCCTCAATTAAAGCCACTTTGGAATTCTGCAGAGGGGGGATTCAAACATCCTAGGGGCTGTCCACTTCCAGCGAAGTACAGGGTAGGACAAGTGTGGAGTTAGTACGACCAGAACTGAGTGCAGGTGGTTCGAAACATAATGGGTTT
The DNA here is from genome assembly GCF_019279795.1 of Protopterus annectens. Taxonomy (NCBI): domain Eukaryota; kingdom Metazoa; phylum Chordata; order Ceratodontiformes; family Protopteridae; genus Protopterus; species Protopterus annectens. The sequence continues at coordinate 803,997,374 of NC_056730.1, forward strand.
CGAAGGGTTTGGGAAGGTGGGTATGGTGACCTTTTCCTAAGCGTGAGTAGCAAAAAATTTGGAAAAAAGTCTTCACGCTAGGATCCTTCCCCTAATTTCATTCAAATAGCAATTTGGTACGACAAATTTCCTTTCTCAGTTTCCAGGGCAGTATTTAAAAGATAAGTGCAAACGCCCTAGAGCATGCCATGGACCCACCAACTAAAGCATACCCTCCTTGATTGGGGTCACTTACATATTTTGTGTGAAAGATACAACACCTTACACCCACCTATCAGGATATACCATGTGGTCCATTTTTAATAGAAATGCTGTGGGGTTACACAATATGGGCAGATAAAATCATTATTCCAACTGATTAAAGGTAACATTCATGGCAATATACCTTGGGGCCAGGTATCTCACCTCCTAACCCGGGCATAGCTGTATCAACAACCGGTTTTACTTTCAGCTAACGTCTTGAATTTTTTAAATATAAGTTGCAACCCCGTGGTTATGAGAAATGTGCATAGGCATTACGAAGCCTTAATGTTAAAAAATGGGAGAGGAAGGACATCTATCATTAGCAAATGGGGTAACATGATGGCTTGACTATGAAGAAAAATCAACCATTCCGTTGCACCCTTATACAAGGTGGGGTTACTTTTTAAGGCATTGGCAAAACTTGCTAAATTGGGGACTGCAAGTGAATTAAAAATGTATAGTCCCTGCCAATATGTCACGGAGTTTCATTCCTGTTGCAAAATATATGGAATCAGTTAGATAACAGCATATTGTTTGGATATCGTAGTTTTCTTAAATACTCCCAATCTTTGCTTTTTTATGGGACCCAATCCAGGTTTTCCATATTCGCTTCTGTAATTTAATCTATCGAACTGAGTTAAGTAATGTCATCTTCAGAATAGTTACAATAGGACTGTGAAATACAGCAGTTAGCGTAGAGCGAACCCATTGGAATAAGTGCAGGTTACTAGACCGCGGATCCTAGTTATGTTTTTTTTTCTCAAGCCACTGCAAGGAGGCTTGGTATTGCTACAAATGTATTTTGGGCATGAATCAGCTGGAACCTTGGCGTACACCAAAAGGGGACAAAAAGCCCAGCATGTCCATTACTGAGCAATCAAAGGAAATGGTTGCTTGACCAGGTAGGAACCTCAGAAAAAAAAAATGATTGTGTTTGCATACCACAGAGTAGATCTACACATTTGCTTTACACTTCGGGACCAAACATTAGGGGGACATTTCTATGTTAGTTCATGAGTAATCCAACATAACCTTTTAAATTTTTCCAGTATAACCAGATGTTCTTCTAGTTGTTGAGTCGAGACAGCGTAGCTTTTGTGCCTCCCTACAGTGTATCTATTTCCAGGGAGTAAAATCCAGTCTTATCAAGTATTTTCTGCCATTTAAAGGCCCATTACCTCAAGATGCATGTATTTAAAAGGGTCTATTAAACCAAGGACAACCTTATTGAGGCTGTATTTCAGGATAAACAGTTGGCAAAAAATATAAACAGTCGGACTTACATATCCCATAAGGGCCCAAAAGCTCCAAATTTAACCAGACTTTAAATTTTGCAAAAAGACAAAATTATCCCTTTGGGCTTTATACCAGATTGATTCCTCAGAGATTCTGAAGATTTCCCCATAAAAATTCCAGCCTTTATAGCACCTGAGGAAATACCAGTAGCGCATCAGGTTTTTCCCAGTAAACCTGAAAGAGTAATGAACTATTGGTTAAGATTCTAGAAGTGCAATCTGATGTGGGCTAATTAAACACACTAACAGAAGTCCCTTCACACACACACACTGTGCAGTTTGAGGATCAAACATATTCCAGCAGCCTCGCCTATTGAAAAATGTATATGGGAGTTGTTGACAAAACTTGACCCCTTATAAATTTCAACAGAGTGGTAATCATGTAGAAAATCTCTAATAGCTATGCTATATCATATAGATAAAAACTCGGTTAGGGAGGACTGTAGCTGTCTTATTGTGAAAAAGGGGCTTAGATTCAAACAACAAATGTTGGGTTATGAACAGTTATGAAGCAATGTCAATAACATCCACGGCTCAACTTCCTATATCAGAATGGTCGATCTAGACAAGAACCAACATTAAATGGGACAGTCGCTATTGGCTTCAGGGATATTGATCGCCCAGTCGAAGTCAACACAAACAAGTGAGGCTTGAAATAGGCACTGGGGGTCTTGGAAGAGCTTTAATACTTTTCTGAATAATTAAAGGCATGTCTTTGCATCACTGATAAATAGAAGCTGTACCGGAACTGATTAGGAAGGGCTACCTTCCAAAAGTGGATCACCATAACCTGCACACGAATAGAAAAAAAAGTCCGTTGAGACATTGTGTTTGCAAGGAATACAAAAAGCACTCATTTTGAAAAATCAGCTAATTGTGTACTGCACACTGCAGTTATTTACCTACCTGGGAAGGGAGGCTACAGCGATTGCGACAGTCTGCCCCAAGTCACCTAGATGTAAAGATGCAGTCCCTTTTAACTAGCCTCCCAGCCCCAGAAAAACGGAGTTGATTCTGACAAAACTGTGGCAGAAAGACAAACTGCTAAAGGTGGGAGATAGCAGAGTGTTGTTGTGAATAACTACTCATTGTACACCAAGCAGAACAGGAGTAAATATATTCCATTATTTACAGAATGTCAAAAAGTAGGTGTGAGAGTCAAACTGCTGTACTGAGCCATCTTCAAAATATTTTTCCCTGGAGGGACAAAAACATTTTTGATGAAGCATATGCTAAGGATAAAATATAAAAGTTTGTCCAAAAAAGGGCAAGTTGTGAAACAGGAGGTTCTGTTTCATGTCCTGGTGATAAGGACTGAAGAGAGAGACTGAGCCCATGAAATCTTTTTCACTGTTTCAATGGAAAATGCCTGAGAGAAGGAAGAAAACATAAGAGTCTACTAGAAGAATTGAGAATACATTATGAATTAAACAGATTTGGGATATGGTGATGAACAGGAATAAAGCTAGTAACTTGGAAATTGACAATGTGGGGCAATAAAGCAATAATGATATTTGTGAAACATGACAGAACAAGAAAATCTGAAAATAATGGACTTCTTTGGATTTTGTTAAACTTGTAGGGGACTTTAAAGCATATGCCTTGCTCCATGTTATTAATGTTCAGTGAATAAAGTCAGTAACTTGGAAAATCACAAATGACAAAGCAATAATTATACTTGTGAAACAACAAGAAGCTTTGGAAATATTGGATTTTCTTGGACTTTGTTAAATTTGTAGTGAACTCTAAAGTATATATCCTACTTCATTTCATTAATCTTTGGAAAAATACTTGGGACAGGGGAAGAGGAGGGAGAATGTTAACTGTAAATAAAATTATTTTTTCTTAATGGTGCAGTTTTAATGGTGCATGACTTTCTTTGCAAGTTACTAGGTAAAGTTTTCTCAGTTATTTTTAAATGTAATAGGAGATACTATTATAAACAGGCGCTTATGTTTTTTTCTGTTTTTCCCTTCTCTCTTTCTCCTTGTTCATATTTAAAATATGTAGGCACTGCAATGTAAAAAACAGAGAGGAAAGAGGAAAGGTCTGATTAAGAGAGCATGACATAAGAAAAATTAGTGTGCTTTTTCTAAAGCTTACATAGGGGAATGGTTGGGTTAAGACCTTTGGATTTATACAGCAACAAGTCTTATTAGAAAGCAAGTAAATGAAGAAGAATATTTAAAACTATAATGCTTTTTTTCTGGTAAACAATGTATGCTTAGCAGTTTTGTGTCTGGTTTGCATGTTCCTAGAAGATAATTTGATAAAGAGAAATGGCTTAGAGAAAGTATTCACTGAAAGCATTTAAGTGTTTTCTCAGCTGGGAGAGCTATAAAGGTAAGACAAAATGAGACAACACTTACTAAAAGCACAGGCTGTACCAAGTGTCTTAGCATGACTAACCTTTCTTTTTGGTTAACTCTAGCCTGTCTGTATGGCTATCAGTTTAAAACTTTTATTCTTATAAGGAAGGTAAAGCTTCAAATTTTGAAGATGTTCATAGTTTTGTGTGTTATTATGTTAATATGTTTTAGGGGGGGTATTGGGGTGTTTTTTTTTTTTTTTTTTTTTTGAGGGATTTCAATAAAACAAAAAAGTTTTATAAGATGTAGCATAAGCCCAAATGGATATGATAAGAAACAGCTGTTTAAAATACTAAGTTGCCAAACAATATATGCATGTAACATAAAAACTAGAACTAGACATTTAACAAAAAAAGCAGTTATACATAAAAGGTGGGAACAATAACTACATAGGAAAATTACTGTTTTTGTAATGTCTAAATCTGAATGGTCTCACAGATAAATACAAAAAAGCAAGAGTTGTTGTTGTTGTTGTTGTTGTTGTGTCTTTCGGCTTTTCCCAGTTAGGGGTCGCAAAAGAAAGAGTACTGAACTAAATTAAAAAAATGTTACAGGAGACACACCTGGAAAGAACTGAACATGTGAATTTGATAAAGAAAGGTTTTCAGGATGATTATTCAGCAGAATAACTGGAGCAAAGGAAAAGAGGATTACTTATATTAACTGCAAGAGGAGCTCCAATAGTGACAAGAAGAGAAACAATATAATAATAGTAAATATGTAGTACTAAGGGGCTACTGTCAAGGTAGGAGGATTACACTGGCATACATCTATAGTCCACCTAAAACTGCTATAGTGGAGCTTAAGAAAATTCTGGGAGAATTGATCAACTTTCAGCAAGGAATATTACTTATGGGTGGGGACTGGAATTTGGTTTGCGACAGTGAAGATCTGTCTGGGGGGACCCAGAAATGAAAATATAACAAAGGAGGATAGACTTTTGAAGAAATGTATGAAAATTTTTGGCATGGAAGATGTGAATTTGATACTAGAAGTTTGGAGTGTATTTATGCATTATTCTCCAAAATACAAACACTGGGCTAGGCTAGATAGAATTTATATTTCACAGGAACATGTGCATTTAATTGAAGTCTTGAAAAACACCCAATAACTATTTCAGATCACGTACCAATAATAACAAAAATAAAAACACAAGGTAATGAAATAAAAATGAGACTCTAGAGCTTTCTCAACTATCTGTTGAAAAGAGAGTAATTTAAGGAATGGGTTTTTGGGAATTATTCAGGAGTTATTAGAGAAGGTAGACATTTCTTCTGAAAATAAAGCTAGGGAGTGGGAAAAAAATTAAAGTGGAGTTTAAAACTAGGGTGGAAATAAAGGAAAGGGAGATATGGTTAAGAAGTAACAAAACTTATTTTGAGGGACTGACAAATGTTAAAGTATTGCAAAATAGGGAGAATTCCACATAACAACAGGAGGAGCAACTGCAGAATGCTAAACAGAATGTAAGGGATTACCTTGATATGCATGAGTTTAGAAAGACTGCTGTCAAGCAACTGTTTTTTAATAATATTTCTAGAGCACAAAGACTTTTAGCACAAAGACTAAGGCAACAAGAAAGTAGAAAGGTCTGTCGCCAACCTTAAGTAGCCTATAACAAGGAAGATAACAAGGGATAGTGTAGAAGTATTAGAAATATTTTGTAAACTTTATGAAAATCTGTATAAAGCAGAGAAATATGGAAATCAAGAAACAGTACAAATTGAAATGTTTATGGAAGAATTAAATATGCCAAGGTTAGAGGTAGATGAGGCTCAATTACTAACAGGATAGGAGGAGATGAGATAAAAAATGTGATATATATAACCAATCTACAGGAAAGTCCCCAGGAATAGATGGCATTCTTGTGGAAGTTTGGAAGCTAGTAAGGAAAAAAACTGATAAACATCTGGAAGGTTTTGTTTAATGGTATCTTAAGAAGAGGATAAGTACCAACATCCTGGAAGAAAGCAGTGGTAGATGTTAATACCTAAAGAGGGTAAAGATTGATCAGATCTAGCTTCATACAGGCCCATTTCAATACTAAATCATGATTATAAAGTGTTTTTCTATAATGGCTAACAGAATGGCAAAACTGATGCCAAAATTGATAGATATGGATCAATGTGGTTTTGTGGAGGGAAGACAAACATTTGGTAACATTAACAAAACACTGATGATCCAGAGGGAAGCAGGATGTAAGAAAATACCACTGTTGCTGGTGGGTCTTGATGTAGAGAAAGCATATGACAGAATAAGCTGGGACTTCATGAGCAGGGCAATAGAAGCATTTGCTTTCCCTGGTAAAATTATAAGGTTGATTAGGAGTATATACATGGGATCAGAGGCAAAAATCAAAGTGGGTGGGGTCCTCTCTGATAATTTCTGTTTGAGTAGAGGAACCAGGTAGGGGAGTCCTCTTTCCCCTTTTTTGTTTGCATTATATTTATGACCATTGGCAAAGAAAATAAGGGACTCAGAAATTCAAGGCTTTGATTGGTATGGCAGTCAAGGAAAGCTGGCTCTGTTAGCAGATGATATTATTTTATAGCTGACAAAACTAGAAAAAGACATTACAGTGTTGTAGAACATTTTAGACAGTTTCAAATCTTCTCGGGATAAAAAATTAATGAAGATAAAACAAAGGCAGTAGTGGTAACTTATGTTCCCACATGCAAATTAGTCCAGCAATATCTATATTTATGGAGACACTATAAAATGAAGTATTTAGGAGTATGGATTATAAAGGACTCCATTGTGGCAGCAAAAGATATGTGGGAGGAGACTAAATAGAAGAGCATACAAAACCTGAGAAACTGGAAGCTTTGTTATATGGATATGGATAGTAAGATACAAGCAGTTAAAACGTTTTTAGTCCCTTTAGTTTTATACACAGGCCAGGCATAGTTTTATCAACCAGAGGAGACATTGTGGATAGCAATTCAAAAAGAGCTGAATGATTTTATCTGGGAGGGGAAGATGTTAAAGGTCAAGTGGGATAAGCCGTTTCTTCCAACAGAACAAGGTAGACTAGGATTACCTGATTTGAAGGGGTATTTTAGAACAACACAGTTAAGGCTCTTATAAATGGCACAAGCAGAAAATTATAATTTAAAGTGGAACGGGATGATGATTATAATACAGGGGAGAAGCTCAAGAAACAAGCCAAGACTGGGATTTTGAATGTAGGCCCTTAAGGAGAATGATAATAATCATACAGAATATTATATTTACAAAGCAGCAGAAACTATTTTAAGAACTAAGCTAGTACAGGAATGGAGCAAAGAGATTCTGCTGATAGGGGTAACTGCAATTAGAGATACAGACAATAGGCAAGAGGAGGGTGGAATTTGTTGGAGAGATCTGGCAAGGGATCCAAGGTATTGGGAGAAAATAACTAAAAATAGATAGGTAATAGAATGGGAAGACACCAAGAATGTATTTGAACTGCAGGTTAGAGATTGCCTTCCTTATCAAGGATTGATATCAGAGTATAGGCAAAGAGAAAGAAATAGAGGTGGGGGGTCCTAAATGAAAGACCTGCACTGGTAGAGTTTTTAAAAGAATCAAGAACAGAAGCTGCCGTTAAAAAAGAAATAATTAGTAGAGCATATAAAATATTGCATGACAACTATAAGAACCAATCACTGGAGCTAAGAAAGGATTGGGAAGAGAGACTGGCTAAGCAATTCACAAAGAGACAATATATATGTATATCTCCCAAACGGGCAGCAAAGTCTATATGATTTAGGATCTTTGCTTGGAAGTGCTTACACAGGTATTTTTATATGCCAAGTAGACTCCAAAGAATTTTTCCACAGGTAGACAGCAAATGTTGGCGATGTGATGGGGAAGAAAGAGGTAACTGGGAACATATTTTCTGGGAGTGTAATGAGTTGGCAGACTTTAAGGATTCCCTGCAGACTGCTCTGTCAGGGATACTGGGTGAACAGATTGATGTAACTAAGGAAATTATTTTTTTGAGCTACAGTTCATAATCGGAATAGCCTAGAGACTTGCGGAGTCTAATTATGGTGGCTGCAAGAAATAAATAAATAAATACTAGAAAATGGAAATCAAAGTCTAAACCAACTTTACTAGAAGCAGTGAATATAGTAACAGAAATAAAACAGCTGGAATTGGGATCTTTAGAAAAGGGAAAAAGCAAAATACATTTATTTTTATTTTATTTATTTACTGGTATTTGTTTACTGGGAAAGTCCACTGGGCCAGGATAGCCCATTTTCAGTGGTGGCCCAGGGAGAAAAGTTCCAACAGAGAAAGAGGTACAAATTACATAAAGTTCCAAGAAATCACAATAAATGAGTAAAAATTACTTGATTAGGACTTCTATCACATAATAACATACAACATAATATAACAAGAGAGAACATACAGAGATTAATATACAAAATTAAAAGTTTACATAGGAATGAAATAACATGATTTGTGCTGCGACATGAAAGTAAAAGTACACAGGAAAAAATGGAAATTGTGGGAACAATACATGCGGAGGATGAATGAGGTTTAAAAGAAGGCAGATGTTGAATGAGCTATTATAATGTTTGCAATTACAGTTGTTTCAATGGGGTCTGTGATGTATAATGTTTGCAAGTGAAGTTCTATTAATGTGGTTTATTTTTCATTTATAGAAATGTAAGAGTGCCTACATCATAGATGTTTTTTGTTTATTAAAAAAAAATAAGACCAACAAGAGTGTCTCTCCCTTGCCCACTGAGGGGAACCTCAATAGCCACAGAGGATGTGGCTAACCTCCAGTCCATAGTGGCTGTAGATGTACACCACGGAAAAGATGAGTGGTCTGAGGAACCAGCCTTGGCAACAGCAGTGTCACCCACCTATGACTGAGGCAAACTGCTAGCCTGTTGTAGTGGCAGAGGCTGTTTGACTGCCTTTTTCTTTTTGTGGCTGGAAGAAGGACTGGGTGTGGGACTGGCAGTTTGTTTCATGATCAAGGCAAAAGTGGTGCCACTTTCCCAGGGAAAAATGAGCAGATTAAGCCAGTAAAATTTTAAAGTTATTAAAAGTAACTTTTTCTCACAGAAATACAGTAAAAAAAACACTTTAATACACTTTACTTGTGCCAAAAAGTAAATTAAACACAATTTCTTCACAGCAAAAGTAACTTTCAACTGTTTCAAACAACATTTAAACCAGCAGGAAAAAAGTGTGCTCCCATTCAAAAGTGCAGTTAAGTCTGGTGACATTCCATTAAAGCACAAACTCCAGGGTTAAAAAGAAGTTATGTACTCACCATGATGTTCCATCTGTGTTGTCCATTTTCATTCTTCCTCAACAGTTGGGTTCAGATTCGACCCTTGGATCCTCAGATCTGACTCAGCCATTAGTTTAGGTCATGGCCACCAAAAGATTCTCGAGGTCCTCCCTTACCCATAAAACACCAACTCATAACATACCTCAAATCTTGTTTGCTGGTTGACATAAAGTAGGAAGTACTAATAAAATTCATAAAAGAAGAAACCATATTTGTAGCTCAACATGAAGGAGAGTGGTGCCCTTATAAACTCTCATTCTTCCAGAAATAAGTTGTGAAAAGGTTGGGGGTTGGTGGGTGGAGAAGAAAATGAACAACAAAGATTGAACGCTATGGTGAGTACATAACTTCTTCTTCTGATGTTGTCAATTTTCATTCCTTCCTCAACAGTTGAGACAGAGTCCCCAGCTACCTAAAATCCTGTGTGGACTCTAAGGAAGGATATTCCTGAGCACAGCTGAGCCAAAAAACTGCTCTTCCCCTTGAGACCAGATCCAGTTTGTAATGAGTAATAAAGGTCTGTGGACTGGCCCAAGTAGCAGCTGCGTGTATGTTGTCCATGGAAGCCCTGGATAAAAACACTGAAGAAGTAGCCTTGGACCTTGTTGAATGGGCTCTTAAAGGTTTTGGTACGGACAGACCCAACTTATTGTAGACAAATGATATACAATCCATCAGCCATCTGTTTACAGTTACCTTTGCAACTGATTTATCCAGTTTAAGTCTGCAAAAGAGACAAATAATCGATACAGCTTTCTAATTTCTTTTGTTCTGTATAAGTAGAAACATAATTGTCTGTAAACATCCAATAAGTGTAACATATATTCACCTTTGTTTGCAAATTTAGGAAAGAAAATGGGCAGATTAATGGAATGGTTTATGTTAGATTCTGACACCTCTGTAAAATTAAGTAGAGAGGTTTAGAAGATAATGCTTGAAGTTCTGAAATCCTTCTAGCAGAGGTGAGGGCTACCAAAAAGATAATATTCCAAATCAGAAACTTTATATCACACTTTGCTGCTGGTACAAAAGGGGAATGAATTAGATACTGCAGTATCAAATTTAACTCTCATGGAGGAGTTGGATCTTTATAAGGAGGTCTCAAAAGAAGGCTACCTGTCAAGAAGGCTTTACAAAGTTTTAATGAAGCCAAGGTAGAATTCTCAAATCCAATGCAAAAATTAGAGATGGATGCTAACTGAATCTAATGGTAGAGGAGCTAGCTCCTTTGCTGAAAATTTTTGCCAAAAATTCGAGGACACTTTGTACAGGGGCTGAAAAAGGGTCAATATTTTGCTGATGTGCCCAAAAACAAACCTCTTCCAATTACTTCTGTAAAGTTTTCTTGTAGAAGCTTTATGGGAAGATAAAAGTATATGACAAACAGAGGACAAAAGCATAGTTGTCTGGCTATTAAAAGAAGTGGAGAAACCATGCTGTCAGCATTAAGTCTGAGATATCCAGGGGAACCGTTCCTGTTGGTTGAGACAGGAAGTCCAGAAACAGATCCAGAATCCAAGTTGGGTAAATCAGATGAGGCCAAAGAAAGGGGAACTAAATCTGTTGAGGTCAGTAAGGTGCAATGAGGATGCCTTTTCTCTTCAACCGGAGGGCTTTTTGCAGAAATTTGGGGATTAAGGGAGGTGGGGGATATGCATAGAGGAGACCATCTCTTCCCCGAGCAGGAGGATTAGGACAAAGAAGCTGCTGCACTTGTTGTTTAGGCAGATGCAAAGTGATGGGCGACCTTACCCTACTATTACAACAAGTGAGTCAACTGGTAGAAACTAATTTACTGAAGGGTCTGTCTCAGCGACCTTGGAGTCAGGATGGATCCAAACTTGATGGCACTTCTTTGGGTTTACCACTTACCCAACCAACTCCTGCTATGACCTCTCAGGTTGGTGTTAATCATGATAATTTTGTTTTTGATGTAAGGAAACTAAACTAATTTGAACTTAATACTCAGCCGAGCAATGTCAATATATTGAAGCCAGCAAGCTATCTTGTTGACCAATTTCATCAGTTTGAGAAAAAAAAATAATGAAATTTAAGCAACTGCAATTTGAAAACAGTTATTTGTTGAAAAACTTAGAGAATCACATTCTGCCTTAAAGGCTTGCATATGTGGAGGTTCCCAAATGGCTTGCAGGATTGATTTGCCTTTTATTGGGATATTCTTGTGGTGTTTGACAAAGTGGGTAGCAATTTGCTTCAACTCATGGTCATACACAATAGTATCCAAACTGAGCAGCTTTCTAAGAATATTGATGCTTTCAATGATTCTATCAATAAGGACTTGTTGTTCAATCATTATGAGAGCAATTATCATAACATTGTTGATATAGTGCACAGAAGTTGTTTTGCACTGCTCAATAAAAATTTTGATAAGTTCAAAAGGGATAAAAAAAGTTACCTTAAGGAGACAGCATACCCAAAACCTCCAATTAACAATGGGAACTGGGAACACATCCCCAGTGACTATCCAGTTAGACCACCACACAATTCTATGCATGGAGAAAGGGAGGTAGACCAGCAAGGAGGCATCCCTTTAGAACTGAGAGAGTCTGAAAAGAGTATGGAACAAAAGCCTCCAATCATCAGACTATGGGTGGAGAACTAGAGACGAGCAGTATTTGCAGCAAGGAATGAAGCTGAAAACAGATTTCACTAATTGGAACTAATCCCGGAAATAGGGAATCAGAATGGAAGTGGGAACACTAATGTTTTATATATTGTATACAATTCTGATCATGATTTTAAACATTTTAATTATTCTGACAAACTATTTCATGTTGAACATGTTGACACCTTGGCAAAGGGTCTGACATTCGTTCCAGCAAGAAGAGCAGATGTTGCAGATGTCCTTATTGATCTCAAACTTTTTCAAGTAAATTAAATTTAGTGTTATGGTCTTCTGATAGTAGCAGCAGTACTTCTATTTGTACTGAGCTGAAAAGACCGAGTTGTTTTAAACCCCCTTTGAATAAAACCATATTTTTGTTTGAAAATCTATGTGAGTTTGAAATAAAGAAAATTGTTAAACCAACCCTGTGAAAACATGTGGTATAATTTATCAGGTGATGAGTGGAACTTTTTGAAGGACATTAGCAGAGATGTGGCATCAGACTAATGAAGCTAGACAAGGGGGGGGTCTGGTGATTATTAATCAAAATGACTATAATGCTCATATGGTGCCCCTTTTAGCAAGAGATGAATACTGTAAAATTTCTCGAAATAAATTATGTACAGCATATAATAAAATCGATGGCACTTTAATGGACATGCTATATCAAGGGCAATCAAAGAAAGAATTTGATTTTATGAGTAACAACCAAACAGTCATTGCCATAATATTTGGCATACCTAAAATTCATAAGTCATTGGAAAACCCCTCTTTGAGACCTATAGTGGATGCCTCTCGATCAGGAAACTTATTCCATCTATCCTCATCCCCTTTTCCTATTTTACACATATGGTTGGGGTGTCACTTCAACTGTGACAATCATCTCAAGCCAAGGTTTACACTGCCAGGTGGCTAGCCCTGTTGATGTAGTGCATCTGTACCACTCACTTGCACACAGAGACAATTTAGAGTGTCTAATTCATCTACTGCATGTCTTTGGAATGTAGGAAGAAACTGGAGCACCTTGGAGAAACCCACGCAGCTGCAGAGAGAACATACAGACTCTGCACAGAAGGCACCCCAGCCAAGAATCAAACCAGAGAACCTCGTGCTGTGAGGTGACAATGCTAAGTGCTACACCGCTGTGCCATCCATGCAATTGTGGTTACTATAGTATAATACCTTAGAATTTTAATTTGACTCGCCATATATTACCTTTCAGCTGTCCCTGATTTTCAGGGATGTCCCTAATTTTGTCTTAAATTTTAGCTCTGTCCCTCTTAATCCCTCCTAAAACCAATTGCTCTATCATCTCATCAAACCCATCAGTTCAGTAAAGTTCATGGCATTTCATGGTGTTGATCGAATTTCTCATGGGAACAGCCCTCCACACCTCCCCACTAATTATACATACCCTCCAAGATTGCAAACTTGGTGGCTTTGGATTTGCCTGCCCCTGGTGTAAATCTGATTTTTGTCACTGCTCCCAATCCAATCTCATTTGATCACTCAACATAGTGCAGTGAGATTATTTGTGTAGGACTACCCCCTTGCATCTTTGACTTTGAACACTCCTCCCTGTCCTATCTCATCAGCTCAGTGTACTAAGTATAGACAGAGAGAGAGAGAGCATTTGGGCAGGCCTACCCCCTTAGTTCCCTAATCATGAACTATCTTCTGTTTCCTCCCTCTCCACTTAAAAAAATTACACTTTATTCAGCTGTTTTTACTGTAATTGTGTTCTTCGTACTTTATTACCTTATTTTTGCTGTGTGCTGTTAAGTGTTCAAGTGCTTTTATTCTGCTGCTTGTTAGTAGCCTAATTAAATGTATCTGTTATTCTAAGCATTTCAAGCTTTGGTCTTAGCACTTGTGCTTCAGGCCAGTCACTTTACATTTAAGAAGGTTCCTGTGGTTTACACTATTGTGGACAAACCCTTAACAAAACCCTCTCTCCATAAGTCTTCCCAACCATTCGGAACACTATGTCTGGACAATTCCCATCACTTTCTCCTGCCAGTCTGGTCCACATGGGCATACTGAGACAGTGTAGCAACTACCTCATGTTTACTGACAACCCTCTTCTCCTAGCACATAATTCCTCCACCTGCGAGAAATGCATGTACATCAGTAACATGGAGTCCATGCTCTCTTGCGCCAGTCAGTAATCCTGACAAAAAGGAGACTGCCAGCACAAACACCACACAGCTCACATCACATAGCCAAGCACAACACACACACACACACACACACACACACACACACACACACACACACACACACACACATATGCAAAGATCCTCAATAAAAACTTACCTAAACAGCAGAGACCTCCAAAACACACTCACAAACATTCTACACACAACACCAAACAATTCACACACAGCAGACAACACACCAGTGTCTCACAAACACAGCCCATAAGGCAAAACAATAAACCATCACAGCTCACAAAACATAATAAACCAAACACACTAGTCATTGGTGACACAACAGTGACACGCACCGATGTTCCCCTCACAAGGCTCAAAAATAATGTCACAGTCAGTTGTCTGACTGGTGCCAGAATCCACCACATCATGCACGCACTTAATTCTCTGCACAACAAGTATAAGTATGACTCTGTCATTGTACCTGTTGGTGTGAATGACTTAAGACATACCTCCCTGGACTATATGAAGACAGACATGATTTAACTCTCAGAATATGTGTTCCAGGCCGGTATGACCCTAGCCCTAAGCAGCATCCTACATTCACCAAGAATGATACCACAATACCAACAAAAATAATAGACTTCAACAATTGGCTTAGTTTCTGGTGTCATTCCAAGGGGATCCAGTATCTGTCTGCCTGGGATGACATGGTCAACAGGCCTCGATGCTTTGCCAGAAATGGCCTTCATCTGTCATGACTGGGTTTCTGGATCCTGACCAAGGCTCTTGCCTCCCCCATTGTGTCTTTTTTAGGCAATGTCTCAAAGACAAACCTTCCAGCATATAAGATCTGTCAAAAAGCAAATTGAAAGTCATGCTGCTTAATGCTAGGAGCCTAAACATGAAAGTGGACTCAATGGAAGCACTCCTTGTACTGGAAGATGCTGATATCTGTGCAGTCACAAAAACTTAGTTCAGTACTGTGGAGAGTACCCCTACCTTACCAGGCTATACCTCATTCCACACATTCCAACCCCAAAATAAGGTCGGGAAGACTAAGGGTGGTGGAGTCTTTATCTTCATCAAGGACAGTTGGCAAGACACCCATCCAAGTTATAGCTAGCTATAGAGCCCCCTCCATGATTCAGGACACCCACTCCTCTTACCTGGATCTACTAGACTCCATCAAGGTACCCCTAACACCCTGATCCTTGGTGACTTCAACTACCCCACCATAGACTGGGTGAACTGTTCTTGCACTAACTCACTATCTCAATGATTCCTCAACTTCATCAGTTCTAATGCACTAGACCAGCTCATCCCATCCCCCATAAGGGGAGATAACATTCTGGAATTGGTTCTCACCAACATGAGTGATCACTGCACCACTCCCATAGTATGCCCTTCCCAAGTTAGATCGGATGATCAGACTGTCTCATTTGAAGTTTCTATCCCACCCACCCCACCCCAGCCGAAATCAAGCTAAAAAACTTCTCAAAAGCTGACTACAACCTCCTAAGGGAGAGTATCTGTAGCTTCACACCACCACCACCCCCAGAGTATCCAGACAACTATGCTGAACAGTATGCCAATGCATTTTACAAGCACCTGTACCACTGCATGGACTCAGCCATACCCAATAGAACTAAAACCTGTTCCTCAAGTAAACTCAAACCTGTTTGGTGGACATCCTCTATCAACAGGCTTTACAACAAAAGGATGAAACTTTTGTCCAAGGGTAAAAGGGAACAAATTCCAAATTGGAAAATCTCCCTCCTTAACCTCAACAAGCAAATTAGATCACTACTGAAAACCTCCAAGGTCAATTATAAATCAAAACCATAAGGGAAACCATAAAGTCTTCTTTAGTTACATCAGGAACCTCCATGGCAAAGCTCAGATTTGTTCCAAATGAGTACTTAACAGTATCACTTACAATGATCCTGTTGACTTAGCCAACCTATTAGTGGATAGGTTCAGTGCAAACCTCACCCCCCTGTCTCCCCCCAAAGGCCCTTTCGACATCCACGATACTTGTCCTGCACCTCTCATCTCAGTAGATCAAGTGTTACAGGCCCTATCTAAGGCAAAAAAGACAGCTTCCATGGGACCTGATACTATCCCAAGATGTATTCTGCACCATCTCCATCAAGAACTGGCTTCGCCATTGAGCACCCTTTTCAACCACAGCCTAAGTAATGGCTTCATTCCAGCAGAATGGTGAACTGCCATTGTCATCCTCTTGCCCAAAGGTGTTACTGACACTGGAAACTATTGCATCATTAGCTTGACAAGTATGATCTGTAAAGCCATGGAGCATATTATTATGGATCTCATAAACAAGGACATAGGCAATCTCCAAGCACATGACTCTACCCAGTTCGGATTTGTGAAAGGCAGATCTTGTC
>NC_056730.1:804018763-804043763 GCF_019279795.1 Protopterus annectens
TGCCAGCTGGTCTCTTACACCTCTGCAAGTAATTGTACTTGACACACCTGCTCTTCACAGCAGGGGATCCCTGTCAAACATATCAGGTGATCCCCCAAGTCCTGTCCTATATCAGTTTTGCACCACTCTAAGCTAGTGGTTGTCCATTAACTACTGCAGGTATTACGCCTACGGTAAGAAGAGGAGGATTTTGGTTTCCTTGACAAACCAGCTTGGGGCACAACCGTGAGCTTTAACAGATTCTATCCATTTGAAGTACCAGTACAAGAATAAGAAGTAGAATCCTGCTGCATGAGATACCAACTGGGGGTGGCATCCTTCTGCCCTGCCCATACATTCATATAAGTTTACTACCTATCAAAATTATCACCCAAGAATGTTTTGCTGTACTAACAGGATATGTAATCTCATTCAGGTCCATTCTCCTTTGGTAAATAATGGAATCTCTCCTTAAATGTAATATCAGGACGTACAGTTTTTCATTTCTTTAAATTTTTTAAAAAAATACTAGTACTCTTTGAAATGGATTTTATATGACACAAGAGTGTTCATATATGCTAAATCTGATTTCTGGGTGGGAGTCACACAACCAGTTCTGGAAGATACTTCAGGAAATACTGTAATTTATTCTCTGTGACACAATGTATGGACCCTGTAATAGGGAGTGTACAGGGAAAGTAAGTAAGGTGAAGTGACCACAGCCTCAGAAAGTTAATTCTGGCTCTAGCAGTCTTAGAAATGCATACATGGAATGCACATGATATCATGTGCTGGAGTGTGACTGACACGCAGTTGGTGCTTATGGATGTTCATGAATTAATTCAGTTTGCCCATGCCAAGCCAAATTAATTTATTCCTATAGGAAGGGATTCACATGTGCACTACAATTTGATTCATAAAGATCAGCTCAGCTGAGCTTCATCTGCATGAAAATATCTTAAACTGGCCCCGACTTATACCAACTGGCTTCAGTCCACCATTTTAGGGTTTGCTAGGCTTGGCACTGCTGTGACAGTTCATGTAAAGAGCAAACAAGCTAAAACCATTTATTAACAATAGGGATTAACCTAAATAATCAGGAAAATGCATTTGTCATTGTAATTCCGTGTGATCTTTTCAACAGTAACCTATATTTACTTGTAAGACATGAGAGTTAATAGTATTTTGATGGATTATAAATAACGATTGGGAATATGTATGGTGCCATTTTCAGTGATGTCGACATGTATTAAGTGACTTTCTGCTGACAACAGTTTCTGCCAGTGTGCAAAGCTCAGGTGCAGACTAAAGGCCAGATGACTGAATTGATTAATGCACCCTCAGGGCAGACACATACAGTCATATATATCAGTACTGCAACAGAACAATAGAAAACACTGGTAATATGGACAAGAAACGTGATGCAACATTGATATCACTATTTATGTGTGTTTGTATAAAGTGGTGGTATGCATGCTGCATATTGCTTGAAGATAATATACAAGGATGGCAGGTGTCACTTTTGTCACAATATGTAATTGCAAGCAGGGAACAGGGCACCAAAAAACAACTCCAGTCCTGAGGAGAACCACATCATTATGGATGCTTTAAGGAAATGTGGGAAATATGTTTTTGGATAAGGGGAGCAAAACAAGCAGACAGTGCTAAGGAATGCAGTCACATATTGGCTGACATTAATGCTGTAAGGGAAAGGAACTGCACCACAGCACAATACAGGAAAAAAGCCAATGACATGTTAGGAAGTGCCAAAACCAAAGCTACGCAGGATACAACTGCTAGTAACAGCACTGATGGTGGCCCTTCTACATTCCAACTTTTAACACCAGATGAGGAGTAACTTCTCTCTATAATGAGTGATGATCTGTATGTGAATGAGGATGCTGCTGGAATCATTAGAGGTGTAGTTCACACTAGTACCTTCAGACTCCTACAAGAACTACAATCGGGCAGTATAAGGTTAGTGTGTTGTCATTTCAATACATCATGCTAAAATGTATTCAGCATCACATGTGAACATATCATCCTTGCATGTTTCATTATCAGGTATAATTTTATAAATAGATAAAATAAAATAAATACACCAAAGGATACATAAATACATAAACAAATAAAATACATCATCATTGTCAGGTGCAGCAGAAAATCTACAAACACTGTGGTAATCTTTGTTATCCATCCAATACCTACAAATAATTCTTCCTTTCACAGGTCATATTAACCACATTAATATAGTTGACCACAAGGTCAGCACCAGAACCAAATTCATCCTGTGCCTTACCACAGCTGGTTGATGCTGACAGTAGGATTGCAGTTGATGGTGATGCCTTAACTCTCATACTCATGACAGTATGAGGATAGTGGCAAACAATCCCAAAGTGTACTGGTACAGCCCCTCTATACAACAGCAATGGGTAACTCCTTAAGCAGCAACATTGGCTCACATACTCAACCAACCAAAGGAGGACATGTCATTACAGCAAGGAGGGTCCCATACAGCTCAACACCTGCTTCTTGTGCACACCATAAACTGCTTGATGAAGAGACTACACTTTTAGAGGTAACAGTGCCTACAGATACCTTTGAAAGGGTAACTGTAGGTACATGTAGTAGTACCTACTGTCACACCTGCATACAGAGATGCCAGGAGAACACATGTGTCACAGTTAGCTTCAGAGACATGCAGGGAGTTGGCTGCCTTGCACCAGATGAGCTTTGACATAGTTTACACCCTGTTAAGAGGAGTGCAGAGTATACATGAGGAATTTCACCAGTACATGGGAATGATTGAGACCAGGGGCAATGCCATGATTCTCATGCACAGCACAGCTGCACACACACACAGCATCCATGTCAGTCATCTTGTGTACACCTGTAAAGGCTTACCAGATATACACTGGAAATGCAGGCAGATGTGGCTGAGGAAATGTCCACATGAGCTGAGGATAAGTAGGCTATACACTATGTGCATCTCAAAGAGGTGCTGTAGGCATAGGCATTCAAATGGATTGCACAGAGAAGAAGGAAGCCGGGTCTCATCAGACTTCCACAACACACAAAAAACTCTGAGTCAAGGCCGAGGTCAGCATCACAGTTAGATCTATGTCAAGGCATTCCACTGCATTCAGTAGAGCCTGCCACTGGAACAACTAGGCATCAATTTTAACTGCCACCACTTGCTCTCAATCTATTTTGTCCCCATCTGTGAGCCATGCAAACTCAGCAAAGCCCATACTATGTCCCTGACTACTCTAAATATATCCAAAATGTCTTGATCAGCAAAGTTCAAATGAGTCAGGCTTCGCCTATATGTTCTTCTTCTTATTATTCAGCAAGAACAACCAGGATGAGCACTTCAGAACTGCAAACAGCTAAACTAGCAGCAAAGCCAAGCATCTATATGGATTGCAAACTCAATGAAGAAAATTAAGAGTCATCATGTATGATACCTCCCAAATATAACTTACAGTTTAGAAATCAGTAAGAAGAAAACAGAGCTGACCCAGCAGTCCGTTGACACCACGGCTACTGCAACACTTCTTAATTGAACAACATAAATGTGGTTTTTCATAGCAGTATAACCAACACTTTTACCACTTATCCTGTCAGCACTGTATACATGATAACTGGTGGTACTGTTATGAAAAACCACATTTATGTTGTCAAAAAATACAAAAAATGTCTGCTGTATAGTGAAAGATGACCATGTACCACACTGCATACGTCATGATCTGTGTAACTGTTTTTTTCCACCATTAGTAAGTGAATGTCATGGCCCATAGTTGAGGACTAAACTCCGCCTTTTTGGATGTGAAGGTGAATATCATAAACAAGCCTGTTGGATGAGTTGCAGTGCCACTGCTGTCGGCTGGCCACCACTGCTATTGTTATTGCTGAGAAGAAGAATAAAGAGAGCTGCACTGCCACCATCAGTGACTGGCTGTGGCTGATTTATGTTCATGATGTATAGACTGCAGCAGGCAGTAAACATCCTGTATGCAGTTAAAAGGTCATACTGCAAGTCAACACCAGAATCATCTAGGCAATGGCTTTGAGCAGGGCACACATTCACTAACTGTCTGTGTCTGGGACAGTGCAGTGTTGAAGCACTCCTGGGCAGCTCCTGGGGGTTACAGACTGGTGTCATTATCCAAGGTTCAACACCTGGAAAATGGTAAGGGAACATTATATAAAAAGAGGGAGGAATGATTAATCAGTAGTACCTATGCCACTCTACAGATATTGCAATATCTAAGGTTAGAAACATTGAAGTGATTGGCACTTACAGGCTAGGTGACAGTGAGGGTCCTGCCATAAAAGAAGAGGTGGCAGAGTGAGCTGGTGTGCCAAATATGGGAATCATGTGCATTGCCAGGATGCTAAGTCAACACACTGGTGATGTATACTCATGCATTACACACTACCTGCAGATGATGGCATGGTAGCTCTTCCTGTTCTGCTACCACTCCCCATGGTTCTGATGGGGCCCTAATGGCAACATGGGTGAAATGTATAGCATCAGGCACTTTAAGAAAGCATACCTTCCAATAGAGGGCATGCATGCTACTATATTAGTCATGAGGTGATACCAGGAGATAGATGTACTGATCCACATCTACCAACACTATATTCAGGAATTGATGACGTGTCTTCAAGGTAGAAAACTGAAAGCTACCCAACTTGCCTCAGTTTGTTTCTTGAAAGTTCTGGTAGAAAAATATTGAGAGCTGTTCATATCTTAGTATCCACAGGTACAGAAAGGTCACACATCCCCACCCCATCCCGATCTGTGGGCCATGCAAACTCACCAAAGCCCATAATTTGTCCCTGTCTACTCTAACTCTATCCAAAACATCATGATCAGCAAAATTCAAAAGTGTCAGCCTTTACCTTTATCTGCTTCTTGTTGGCCAGTAGGAGTGACCAAGACAAGGACCTCAGAATGGGAAACAGCTAAACTAGTAGCAAAGCCAAGCATTTATGCAGATTGCAAACCAGATGAAAAAGGCAACTTTTCCTTGTATAATTCTTATGTGTATGTTGCAGATATGCATCAAAAAGAAACTATGAATCAGACCAAGGCAGGAAGAGCTATTACTTCACAATAATGTAGTCACGGATATTTCGTATGTTCCTCATTTACATCTCATAATATGTTCATCTGCATACTACTTCCTCAGACTACTTGAAACTGCTGCTCCTAAACATAACTAATGCCTCTGCATCACCCTTCCATGCAAATTCTTGTTACTCATGAGTTCAACAACTATGAATACAGTCTCAGTAAAGAATATTTTAGAATACTGTCTGAAACTAATGCTGAAAGCTTACTTAACATCTAGGAATAAAGTTCCTGTTGTAAATCAACGTGCCCACCCTGTTATAAGACCCAAGTGAATCCAACTCACACCATCTACCTCACTCTACAGAAAGATAAAATGCATCTTTATACATTTTTTAACAGAAAACATTTATTAATGTATTCTGAATCACTTTTGAACTAAGAATAACCTTCTAGTGTGATAATATCTGGTTAACTGTTAACTTCTGCTTTCAGGCTCTAGTAAATGCACTAGCATGCTTCTACTGGCTTCTCCTCTAGGATTCAGATGCAGTAACCGAGAGTGAGATTTGATCAAGAAAAGTTTCAGGTCATTGTCTGGACTTCTAATATTTGTTAACATTCAAGCTGCATATTCTAAAGTAGTTAAGTATATGAATTGCTTAGATTTCAAGTTACAGAGTGCATTTTGGAGAGCAGACACTGGGAACTGACCAAGACTGGCATTCTACCAGTCCTGAGAAAATCTAGAAACCCTCATATCAGTAATCCAAACTTGCATACCAAGACAGATCCCTTCTTAGTATCTTTATTTTCTAGTTTAATAGCTGCAAAGCCCAAATACATTAACATGAAATATAGTGCAATAGTATGCTGGTAAAACATTGTTTAATGTAACTGAACAGTAAAAGATTAAGGAACAATATTTTTCTACCCACTTCAACCAATATACAATCATCATTTATATTAAATTTTCTCTCTACCAGTGCACTAAGCACATTGTTGCCCAGCAGATTCCCACTGTACAAGGGGTAGAAAAAGCTCACTGCTAAAAAAAAAAAAAAAAAAAAAAAAAAACCTTCAAATTTCTAGACGCAATAGAAAGGAAATACCTTCAGTTAAAACTACTGTCATCTATTTCAGTGAACTACCAGATTAACAATACACCCCTAAGAGATGATCCAGTTATTCGGGATTCAGGAAGTTATGAGAACATGACCTAACTTTTGGCCAACATGTGTCCATTGTAACAAAGTCCTTCAGTATTGCACAGCTTATAAAAAGAGATTATGTCTCTATCCAGGGATATCACTGTCCCCCTTTACTCATCTCTGATTAGGCTAATCATTTAATATAATGCCCCTTTGGCACATGCATCAACTGGAACGACCATAGAGATACTTTACTAAAAATATACAAGGCCTAAACAATATATCCTACATGGACCAACTCAAAGCCATGTCACTATAGTTGGTGTCCTATAGACTGCCGAGAGGTGACCTGTCTCTGACATACAAGGCATCATCTGATCCAATACTGATGGATTTACTGCACATCAGCAAGTCAAATGTCATCCTAAATACTCAGTCTAGGAATCTAAACCTCTTCTAAAAGATCAACAGAACAGTTTGGAGGGACAGGTATATCTCACAGAGGATACTGCTATTCAGGAACAGACTTCCCATCCACATATTACAAAGTTCATCCATGTCTCTATTCAAACACAACTTGGATCTAGGGATGGGAAACAGAAAATTTACTCCAGGACTGTTCCCTGTAATACTAATGAACAGAGGTAGCTCCTAAGTGCTTTATCACATGCATGTATCTTCTCCAATTTTCTATGGTATGATCCCAGTTATTCAAATTAAGGGTAATATATTATTATTGACCATGGGATGGGTAAAGCCAATCTCTAATCAAATGTTATAGGTTAATTCAAGCTCAAAAATGAACCTGGGTAGGCTTAAATGACCCTCAAGGACACCTAGTCTGTTACTTACTTATGAACTTATGAACCTATAATGTGTGGCAACAACGAAGAGTCAAAAGAAACTCCAAAAGTATTTTAAGACCTGCAAACACATTTTCCATCACTTTTGCATTACAGCAGTCTCTAGTGTGTTGTTGAAACTGTTGGTGGGCCCCACTGCAAGACCTTTATATTGCTCATGATGAATCTAATTTAACACTTTAGGAGGCTCTTCTTTAAAAGACAAAAATCTCCACCAGAAAAAGCCATTCTCTCAGCCACAACCTACTTATTTTATTTTATTTAACATTTACATTTGTTAACTGGCTAATAACATTAGTCTGATAAACCTTTTCAAGCATGACTGGATGCCATAGGCCAAAGCAGTGATCAGCATCAAATGAAGAGAACATATTGTTAGAACAGTGCCCTTCGGGTGGACTCAGCAGACCTCAGATAAATTCTGCTCCTTAAAAATAAAATTAAAAGTTGTGGCTTACCTCAAGCAGACACAATAAGAAAAACTTCTGTTTCTGTCAGCCTGTTCTATCTCATAAGTTGTTTTTGGTGGAACACCATCTGAGGGAGGAGCCTCACAACTTAACTTTCATCCTTGTTATGCTTGGCTCTACTTCACTCCCCTGACCTACCTTCAATTTCCACACACCCACCTTCTCAATAGTTATTTTAATATTTTAAACGTAGCCCTCCCAGCACTCTCACACTAATCATATGCACACATCCTAACACTTCTACTTCTCATGTGTTTCTTACCTAAACAGAGTCAATTTAATGCTCCATCCTCAATACTGATTCCTCATCACCTTCCTTCCTTCCACTCACTGAGTTCTCCCCTAACGTCTCCACTTTTCCTAGTCTCCTGTAACTCACATATTATACACCAACAGAGAGTCAAATCAGTGTCCTTCCCCTATAGTGATTCCTCACCACCTAGCCTCCACCCCCTAACTCCTCTCCTAACCTCCCCATTTTTCATTTTTTCTTCCTATTTCTGATATCCTTCATCGAACTACAGTAGCTGCACTGGCCCAGTATAAGCTGCTTCAATTCAACACATATCACAACACATTCAAAACTATTACTCAAAATAAATTCCTCACAACAAATATCCCAACACACCATTCCCACGACATAGCAACCACTCTCTCCTTAATTGCATATACATTACTAAACCAAACCATGTTACAATGCTCCAAAATCTAATATTTCTAACATTACTATCAATCTCATTCATATCTTATAATGCCAACCTGCACTTTTTGTCATCATGCCAATTGTTGTAATCATCTGTATATCATGATTTACATTTTTTTTTTATTGAATTCTGCCCCGACCCCTACTGATAGCCCTCCGGTTAGGCTGCTCGTTCTGTTGTCGCTCACCCCTGCTCACCTCCCTTGGGCATTCCCTGCCTTTCTTAACAGGATTTAAACTGGAAGACCTGCTGGGACCAGCCTAATTACTGTGAATCTGCAATGTAGTCATTTAGCCAACCTTCCCCTACAAATCTAACAGTGTGTATGTGTTTTACCATGTACTGTTTTTAACTCTTGGAAATGGTATGATTTAGTTGTTCCAGTGTTCCCACGGCGTAACACTAGCAGCCTACTGTACTCCAGATCTCCCCTCCCATCCTTCTTTTCCCTCTCTAGCCTTTTTATTTGTTAAACTCATCCCTTCTATAGTAGTTTCACCACTAGGTGGCAGTATACTTCCATAAATATACTAACATACCCAACATAATCCACTCTAATTCCAAACCAGCCTTCCTCTGTCTATTTCCCCACACTTAGTCCCACACACTTCCCTACTCCCTTAGATTCACTAGTAAATACCTACACATTATATACTTTTGTGCAAATCTGGTTTTGTACTTACCTCTTGACTATTACCAAAGCCCCTTGGTTCTGACTTGGGTCTTCATTACTGATTATGTTTCTTGGCTGGCTTCTCTCTTCCTTGGCTCCCTATCTCTCCTCCTCCTCTCCTCCCCCTCTGACACTTTTTTCCCTTACTCCCCTCCCCTTCCAGCTCAGTTCCTTGGCTCTCTATCTCACCTCCTCCTCACCTCCCCCTCTGACACAGTTTGCCCTCTCTCCCCTCCCCTTCCAGCTCAACTTCCCTCCCAGAAGTCTATAACTTAGTGGTGCTACCTGTGACGCCATTTTTGAATTCTGCCCTGACCCCTACTGATAGCCCTGCAGTTAGGCTGCTTGTTCTGT
Organism: Protopterus annectens; assembly: GCF_019279795.1. Lineage (NCBI taxonomy): Eukaryota > Metazoa > Chordata > Ceratodontiformes > Protopteridae > Protopterus > Protopterus annectens. The sequence continues at coordinate 804,028,038 of NC_056730.1, forward strand.
TGTCGGTAAGTCAGTATTGTTGTATTAATATTGTATTATAATTGGATAGATAACTGCTCACTTGGAGTGCCTAAGTGCTCTGCTACTGTCTTAGGGTTTTTATTATAATCTACGTTGTGCTGCCTGTCTCGGTCCATGTTATTGCATCTCATGTAGTTGCTTTCTTTGTTATTGGCGGTCAGCGACCAAAGTGCTGCAATAATCTTTTTTTTCTTTACTCTAGTCAGTGTCTCACTTTGCCTATTTGGATGGTTGGGGTTTAGAAGGGAAACTGTTCACCCCGATATGTAGACAAGCTTACAGTACATATACTACAAGTGCTGTAGTAATCCTACCTTTCCCGTACTCAAGACAGTGTTTCACTCTGCCTTTTTGGCAGATTAGGATCGGAAGGGAAACTGTTCCCCCCAATACTTAGACAATCCTACAGCACATATACTGTATGGAACGCAGTTACCACATGCTCGCTTAGATATCTATCAGCGAGCTTTTTCCTGCAGTTCCACCCTCCTACACTAGCTTGTAGCCACACGAGCCTACCACCAGCCTGCCTACACACTCACAGACCTCATACTCCCCAACACCACACCCTCCAACACTTATACACACTTCCCACTGAGCTTATGCATTTCATGGACTCCACTCCTCCACTACCCACACAATTCAGCTTACTCTCAGCCCTGCTTACTGGCGTTTATGTGAACTCCATAAACGGCCACAGTTTTCACAGTGCCACTCTAAACTGCACATATTACATATTATAGCTCATCTGTTAACTTGCCTAATTCCTTTTAAACCCTACATGTAGGTTTAGTTTCCTCCTAGATAGCTGTGTTGGATTTAATTTTACACTGTTTAATGTTCAGGGACCTACTTTGAAGCTGTTAAGCGTCTGGCATCGTAAAGTGCCCAAAATAGATCTACTTTGTCTGATTTAAATTAAACTGATAAATGCTGGACTTAATTTAAACTGTTTAATGTTCCAGGACCAAGGTAGCTCACTGTTTAAACTATAAGGTGGCTAGCTTTGTATAGTGCCTAGAATAGAGTGGTTGTGTACTGTAGTGTCTTGAACCTTGATGCTGTTGCTAAATGCTTGCCGCTAAACACATTATAGACTATAATAGATGTATTATTTTGCCTGACCACACCAAATGTTTAAGGATTGTCCTATACTTAACTGCATGTTGTGTGACTTAAGCATTGTTATTGTTCCACTTCATATTATATGTTTTAAGCATTTATACTTCTAATTACAGCTGCATATTGCATTGTTTAACTTACTGCATACCTTTACTCTGCCGTTTCTCCTACTTTCGAACTGCTATCTTCCCTTCTATTACATCCTATTTTCCACAATCTAGCTCCTTTCCCCTCCCTCTATACAGCCTTCTCTCCCTGCTTCCTTTCTTAAATCTATAGAACACTCTTCCTCCCATCTGTTCATTAAATTGTTCCTCTTATTTATCTCTTGAATAAACAACAACAACCTCTCTCGCTCTTTCCTTACTGCTCACCCCTGTTCACCTCTCTCGGGCATTCCCTGCCTTTCCTAACAGCATCTAAACTGGAAGACCTGCTGGGACTAGCCGAATTACTGTGAATCTGCAACATAAGTCATTTAGCCAACCTTCCCCTAGAAATCTAACAGTGTGTATGTGTATTACCATGTACTGTTTTTAACTCTTGGAAATGGTATGGTTTAGTTGTTCCAGTGTTCCCACTGCGTAACACTAGCAGCCTACTGTACTCCAGATCTCCCCTCCCATCCTTCTTTTCCCTCTCTAGCCTTTTTACTTGTTAAACTCGTCCCTTCTATAGTAGTTTCACCACTAGGTGGCAGTATACTTCCATAAATATACTAACATACCCCACACAATCCACTCTTAATTCCAAACCAGCCTTCCTCTGTCTTCACCATTTCCTCACACTTAGTCCCACACACTTCCCTACTCCCATAGATTCAGTAGTAAATACTTACACATTATATACTTTTGTCAAATCTGGTTTTGCACTTACTTCTTGACTATTACCAAAGCCCCTTGGTTCTGACTTGGGTCTGAATTACTGATTACTTTTCTTGGCTGGCTTCTCTCTTCCTTGGCTCCCTGTCTCTCCTCCTCCTCTCCTCCCCCCCTGACATCTACCTTTATACCTAACTAACCACTCCCACATAACAACTTGCCTATCAAACTTGGCCCCTCCCTCCCTCTACTCCCTATCACTATCTTCAGACTTCAGCCTGTTTTCATACTCCCACCCACTGCCTTCTGCTTGACTCATTCTTCACCCTGCAACATCCCTGTCTACACAGCCACACACTAACCTTTGTAACTACACCTCTCCCATTCTTAACTGTCTCTCTTTCTACATATCCCTCTCACTTGACTTGCATCTAACACCTATCATGCAAACAAAACCCGCTCATGCTCTACTGTCCTTATTTCAAACACTCATTCTCTTCTACCTAATCTACCTCACTAGTCTCCCACATTTCCAGTGCTCTCCTCCCTTTCACACAACTTCAATATATGTTAAAAAAGACTCTCCCTCAACAACCCAAGTCTCTTCCCACCTCTATAAACATAAAGTATATTTTCTCTTTCAAAGGAAACTCTTCCTTACTCCCAGTAAACCACTTCCCATACCTACCAAGCTAACCTCATTAGGTTCCAATACCCAAATCTCTAACCCCTTAGAACAGAGATACCTATCCTTACTCTGTTCTAAATTAGTCTCTCTCCCCCTCCGCTCTGGAGATATACATCCTAACCCAGGGCCTTCACATAACGCCACTTCCAAACCAAACTCACATAGTTCTCCCCTCCCCCACAAATCCCTTCTCCTTGCTACACTTAATGCCAGGAGCCTTTGTAATAAAATACCTGCCTTTCATGCCTGGATATCCCACAACAAACCTGATATTCTCTCTATCACAGAAACCTGCTTAAAGCCACATATAAAAGATACTGAAATAACACACCCAAACTATAAACTCATAAGAAGTGACAGACCCCAAAAGAAAGGTGGAGGAGTAGCCTTACTCTTCTCCTCCTCCTTAACAGTGACACCCTATGCTAAGCCCATACCCTCATTTGACACTGCTGAGCTAACACTCGCCCTTCTCAAAGTTAACAACAATAAAAGTTTATGCATTGCCTCCTTGTACATACCACCCGGTAACAATATCCCTATACTAGAAGATATTCCCTCCCGGTTCACCACCAACATAAATAATGAGACAATAATCTTAGGCGATGTCAACATTAACTGGTCTTCCACTCATTCATCAACCCCTTCTCAAAGCATTAACCTATATCAATTCACTCAGCTAATCCAAACTCCTGCTAGACCAAATAAAGATTACACCACAGGTAGCATCCTTGACTGGATACTAGTCTCCCACCCAAACCGAATTTCTGATAGTGGTACTCTCCCCAACTCCCTTAGTGACCATCTCCCTGCCTACATACACCATTCCCCTTCCCCCCTCCTCCTTCAGCACAAACACATTATAACCTGCAACATGCAAAACTTCAACCCCCTAATCTTCTCTAATGCCTTAAAACAGATAAACTGGAACCCTCTAAGGTCCCTTCCTTTAGACGCTGCTGTCTCACACTTCAATACAGTTTTCATTGATCTACTTAACTGCTTTGCCCCCTGCACAACCAAAAGACTCAAATCCAAAACAGCCCCCTGGCTAACCAAAGACACAAAAGTCCTCATGCATGTCTGAAACAAAACCTGGAAATACTATCAAAAATTTAAAACTCCTAACTCTCTTGCCAAATACAAGCAACTGTGAAATCAAGTAAAAAAACAAATAGCCATCGACCATAAATCCTACTATCTTAAACTTCAAAATAATCATAAAACCAACCCGAAAAAGAGAACCCCTGACGTGATCCAGACTCACCTGACCTCCACCTACCTACCCAATTCAACTCGTTTTTTTATTGACTCCATAGACAAACTCACCTCATCTTTCCCTAATAATATCCACCCCAACATATCCGAAATCAAGGATTCAACCTCCAATAACTCTCAGTCCTCCCCTTTCACTCTCAAATCCATTCCTACCCACACTATAAAAAAGCTCCTACTAAAGTTAAAACCTTGTTCTAATGCCCTAGATGAGATTCCTTAGCTTCATAGGTTCATAGGTTCATAGGTAGGTACTAGGCTATCAGCCCAAGGGCCTACGTAAGCCTAGCCAACAAGGTTCCCTGGCTTACGCCACCCAAGAAAGTCATGTTCCTGTGCCACTGTCGAGCAGAGACACAGAAGTGATCCCCGGGGTGTATTTCTTATTTCCCATCCACTCATCAAGATTTTTCTTGAAGAGTGCTAATGAAGAACTTTGCTTGACATAGATGGGTAGCCTGTTCCAGAGTATGGGAAGTCTCTGGACAGGAATCTATCCCTCCAGCAGGTCCTGTTTATTGTGGTGACAAGGATTAGGACCTTAGAGCGTGTAGCTTGGAGGGATTGGGATTTCTTTAGGTGCAGCATGTCCAACAGCTCTGGGTTTGACATAGCTTTATATGTTAGGCAGAGATCACCTCGGAGTAGGTGGTTTGCTACAGAGTAAAGCTGGAGTTTTTTGAGACGGTCAGTGTATGGCATTTGTTTGAGGCCAGAAATCCTCTTTGTGAGGTACTTCTGTGGCCTTTCCAGCTGCTGCAGATGTCTTGTGAGGTACATTCCAAAAGGGGCGTTGTACTCTATAATGGGTCTAATGAGTGATGAGTAGAGGGGAACAATGACCTCTTTTTTCCTGGATGAGAACCCTTTTATGATGAGGTGTGCCACGTAGAAGGACTTCCTGACTACTGTGGCGATGTGACTATCAAAGGAGAGACTGCTGCCCACCTGGGTCCCAAGGTCTCTCATCGCACATTCAGTGTTAAGTAGATTGCTGCCTATGTGGTAGTTCATGGCTACAGAGTTTTTACCAAAGGGAATGACATTGCACTTTTTGGCATTGAGCTTGAGGCCATGGCTCTGACACCAGGCATCTGTCTCAGTGAGGCCCTTCTGTAGGATGTTCACATAATTTGGGGACTTGACTATGGCTCCTAGTTTGCAGTCATCTGCGAACTTCGTTAGCCAGAGGCCTTCTGTGTTAGCCTGTACTTCAGAAAAGTAGATACCAAGCAGGAGAGGTCCCAGGACAGTACCTTGTGGTATTCCACTTGTCACTACTTTGAGGTCAGATTTGGAGTCTGCAACTTTTACAGTGTGGGTTCTGTCAGTGAGCCAGTTGGCAACCCATCTTGTGATGTAGGGATTTATACCTAGTTTAGTGAGTTTAGCTATAATTCCAGAATGGGGGATGGTGTCAAAAGCCTTGACAAGGTCAAGATAGGCTGTGTGAACTACCTTACCCTCATCCACGGCTTTGGTGACTGCCTCAAAGAAGTCGATCAGGTTCAGGAGGCATGATCTGCCTTTCACAAACCCAATCTGGGTAGGATCCAGAGTTTGGAGGTTACCAATGTCTTTGTTTATGAGTTCCATGATGATACGTTCCATGGCCTTGCAGACCAGGCTTGTCAGGCTAATAGGCTGATAGTTCCCGGGATCAGTGGTGGCTCCCCCTTTGTGGAGTGGGATAACTTTTGTTGTGTGCCATTCAGTGGGCAGAAAGCCTGATATGAGGCTATTATTGAACATGGTGCTTAAGTGGGGAACCAGTTTGTTCTGAAGTTCATGTAAAACGCAGTCTGGGATGTTGCCCGGTCCCATGGATGCTGTGTTTTTGGCTTTAGAGAGTGCAACTTTTACCTGCATAGTTGTGATTACAGGGACTCTGCATTCTTCCTGTATAGATATGGGTCCTAATGATCCACTCAAGTTCTCTGGCTTCAACTCTATTTCTAGTGGCCCCCCCTCCTTATATTGAATTTAACCTTTTCAATAACCATAAATCTAAATTCATGCCCCATGCCCATAGCCATGACATGTCATGAAAGTGCATTGGTATCAAGGCATCTGGATATATTGTAAAGATGTTCGCTGATCCTGTCTTGTAATCTACGTGTGGTCATCTCTATGTAAAATGAACAGCAATTTATGCAATAACTTAAATATATCAAATTTGTACTATTGTAATCTGCTCTCAATTGAAAATGCAACTGTTTGCCTGTATCTGGATGGCAAAATCCACCGGAACCATCCAGATATTGGCTAAAATTACATTGATTACAGGCCACAGTTCCATGGCCACTCTCTGCAGTACAATTATCAGCTGATATACATGGCTTAGGGCCACAAAGTATCCTTTTGAGGGAGTTCTTATTCTTGTAGGTATAATGCGGAATGTCACCAACTATTTGCCTAACATCCTCATCAGCACATAGAATGTTCCAATTTTTCCCAAGTATTTCCTGTAGTAGTCTAATGTTACTAGCATATGTCGCAGGGATTCTCATAGATCTATTACTGGAATTAACATCAGCTGTTGGTCTTCATTTATTAGAAAAATACAGTTTACCCTTCCCTTTCCTCATGGCCTGTATATCAGAAAATGCTGAATTGACCTCTTTTGGGAATATCCTCTTTCAAGAAAACATGTCTTAAGATTGCCTAGTTCCTCCTTGAATTTCTCATCATTGGCTGTAAGTCTGGATGACCTCAATGCTTGTCCTTTCATTACATTTTTAAAAATATGTTGTGAGTGCATACTATTACGCTCCACATATGTATTCCTATAGCATGGTTTCCTGAATATTTCTGTATTAAAATTTCCATTTGGAGATCTATGTATGCATATATCTAAAAATTCCAAGCATCTTCTGGATGTACTAGCTGTAAACTTCAAAAAGTTAGTTGTATTATTAATATGTTCCAAAAATTGTGCAAATATAGGTTCATCCCTTTCAAAAATAAGTAAGATGTCATCCACAAACCTCCGAAAAAATAATATGGGAAAATCCCTACCATGCCCCAATATAAATTCCTGTTCCCGTGCAGCCATGACTATATTGGCACAGCTATTGGCACAAGGTGTGCCCATAGCTACGCCATCACACTGCCTAAACAGCTCTTGTCCAAACATGAAAAGGTTATTATCTAAGACCATCTCCAATAAAAATCAAAGGAGGTCAATACATCTAGATTTATCATCATTTTCCAGATATTTTTTAAACATGCCAATGCCACAGTCATTGGGAATTGCAGTAAATAACGATTGCACATCTAAAGCCACCATGATCATGTCTTTATCATGGGGTGATATATCCATAACAAGTTCATACAAATCTTCCAAGAACTGCTTACTATCCTTTAAAATATATTTATTCTTAGCTAAAACGGGCTTCAAATGTTGTTCAATATAAATGGATAGCGGCTCCGTAACCCACCCCCTCCTGCCACTATCGGCCTCATGGGTGGTTCGGTGGGGTGTTTGTGGATCTTTGGTAAGCCCTGAATGATAGGTGTCAATGGTTCTTTAACCAACAAATATTGGTGTGTATTTTGGCTAATGGAATGACATTGTAAGCATTCAAAAAAGGCTCTCATGTATTAAATTAATGCTTTTATTTACATCCTCCTGTGTAATTCTTTCATAAACTATACTATTTCATAACATGTCCATCATAACTTCATTATACCATTCAATATCCATTATCACTAGGGGCCCTCCTTTATGAGCTGGTCTAATGGAAATAGTATGGTCCCATCTAAGATTATCTTGTGCTTCCCTTTCACATGAATTTAGGTTAGAAAAACATTTCATTCTGGTGTTATCATCATGCAATTTATAAATGTCTCTTATACAGACTTTCTCAAATGTGTCCACGATACCATTATTCAAAGGAACATAGCCACTTGGTTTATTGAAAAACTTCACAGAACCAATATTGGCATTATGTTTCCCTCCATACTGCAATTTCAACATGGCATTACGTGTAAATGTTTTGAGTTCAGTCACATTATCTGTTAATGTCATTCTTTAAGCTGGAATGAAAGTTATACCTTTTTCTAGTACAGTTAATTCATCAGTGGAGAAACACTGTTTGGACAAGTTCTATACTAATGGTTGCTGCGTCCCTGCCACATCTTTTTTAGTGTCTGTGGGTTGTTGTCGTCCATCAATGTTTTTCTTTTTACTTTCCCTCGGCTTCATGACCTCTCCCGAAAATAATTTGTTTTAATAGGGAAAGGAGAGCCAAATAAACAGGAACCCTGTTCCATGCCTGAGAAGGTAGAACTGTGGGTAGTATTGTCTATAGTTCCACTAGGCTGTAATTCACAGACTGCTGTTGGACCCATTTCCTTGTTTCTTGCATCATCCTGGTTTTGCTGCTCAACAGATGAGTAATTCAACGTCATTGTGGGAGGAGCTGCATAACTGCTTGTATTATCTGCAGCGTTAACCTCCTGTGTTGGAAGATTTCATTGTAAATTTAAAGTTGAAACATCCTTTTCCATAATTGTAGCCTCACTCACATTCATTCTGTGCCCCTCCCATATGGGAGGATTTTGTTGTGAGTTTGAGGTAGAAGCATCCTTCTCTGTTGTCACAGCCTCATTCGTATCTGTCCTGTGCACCATATTATTAGCGTAATTATTCTCCCTCGGCCAGGAGTAGACACACCTTCTGCCATACCCTTCTTCAGATCCCAACAAATGAATCCCCTCATATCAATAAAAAATAACCTACAACCAGTCAAATGTTATATGCAAATATAACAAAGTAAATACTCTCAAAATATTGGTCAGTCCTATGCATAGTATCCAATCAGAGACATTTCCTACCTACATAAAATATATCCCCACTGGTCATTTATTTATTTATTATTTATTTTACATTTGTTGGCCGGGATAGTCCGACTGGATGCATGTCCATTTTCAGCAGAGGCCCGGGGAGAAAAGCTCCAACCTACATACTAAATACATACTACAAAATACTATTTTATATATACATAGAAATCGGGTTTTACAATTTCCAAACAGAATTACATTCATTACAGGAATCAAAACATGACTCGTCACACAAGTTAATACAGACAAAAACAAAGCACCAGTCCTTAGAGGTAAAAATAAATAAACCAACGGTTCCAACTCCTTCATCATTGTCTTTACAAGTTAATACAAAGTTATTAGGTTATTAAGCAACAAACTAGGATATAGTAAGGTACTTATGGCAAGAAGTCCTCATGGCACGCAGTTGAGGGAAAAAAGGTAATTGGGGGTAAAGCAGGGACATATCCATCGTGTTTTAAAGTATAGAATGAGATTTTTCTTGAACTTGGATAAAAAGGGTTCTGATGTTAGGTCATCGGGGAGTTAGTTCCATGTTTTTCCTACAGAATTGGCAAAGAGAGCATCCCCAACTGCATTGTTGGATTTGAGCATGTGAACTAACACTTTGTTCGAAGACCGGAGCATCTTGAGGTTCTGGTAGGGGGTGATAAGGCTTTTGAGAACAGGTGTGTATTCTGACTGGTTGAGAATCTTATGGGCAATTACTAGTTGTTTAACTTTAAGTAGATTGGGTAATTCAAGCAACCCTAGCAGATTAAGGTTTAAACATTGGTGGGTTCAATAAGCTGTATTAGTGGCAAATCTAGCAATGTGATTATAGCAGCTAGTGAATTTGTTTAAGTCAGTTTTACTCAAATTTGTGAGTAAGGGGGAGGCATAGAGCAGGGTAGAGAGTAGGTGTATGTGGGCAATAACAGTCCTAGCTAGGGGAGTAAGGAAGGATTTAATCTTATATAAGGATCCAAGTTTTTTATTAACTGTTTTAATCGTATGGTTAATGTACAAGTTAAACTTAAGGTTATTGTCAACTATTACACCTAGGAACTTAGTTGAGGGATCTGGTGAAATAATGGTACTGTTGTTAGATTTTAAGGTGAAGGTAGGTATGGCGGACCTTTGAGATTGAGAGAAAAGCAGAAGCTTGGTTTTATTGGGATTTAATATGAGTCAACAATTAAGAAGCCAGCTTTCAACTGTGTTAAAAGTTTTTTGAGATAAAGACTGCAGTTCTATCGGGATGTGGCCATGCATATAAGAGCTGAGTCATCAGCGTATTGAATGCAGGTATCCACTGGGATGACTTTGTGTAGGTCATTTATAAATATAGAGATAGAACGGGTCCTAAGATAGAGCCTTGGGCCCCTCCTAGGGTGATGGGTGGCAGGGCGGATAGCTTGTCCTTCCATAGGACTGCCTGTTGTCTAACACTCAGGTAGGACTGGAACCATTGGATAGCCTGGGTGTCTAGGGAAATGGTTTTCAGTGTTTCCATAAGTATTTGGTGATTTACCATGTCGAAGGCCTTGGAGAGGTCTAAGAAAATGGCTGAGGAATGTTTATTAATGTTATGGCTTTGATTTATAATGTTAGTGAAGGAGAAAAGGGCAGTGGTGGTGCTGTGGTGTGGCCTAAACCCATGTTCGGAGTTTGTCAGGAGATTGTGAGAAGATAGTTCAAGAGTTGTCTTTGTGAGAAGATAGTTCAAGAGTTGTCTGTGTATGCAGTTTTCCATAATTTTGGCAAGTGGAGACAGGATAGCTATGGGACTATAATTAGAGAGCTTGGATGAGCTGCCTCCTTTATGAAGTGGGATAAAATGGGATATCTTCCAGATGGAGGGAATGTAAGCTTCAGATATAGTTCTATTGATAAGGATGGATATTGGGTAGGTTACAGTATCAGCTGCTTTTTGTAAATACTCTGCTAGGAGGAGGTTAGCTGATAGGGTAGTTGGTTTTATTTTTTTAATTAGTTTACGGATAAATGATGTTGAGACTGGTTGAAGGTAGTTTGGGCACTAGGTCTAGTAACAATTGGATTAGGGCTGATGGGGGAAAATTGACTAGCTAGATGCTGAATAGTTTCTGTAAAGAAACTATTGAAGGCATTAGCAACCTCAACTGGGGGGATTTCGATAGAAGTTGAGGGGGTGGGGTGGTAGATTTACCTGGATGAAGAAGTGTATTTATACCTGCCCAGAATTATGGGGGTTTATTCTGGTGTTTCTGTTGTAGTTGGCAATAAAAGGTTTTTTTGTCAGTCATTCCAGACTTTTTTGTCTCATTCCTTAGCTGCCTATATCTAAGTTGACCTGTGAGTTTTTTATTGGCTCACCAAGTGTCCCAGGCTTTATTTCTGTCATTTTTGGCTGGTATCTACTGAGAGCCATGGGGCAGCTTTTGTTATAGTCCTGATAGAACAAGATGGGGTGTGGGTGTCTAGGATAGCTAAGAAATTGCAATTAAAGTATTTTACAGCTTCTTCTAGTGGCAAGTGTTTTAGGAAAGCCCAATTAGACTGCTTGAGTTCATTTTGGAAGTTAGAGAGGTTCAAGTTTTTCTTGTTCCTAATTGTTTTATAAGTAGGTTGGTTGGGAATATTTGCCTTATGCCTGATTATGTAGGTGAGAAAGTGATCACTTATATCATCAGGCAGTGTCCCAGCTTTGTACATGAGGGGGTGACTATTAATAAGTATCCAATCTAGGGTAGTTTCTTTATTGTTAGGTTTACTTGACCTAGTGGTGGAGGATATGACCTGTGTGAATCTACAAAGGTTGATATGGTGAATAGGGGGTTCTGATGAACAGGTAAGCCAGCCTATGTTAAAGTCTTCAAGAACAATGGTTTCTTGGGGGTGGCTATTTGACAACCTGCATAGTATGTCTTCTAGAATACGTATGTTATTACCTGGGGGAATATAGACACAGGCTATTTATATGCATTTATCTGTATTTATATTAAGCTTAGTAATGATAATTTCAGCCTTGTCAACTTGTAATGATTGTGGGGTGACATTGGACATCTCAAGTGTAGTTTAATATAGAACAGCTACCCCTCCTCCCTTCTTAGTGGTACGGTCGATCCTTAATATGTTATACCCTGGTGGTATAACTCCATTGTCTGACATTGATGGTTTTATCCAGGTTTCAGTGAGGCATAGGATATCCGGGGAAAGATGATTTAGTAGGGCATGTAGGTGCTGAACCTTATTGTTTATGCTCCTAATGTTTAGATGGCTAACCAGGAGAGAGTTAGGAGGTTTATTTATAGTTTGAGAGGTAGTACTGGGGCTAGAGCTGTTGGTCGAGAATGGGCCAGGGTTAGGGTGGATGTCACCATCCATTATGAGGTTCCATTGAGCTTTAATGGTCAACTTCAGGAATTTGATAATTAGGTTTTGGTATCTTTGTGTTTTTCGATTGATGTATCTTGCCCTAAGGGGCAGGTGGGGTTGACTATGTGGGGAGTTAGGCATTGGGGGTATCTCAAATGATCTAACTTATTTGGTGCTATCATTGTGTATGTTTGGTCTCTTGGGTAATGGAAACCACAATACTCGTGTTGTTCATAGGCAGTAAGTATGTATGGGATAATCATCAGAGGTATTATAGAGATAAGCAACATTACTTTGGGTGGAGAGAGAGGCAATGCCATCATAGAGGTATAATCTAATGCTCTGGGTGTTGTTAGTAAATAAGTGAAATACAAAATAAAATATCCAATAGACAATAAAAAACAGGAATGCAATTGATTGATAGCGTGTGCATATATCAGCCAATCCTAATCAAGTATGTAAACTAATAGATCATTCTGAATTGTCATATCATTCATAGAAAATAAACTAGCGAAGAATATAATCGAATACAATAAAACAAGATGAAAACTCTTGCCTGTCTGATTAATGCATCTGATAAAAACCTTGTGAATAAACACTAAAATTGCAGTCATAAAAATTCATTGTACAATGATGGTGGGCCATAATCATATAAGATCTTCTTACTCAAAGATGCAAATAACAGCATTCATCCTATATCTTCTAAACAGATGTTAAAGCAAACATGAGTTCAACAAAATGGCCTAACTGCTGAATTCATATCACTAACCATGAAAATAAATATATTATGTCTATGAATAATGCCAAATCATATACTCTTTCTGTTCTGAATACAGTGTGTTAAAGATAATTTCAGCACTAAAATTAAAAATAAATTATAAAATCAATAACCAATAAATGTTTGGCTAACCCTTAAAAAATGTATAAGCACTATTGATCATTTACTTAATGAAAATTTATCCACACTTCTAAGGAGCACAATGTTAAAAACAATCCGAAGCACTTCCTGATCTAATTGTATTGGTTAAAATGGTGTATAACAACCAATAGGACTGCATGCTATGGCACACTGTTACCAATCAGTGAAGACTGGTCAAGTCGAGGTGCTAAAGAATAAATATTTTGAATCCTGTTTCCTGCCTGTGTGTTGTATTTCTACTTTTGTGTTTTGCTATCTGGTGGCTTTGCAAGTATGTAAATACTACTGGCAATGTGGTGCTTAGCCTATGGAAGCAATTCCTATCCTTTTCTTATCTAATTTTATAAACACAGAAAGTACACTGTAGCTATAACAATAGAATTTGGTGACATACACTTTCTATCATACGTAAAATATCAAAATTAACTTCAACATAGGAAGTTAAGTATAAGGAGTAGTAAAAAGTTTTACAAATGCAGAGTGTTTAAAATGACTACAACACTAGAACTGAGAATAAGTTAAGAATACAGCAACTAATAAATATACTACTAATCCTTGGAAAATGTATGAGCACTTTTAATCATTACGTGATGAAAATCTGACCACACTACTAAATAGCACAATGCTGAAAACAATCCGAAACATTTCCTGCTCAAATTATATTGGTTAGAGCGATATACAACAACCAATGGGATTGCATACTGCTGCACACTATTACCAATCATTAAAGTATGCAAATATTATCAGCAGAGTAGTGCTTAGTCTGTGGACACAATTCTTATCCTTTTCTTATCTAATTTTATAAACAAAGAAGGTACATTTTAACTATATCAATGATATACAGTTGCATATGCTTTCTATTCTGGTCAAGACTGCCCTGGTATTCTAGATAATCTGAGGTGCATTTTAGAGTTTCTAAGTTTGTGGTCTCGATATTATGAAATTTGATCACGTGGCTTTTCGATATAGAAAAGTAGATACACGCACACACACACACACACACACACACACACACACACACACACACACACACACACACATATATATATATATATATATATATATATATATATATATATATATATATATATATATATTCAACCAAAGCCTGAGGCTTCATCTCAGCTCAGTGGAGAACAGCACTGTCATCCCTTTGCACAAAGGTGGAGCATCCACCGATCCATGAAATTATAGATCCGTTAGCCTAACTAGCCTGATCTGCAAGGCCATGGAGTGGATTATCATGGATCTCATTAACAAGGACATTGGCAACCGCCAAACACTTGATCCCACACAGTTTGGTTTCATTAGGGGGAAGTCATGCCTGTTAAATTTGGTTGACTTCTTTGAGACAATCCCCAAAGCCATGGATGAGGGGAAGACAGTGCAAACCACCTACCTTAACCTGACCAAAGCCTTTGATACTATTCCCAACTCAGGTATAATAGATAAACTCCCTCAACTAGGCATCAGTCCCTATGTTACCAAATGGGTAGCAAATTGGCTCACTGATAGAACCCACCTAGTCAAACTAGGGGAAGCCACCTAAAGCAATAGACCCATAACAAGTGGTATATCCCAGGGATTGGTCTTGGTTCCTCTGTTGTTTGGGATATACTTTTCTGAGATGCAGGCCAAAACCAGTGGGCTATGGCTGACCAAGTTTGCAGAAGACTGCAAGCTGGGTGATGTGGACATCCTCCAAGAGGGTCTCACCCAAACAAACAAACAACTGGTGCCAGAAACATGGGTCTCAAAATGAATTTTAAAAAATGCACCGTCATCTGTTTGGGAAAAATGATGTCTACACAAATTATCAAATTAATAATAAGGTCCTAAGCATGCAATCAGTCATGAAGGACTTGGGCACCCAGGTTGATAGCAAACAGACTTTTGACCCCCATATTGCCTCCATTGTATAGAAATCTTTCTACATGGCCCATCTCATTAATAAGGGTAACTCATGAGGGGACAAGGTGGTCATAACATCCCTGTATTCTTCCCTTATAAGACCCATTATTAAGTACAATGCCCCCTTCTGCATGTACCTCACAAAGCACATGCAACACCTGGAGAGACCACAGAGGTTCCTCATCAGGAGAATCCAGGTCCTCAAACATCTACCCTTCATAGATAAGCTAAAGGCCCTGTCCCTCTACTCAGTCCCCTGCAGACTCCTCAGGGTGACATCTGTTTGGCATACAAATCAATCTCTGACCCCGCCTTGATGGGACTGCAGCATATTCGCAAGTCAAGCTCCACTTGAGTAACCCGCACCTGCGACCTCAACCTGGTCTGTGACATCAACAGGACTTGTTGGCAGGACAGATTTGCATCCCAGAGACTCCACCTTTGGCAGAATAGACTCCCTCTCCACATCAAACAGAGTAACTCATTAACCCTTTTTAAGTGCAACCTGGATAACTGGATGGGGAACAGAAAATGCATCCCTGGGATTCGACCTGTGTCCCTGCTGCACAGTGGCATCAGGTGATGACTTCTTGGAACATGGGGTAAATTCTTGGCTAGGCTTGTAAGAGCCTCAGGGCCAACACCCTAGTAACTTCCTATGATCCTATAAATATATTGGACGGTGCAGTGGTGCAGTGGTAGCATTGTTGCCTCACAGCAAGAGGTTCTCTGGTTTGATTCTCTGCTGGGGTGCCTTCTGTGTGGAGTCTGCATGTCCTCCCTGC
>NC_056730.1:804048763-804058763 GCF_019279795.1 Protopterus annectens
GAGTACAGGCAGGATGGAGTGGGTGGAGAAGAGTGTCAGGAGTGATTTGTGACAGATAAGTACCAGTAAGAGTGAAAGGGAAGGTCTACAAGAGGGTAGTGAGACCAGCTATGTTATATGGGTTGGAGACAGTGGCATTGACAAAAAGGCAGGAGTCAGAGCTTGACGTGGCAGAGCTGAAGATGTTAAGATTTGCACTGGGTGTGACGAGGATGGACAGGATTAGGAATACGTATATTAGAGGGTCAGCCCAGGTTAGAAGGTTTGGAGACAAAGCCAGAGAGGCAAGATTACTTTGGTTTGGACATGTGCTGAGGAGGGATGCAGAGTATATTGGGAAAAAGATGCTAAGGATGAAGCTGCCAGGTAACAGGAAAAGAGGGAGGCCTAAGATAAGGTTTATGGATGTGATGAGAGAGGACATGCAGGTTATTGGTGTGACAGAGCAAGATGCAGAGGACAGGAAAAAATGGAAACAGTTGATCTGCTGTGGCGACCCCTAATGGGAGCAGCCAAAAGAAGAAGAAGATCATGCATGCTCACATAGTACCAGTAAAGAGTTTCAATTACTTCAGATAAATGCAAAGCTAATTATTAAAGAGCATTAAATCACAACAGTGGAGCTGGTCATCTTTATAGACTGACAACACCATACCTAACAATTTTATCCACTTTGTTGACTGCGTACATCTGAAATTGGACTAAAAATAAATAATGCCTACAATTACATTTTTCATGTTTGCTTCTTACAAGAACACTGTAGCTGCAATAAACTGTTCCAACTTAATTCACACAGATGTTCACTACAGTAATACACACTAACCATGCAAAGCCACATTAATGACTGTTTAAACAGAGTAAATGATTGCAATGTCAGTCAGCTTCACACAGCAACTGACGTCCAACAAGTATAGCCATTTTATTGACTTTGTACATCTCAGATGCTTCATGCTGGTAAGACATAATAGCCGTAATAATGTATATCAAATTTTTTGCACACAAAGAGTAGTGATAGTAAAGTATTCCAGCTTGCTTCATACAAACGTACACCAGTCCTGTAAAGGCATGATAATGACTATTTAGCTACAGCAGAAACAACAGGTTTATTCCATCCATGCACAAACCTCCAAACATAGTAATTATACCTACTTTGCCACTGTGTTCACCACAGATTGTAAAAAAAGAATAAAAATGTCCACAATAATTTATTACAACTGTTTCATACAAATGCACACTAGCTAACCAGTAAAGTATCACAGCTTTCTTTGCATAAATATATATTAGTACTTCATAGTTCATCATGCCTCTCAACCTTTGAGCAATGTAACTCAAAGTACCTGCCTTTATAATTTCAGTAGTGGGTCAAAAAAAACAACACTTTTTTTCAGAAGGGAAGGTATTCCAATAGTAAGCAATACAGAGTCAGTGAGAGTGACTACAACTTTCAAATGTCCCTGGTTTTGAATAAAGTCCCTGATTTTGCATAATTTTTTGCACTGTCTTACCTAAAATTTTGTGGTAGACTACTAAGGATTAGAATCAATAATGCTGGACATTAGCAAACCTCTCAACTGCTCCACATTTGCTGGACAGTGCCAATTTCATTGTTGAAAAGTAAGTCTGTTACTCTGTTCTTCTTTGTCCTTCAGCAGCTCCAACTTCCACTCTTTCACTGGCTCTGTATAAAGCCAACAAGATATTGATTTCTTGGAACACATCGCAGTCAAAGACAGATCAATAACAGACATGGCTGCTGACAGCATACTCATTCCTCCACACTTAAAGAGTAGTTGTGCTGTATTCACCAATCTGTCAGCAACAGGTCCAAAATGGATCATACCAAATACTTTTGAAGATCTACTGTAGGGGACAGTGTCTATCCTGATATAAGTATAACACGTCTTCTGGTGTAATTATCTGAAAGACAATTAAGGAAACTGATAAAATTTACCACATACAATTTCTAAAGATAATGGACATCACCCGAAGTTTTCATAAAAATAAGCTACCATAAAGGTTACTCCTTAATGGGTTACACCAAGTTTCACATGTCTGAATGATACAGGTCAACCCAGGTGTTCTTGAAATCTAATTTGAGAGTCCCTTGCAGTGAATCCATTCTTACAATTTTTTTGTAAAAGTAAGGCTTTCCCCCAAGCAGTTATTACTGCAAATGAAGACAAAATGGTAAATCATGGGAGAATTCAGCTTATCTTTATGGCTTTCACACTGGTGCAGCAGTTAGCATTGCTGGCTCACAGCAAGAGGTTCTCCAGTTTGATCCTCAGCTGGGGTGCCTTCTGTGTGGAGTCTGCATGTCCTCCCTGTGGTCACATGGGTTTCCTCCGGGTGCTCCGGTTTCCTCCTAAAGACATGCTGTAGGAGGATTGAACACTCTAAATTGGCCCTAGGCATGAGTGTGTGCATGTATGTGCCTTCTGTGGAAGGTTGGGCACCAGGCTGACAACTCAGCACCATAAAATTCCACTGCCAATCATGAGCGGACAGATGATCCACTGTGGCGACCCCTAACCGGGAAAAGCTAAGAAGAATACAGCTTATATTTGTCAGGTTCCTTGATTAGAAAAGTTTTGATGCGAGAAAAAAAAACTAAGTAAGTTTTAGAACATCACTGATAATTATCTTGTGAAACTGGAGCTGTATTGTTTGTAACATCAACGACAGTTTTCTATTCAATTATTTATTTATTGATGAACTCATTTAAACTGAAGCAGATATAAAAATGTGCACAGCTACACATGTTGCTGTAATAGCTGATCATATCTGTGTGCCTGATTGTGTGTATGCATGCACACAGTGAGCATAGTTCTCAAATGCCCTGTTTTTACCTCATATCTAATTCTCACAAAATCTGTGGTTTTCTGGTAAAATTATGTTGATAGCAGTCACCAAGTGATGACAGACATGTTTTGGATTTCATATATTTCAAAAAATTCTTTCTGATGTAAAACAACCCTAAGAACAATATTTAAAATCTGTCCTTTATTTTGGGTCTTTGTTCCTGATCTGTCAGCCAAGTGGTTGAGAGGGCATGTGGGGGTAGGTGGGTGACAGTGACTTGCACTGTCTGGTTCTGACAACAGAGAGATGAAATATACTTTTGTATTCTTATTCCTGTATTTATTCATTTGATCGCAAGCTAATATCTAAGATGTACACAGTCATACAAGTGACTGTAACTGATGGTTTTGTGTGTGCGTGTGTGTGTGTTTTTTTTTGTTTGTTTGTTTTTTTTTTTTTAGTCTGTTCCTCATAAAATGTCTGTTTTTTCTGGTAAATCACTGAGGATTGAAGTCAAATAATGACACACCCTTGAGTTTCAGACTTCAGAGCCCTAAAAAATGTATAGGAACAAACATTGTGTTATTCAAGCACCTTTCTAAGTTTATAAGAGCAATATTTAAAATCTGTTCCTGTTTTGGGGCATTTGCCACCTATTAATTTAAGCTTTGTCTAGATTTCTTGAGCAAAGTGGTTTGGAAGAAGTACTTCATATTCTTCTGAAAATGCATGATGATGCAATACATGTAATTCTCTTAACTTTCTGAATGTATTGGGATGACATTTAAAAATTGTATAAAATTCTGAGCTCTTACTCCCATTACTTTTGGCATTCTTCTCCTGTCCAACAAGGAAGTTGAGCGCTGCTATCTTTGGGTGGACTTAATGCAACTGTTTAATGATGTTTGCATCTGTACCCATATACAGGTATGACAATGTGGAAAAGCAAATCTAGGAAGAGCAAGGCTAGAGTTACGTGCCACTGTGTTATGCTTAAATGAATCATAATAGTTGAGAGACACAGGGACAATTCAGTTGCCTATTTTTTTTGTAAATGTAAAAAACGTATAGCCTTTTTTTCCTCCTTGGATAATGAAAATCCCCTATTATGTTACCTTATATAAGTAGTTTGCAACAGTCTCTGTACTTCTATAATAACCATGGAGATTTTCTTCCCAGACCTCTAATGAAAATGCGATTGATCCCAGTCGGGCTTTCTGGATAAGCAAAGAACAAAAAATAAATTCTTAGAATATCTGGTTGCTTACCAGATCAGATTTCATGTAAGAGAAGATCTGTGACAGACAAGCATTATTGTTGAAGAAGTCAGGGATGTGGCTCTGAATCGATGGAGGTGTCAACTGTTAACATGACATCCCAAGCCCATGTAGAAAATGGGAAAAAGGCAAATTTGTCTGTTGACACCAAAAGCTTTCTGTTCTTAAACCAGGAAAGCCAACTAATCCCGTAGGTGGGAAGAGGGCATAGTAACTGGGCCAGATGATCCTATTCTTATGTGAAAGTCCAATTTCTGTCTTTACTGGTTTCATTATAATTATTTTTTGTCTTATACTGAAAACAAAGGTTTAGGCATAATGATAAGTTGTGCCAACATTGACATTTAAATATTCATGTTTATTGTAAAGAAATAAAACCATTAGTCAAATTGGCTGTATTATGTATTACCTGTTTTGTGGTGGCACTGCAGTAATATGGGTTCATAAGTTTATACTAGGCCAACGACCTCTAGGGTCATTATAAGCCTAGCCGTGCAACCCAAGTGTCACCCATAAATTTAATTTATAAGGGGTGATTTACTGACTGCCTCTAACATGTCCTCTTTATGTCACAAGCAAAATTTAGGTCTTTTAATCTAGTAGTTGTAGTACTGTTTGTTTTGCAGATGTGCAAAAGGCTCCTCTAAACAGGGTCCAGGGATGCTTTGTATGCCAGGCAAAAATCATCTATTAGACGTCTGTATGACAATGAGTGAAGAGACAGGACTTTGAGGCGACCAGCCTAGGACACTGTATTTACTCTCTGTATTTTTTTTTTGTACAGAACATTTGTAGATATTCCAGTTGCTGCACGTGTCTGGCCAGGTACTTTCCAAAGGGGCATAATGGGTCTGATGAGGGCTGCGTACAGTGGTATGATGACATCTCTGGAACTTGATGCCATGCACTTGCTTATGAGATGACCAACATAGCAGGATTTTCTGACTTCCTTGGACACGTGGTTCAAAGACTAGGTTACTATCTATAAGAGTTCCCAGATCCATAACTAGTGACTCAACTTTTAGGGGTATTTTATTGATGACATAGTAACTCAGGGTGGCTGACTTCCCAAAATGTACTATAGTACATTTCTTGGAATTGAGTTTTTAGCCATGGCTTTCAAGCATTTGTCTGTGTTAGACCTTCCTGAAGAGTTTTTCTTCTTGGGGAGATTCAATGACTGCTCCCAGTTTGCAATCATCTGTGCACTTGGTTACCCAGAGACCTTTGACATTGACTTTGACATGTGAGAAGCACATGTCAAAGAGGAATGGGACTACCACAGAGCTCTGGAGGACTTCACTGGTGACCAGCCTCTTTGTGGTGGTGGCCTCACCAATTCTAACCTCCTGGGTCCTGTCAGTGAGCCAGCTAGCTAACCAGCATGTTATAAAGGGGTTTATACCTAGTTCTGTAAGTTTGCTGACAATGCTCAAGTGGGCTATTGTATCAAATACTTTAGCCAAATCTAGGTAGGCAGTTGCACCACTTTCCCCTCATCCACTGTTTTACTGAACTTTTCAAAGAGGCCCTCAGATTTAGTAAGCATGACCTTCCTTTGTCAAAGCCAAACTGGGATGGGTCTAGTGTCTGGAGGTCTCCTATGTCCTTGTTGATAATTTCCATGATAATTATTTACATGGCTTAGCAAATAAGACTAGTCAGACTAATGGAGCTGTAGTTTTCATGATCTGTTGAAAGTCCTCCCTTATGAAGGGAAATGGCTGTCACAGTCCTCCATTCACGTGGCACAAAGCCTGTTTTATAACTATAGTTAAATACTGACTCCAGTGGTCATGATAAGTCATATTTCAGACTTTTCAGAGGCACCTGGGATGTTATTGAGGCCCATTGAGGCATGTTCTTGGCTTTAGTGAGCGCAGTCAGTACCTGCTCCCTAGTAATAGCTGGGGGTGTAATGCTTGAGGGCATTGAGTGGGAGGGGGTTGGGATGAGAGGGGATAAAGTTGGAACTGAATTTGTCCACTAACAGATTTGCTATATCACCAGGCTTGATGAATGTGGCACCGTTATCCGCCAGTTCAGCACAATGCTGCATAATGCCCTTGAGGTTTCTAACATAACTGAAGATGGCCTTATAGTTATCTTTCACGTGGGAGGTTATCATAACCTCAGAGTCAGCTTGGCTTGACCTAATTAGCCCTCTTAGTTGCCTATTTAGTTTGATGAGAGAGTTTTTATCCTTATGGGAATTACCCTTCCTAATTTTGCCATATTTTTTCTTTTGTTATATATCCCATTTAATTTTGGATGCCAGCAGGGTGGTTTATTTCTGGGACTAGTCCTGGGCTTTCTTCTGGTAGGTATACCGGCCTCTATCCAGCCATTGAAATGGTTGTAGAGTTAATTAGGTGAATTTTATTACGACATTTATACAGATACCTTATGAAGCTGGAAACACTTTTGTTTCCATATGTCTGATACACACAAATCACATGTTTTAAACTATAAGGTTTACTAATGTCACTTGCATCCTTTGTTAATATTATGTTAATATCTACAGTATTTGCTCTGGTTAATTACATACTGAAAGTATATGGTCAAATTTAAAAAAAATTTGCTTGACAGAACTCATCTGGGAAGGTAAATATCAAATTAACTTTGTAAATGTTCACTTCTTTCAGAAGTCTTAACATATTAATGGCAAATATTAGAATGGAAGCTTATTTTAGCCTGACTAGATTAACCAATATTCAAAATCATGTTTTCATTGGTGACTTTATTTTTCTTGTTTTGATTGTTTACAGCTCTTAAAGTAGTTATGGTTTAGGTTGCTAATCATGACGTCTTATTAAAAAATGCATCTTTTATAGAATTTTACTTTTCATTGAATAATGAAGCATAGGAACTAGCACTTGAATTTAAGGCATTTTATTAGAAATGCAGCTGGATTAGAGGGAAAACACTTATTTTATTGTTCATAGTATTACTAACGGGCTAGGGTAATAAACTCCCTGACATTTATAAGTTCTAAACTCCATGTTCAAGCTTACAATCTACTGCCCTTCAAAAATGTTGGTTGCATTAACTTCATATTGATTTTTTCAACATCAGATATCAAGATTATATTTTAAGAATCTTATTAATAGCAATCCTGATATTAAAGCATGGTCATTTCTTTTATATCCAGTAGCGTACACACAAGGTAATATAATAACATTTAATATGGAAGTAGTCAACATGCTTAAAGAAAAGGGATTAATATATTGACATCAATTGCTAAACTCTGGAAAACCTCTGACAATAGACCAGATTAAACAGAAATTAAATATGGAAGATAGTTCGTGGTTACATGTACAAGAATTAAGACAGTATATATTAAGCAAACAAGAAACAATGCAACCATCAATAAGACAAAATGTTCCTAACCTTATAGAACATATAATATTACTAACGAATCAACCCATTACTGGAAAGGGATACTTATCATCTATTTATAAAACAAACAAAAAATAAAAATGCATAATAATGACAAAATATGGAATTATTATAGATCAGTTAATGGACATGTGCCAAACGACAGAGATAAAAACTAATTCTTCTCTCTCCAAAGCAGACATCACTTTCATTACATTGGAGACTTTTTACATGGCAATTCATACACAGATCTTATGTAACCCCTCATAAAATGGAACTTATGTTTAAGAAAAATATTGGCTGCTGGAGATGTGATTTATCAATAAAAGCAGACTGGCAACATATGTTCTATGAATGCCATTTGATTAAACCATATTGGGATAAAATAAATTATTTTCTGCAAATGGTATTCAATGATAAATTCCAGATTTCCAAATCTATTATTTTGTTTAATGCACCTGTACCCGACTGTGTGCCAAGAAGAAAATATGTAATCTTATGGACTCTCCTAGCTATTGCAAGGAAGAACATTACATCAAACTGGAAATCCAAAGCTTCTCCAACTTTTAAGCAATTCATGAATATGGTGTCAACAGTATCGCAATTGGAAATGAACACTATTAAAGGAAGAACTGAAAGAACTACATCATTATACATAGCATGGCAAAAAGTAACTGAAATACTGGAGAATAATGACTGCAGCAGATTATAATCAGGAAATAATTGTATAGAAAGTCAATTATATGTCAACAATAGACACCCTTGTAAATACTTTATTTTGGTTTTAATGTTTGATATCTGTTTAGAGGTTTTAGCCTACTTTTTTAAATAATTTGTAAATACTTCATTGTCATAAATAACCTGCATTCATGTTTTCTTGTTTTTGGAAATGAATAAAAATATTTAAAAAAAAAAAGATTATATTTTAAGGAAGTTCATGGCTGATGTCTTCTATTTGTAAAGAAGTTGCAAGGGAAAGCTTATTCCTTAATTATGGAAGGTGCTGTGTACTGTATCAGTCACATTTTTTCTATTACTGTTACTTATTTTTAAAATTAGGTTCCCAAATCAGTTGTTAACACTCCCAGTAGTGCATTCTGGCATAGATTTTCAAACTGAACTACTTCAGACATTGCTTTATACATCAGACAGAGATCACATCTAAGCAACCTACAGGAAACAGACTGTAATGGCAATATGGAAGCTTATCATAGGATCATAACAATTACAAGCCAAGTAAGTTGTGAGACCACATATCATATATAATATTCACTCACATGATGTATGTCCAGCATCTAAAAGTGAAAAGCAGGTCAGGCCACATTTTAATTTGCAAATGCCCATCTAGTCATCAAGATTCATCTTAAAGGATGTGAGGGTTTCACTCTGTAAGGGCAGTTTATTTCAGAGTTGGGTAAACATCGGATAATAAACCTGTTCTTCTAGTGTGTATTACATATTTGCTTGTAAAGATTCATATACTTAGTTCTAGTGTTTGCGGAGTTGTTGGGTTTGCTGAGATTCAAGAGATCAAGAAGAACTGGGTCCTTAGTGGCAAGGAATGCAAGATATATATATATATTCACATAGGAGTCCATAAGAGACACAATGTAGCAATAGGGTTTCAAGCAGTTGTTAGCCAATAGTTTTTAGACCACTAACATTTTAATTAGGAATTGTTGGGGCCTTTCTAGCTGTGTGTTCTGCCTGGAAAGATACATACCAAAGGAGGCATTGTACTCTGTGATTGGTCTAGTTAGTGTAGAAAAAGGAATAATTATTTCTTTTGACCTAGATGCGATACTTTTATACTGTTGTGGCATGTTAGTCAAAGGAGTGAGAGATGTCGACCAAGGTGCCAAGATCCTAGACTTCTTATCAGCTTGGAGTGGGGTCTTGATTATATTTTAAGCCTGTAAGCTGAAGCTGATAGTTTGTTTTTTTTTTAATACTGCACTGTTTTGCATTTAATTTTAGCCCTTTCTTAGGACATCATCAGTTTGTAAATCTTAGTTTTTACTGTAGTGATAACATATCAAGGGATGATTGGACAATAACACCTAGCTTGTAGTCTTTGGCAAGCTTAGTTAATAATAGGTCTAGTTTTATAGTTAGAGGCCAGGGAATTATATGCCAGAAGAAAGAGGTCTTAAGTACACAGCTAGTTACTTTCTGAGGCATCACCTGCCACTTCAACTGTGGGGGTTCTATCGTTCATTCAGTTTGTCATCCACCATACCATGTAAGGATCTCCATTAAGGGCTCTTAGCTGTGGTGTAATTTGTTCTGGTTAAATCCCAGTTAGCTGTGTGGACTGAATGACCTCTATTCCCTGCCTCTGTAACCTTCTGAAAGTTTACTAAAATTAAGCATGTATAACCCCTCCCCTGGACAAAATTAAACTGCTAAGGGTCTAGCTGTATGAAGTTTTTGATATTGCAGTTTATGGAGTCAGATATGGTGCATTCCATGGTTTTGCAAATTTGACTAGTTAGGCTGATAGCTCTACAGTTCTCAAGGTGTGTGGTAGGGCCCTATTATGA
>NC_056730.1:804063763-804068763 GCF_019279795.1 Protopterus annectens
GAGAAATATATAACATTTCTGGTGGTATGTTCTAATGTTACTGTACTTCTTTTCTGATAAGTACAAAATATGTTTTTTGCTCATATTAATGGGTATTGCACATCAGATTAATTAATTCTGTCACTGGCCAAATCATATCTGACATCAGAAGTACTAGCCATCATTACTTGGACGGTGTTGAGGATTAAGTGGCAACAGTGCTAGTGTTGCTGGCGGGATTAATGTTACTCATATAATCATTTACTACCACATTGTTATTTCCCTAATAACGTTCTGTATTATAGTGTGCTGCTCCTCACCCCTTTTAAAACTTTTTTTAATTATGTTTCTTTTTATTGCAAGCACTTGTATTGCAACACAAGGCAAACACATGATGTAGAATAGACTCCTAATACTGGCCTGCATTACAGTATGCAGATCCTGCCCCTTTTTTTGAAATCAGTGATGTTAGTATACACAGTTACTCAAGCTACCAGGCTGGCATCAGACTTTTGTCAGGAGTTATTGAGTTACTGATATTAAATACTGTGCTTAAATTCCACTTGTGCTTATAAAGGA
The DNA here is from genome assembly GCF_019279795.1 of Protopterus annectens. Classification (NCBI taxonomy): domain Eukaryota; kingdom Metazoa; phylum Chordata; order Ceratodontiformes; family Protopteridae; genus Protopterus; species Protopterus annectens. The sequence continues at coordinate 804,064,322 of NC_056730.1, forward strand.
AAGCACATAATTTATTTCCAATTTGCTTAAGATTCTCAAGCCTAAAACACCTTTTTTGTATACTTCCAGTTCACATTCATACTGCCATATGGTGTCGAGAACCTTTTTTGGTTTATCTTCTTTAACTAAGTGACTTAACAACTAATGATGGGCAATACTATGCCTATAAAGGGAAACACATAATTTATTTCCAACTGGCTTAACACTCTCAAGCCTAAAACGCCTTTATTGTATACTTCCAGTTCACATCCATACTGCCATATGGTGTCCGGAACGTTTTTGGGTTTATCCTCTTTAACTAAGTGACCTAACAATGAATGATAGGCAATATTAGAAAGGGCAAGGAGTTATTAACAAAATGTCACTAAGATTGTTAATCTAGGATGTCTTGCATTGGAGATATTAATCTTTGTTTGCCCCTTACTATTCATATTTTCATATTTATGTTCATATTTTGATAACTGAGAGACCTACATGTTATTGAGGTGTACTGCTGTGAAACACCAATGCAGCAGATGGGATAATTCACTTTCAATGCTGCTTTATATCACATTATACTGGAAATATTGCTAGATGTTTGCTAGTAATTATGAAAATAAGCAATATTTCCAAATGTGGTTAATACTTCAAAAAATTAGTGACTTACAAATCGTTGCATGACATTAAGTGAAACCTTAGATGTTGTTGAAGAAAACTGTCTTTAAAATTTGCACTAAGTTGCAGATCTTGAGAGATATCCAGTATTATTTGTTTTACTAATTATAGAATTAAGCATATGCATTCATATTTCTGTAAATATCTCAATAAACATCAACTTACTGAGGAATTTTGTGGTGTCATGTGAAAGCGCATGTCTGGTTAACAAAACTGTTCTAACAATATATGCCTAGGTTGTATAGTGTTCAAGATATGAACATTTGTTTGTGAAAGCTTACAAAAATATAATTTTGGGTTTGTATGCATTATAATACTGTTGTTGTGTCTTTTGGCTTATCCCGGTTAGGGGTTGCCACAGCGGAACTCCGGTCCGCTAATGTTTGGTAGTGGATTTTTACTTGCCGAGTTACCAGCCCTGATGCACAACCTTCAATGAAGGCACGCCCATTCACGCATTCCTACACACAGAAGATGCTCTAGCTGAGAATCGAATGGGACAATGTCTTGCTGTGAGGCGACAATGCTACTGCAGCACCACTACCGCTGGACTTTTATTTTACAGTATTTATGGAAAAAACTATGAATGCACTGACTATTATCACTGTAAAGAATTCTGCTTACTAATAACATTGGTATTTATACAGTTTTAATAGCCTTTATTGTTCATAAAATATTTCCATTTGTTTAGCTCATTCTTTTTAAGATTATTTTACAGAAAATGCTCTGGAATGCAAGATGTGTGTAGGCTGCTAGACGTGTGACATCACACACCATCTTGAAAAATCCTAGTAAGAAAAACACATGCTAGTGAATTGTGACATGCAATATTTTCAGTAGTTGCACTTCTTGAGTGATAGAAGGTCAAATGTGTCATAAACAACATCCTTTAAGGAGAGTGTGGGTGATGATGTCCATGACTGTGAGGAAGTGCTAGCATGTGAGCCTGATTCTGACTTGTTGTGAAGATGTGACCTACTAGATGCAGGTAATCCCAAATCTCACAATGCTGATTGACTGAGACCTTGAATGAGAGGTTCTGTTATGTGTTGATGAACACTGACGAGACCCCATGTCTTCTTTTGTGTTACACCTCTCCCCACATAACTCTCAACCAATTACCACAAGAAATCTGGACAAAGTCTAAAATAATGGCTGGACAAAGGCCCAAAAAATAGGGGCAGATTTTAAATATTGCTCTTATAAACTTAGAATGTTGCTAGAATAACAGGTTTCATGTTAGTATTTATTTTCTAAATGATATGAAATCTGAAACTAAAATGTACTTCATTATTTAGCGACTTCAATCCTCAGTCATTTGCCAGAAAACCACAATTTTTTATGAGAAAAAGCCCAAAAATATAAGGAAAAACACATTCTGCAAAAATCTAGCTAGTTGAGAGGTACACCCCCCCAACTTCTTCCTAAACTTTCCTGCAAATCATGTGGTGTACAACTTAATATGCCCCAACATGTATGGACTCTACCCTATCCTCGTTCCTGTCCACCACCATTTCCTACCTGAGTCTGATAGGTCCTGACTAGTGTATGCATAGAGACAGAGATGGCTGCTGTGTGTGACTCCATGCACATGAGTGTTACCATGGCGTTATCCTTACATTTTAGTATTTCCATGTAGATGTGTCCTGACTTGCTGTGATGACATGATCTACTAGATGCAGGTGACCCTAAAGATTGTGATCTCACAGTGCTGTATGACCGAGACCTCAAATGAGAGGTTCTTCTATGTGTTGATGGACACTGAAGAGGCCTCTATGTTTTCTTCTGTGCCCCCCCATACCTCTTAATTTCTTAGCACAAGAAATCTGGACAAAGCCTAAAATAATTTGAGGACAAAGGTCCAAAAATAGGGACAGATTTAAATATTGCTCTTATAAACTTAGAATGTTGGTAGGAAAACAGGTTTCACATTAGTATTTATTTTCTAAAGGATATAAAATCTGACACTCAAATGTATGCCATTATTTGGTGACTTCAGTCCTCAGTGATTTGCCAGAAAACCACAGATTTTAAGAAAAACAGAACAACAATATGAGGCAAAAATCTGAACATTTAAGAGATATGCACCAAACCTTTTCCTGTAGTTTTCTGGGAGTCACGTAGTGTGCAACCTACTATGCCCTCACATGTATGGCCAGTACCCTGTCCTCGTTCTAGTTCACCAGTGTTTCATACTTGAGTCTGGTAGGTCCTGACTAGTGTATGCATGGAGGCAGAGATGCCTGCTGTGTGTGACTCCATACTGTGCATGAGTGTTACTATGGCGTTATCCTTACTCTCTAGCATTTACATGTAGTGGTGGGAATCCTCATGTATACACTACAGTATTCTGTCCATCTGTAGCTGATACTCTGTGGCAGTAGACTAAGCCTGAACAATCCCATGTGGGATGCACTAACCTTCCTGCATGAATGACTGTGGTTGTTGCTGATGTGGGTGATTGCCAGAGTCCACACCACACACAGCTGATTTTGCCAAAATGAACTCTTTGCATCTAAAACAGAAACAAATAGTGGCATTTGGCATCAAGGCTGTGACTTCTTCGACTGTGCACATTGGATGATGAGGTCTTTTTAGTGCTTTGTTCAAATTTTGTGGCTCAATACATATTCAGATGTCATCTGAGCTTTTCTTATGAGCTACCACCATGGAAGATACCCATTCGGTTGGAGTTGCAACTGGACAAATCACACCTTGTCGCATCATTTTATCTAATTCGGCTTTAACTCTGTCCTGCATGGCTATTGGAAACTTTCATGCTGGCCTGATAACTGGACTGACTCAGTATTTATTCACTTCTGCAAGCCCTTGGATAGCTTCTTAAAGGTATATACACACATATATTGATCTGTATTAAGTAAAGGGGTGTAACTTTGAGGGTGAAGTTTAGGTTGAGTATGGGGGGGTTAACCTAGGGTAGTATATCTTAAAGTAATGGACTGATTACTGGTTCCTATTTTCATACCAAAATAAGGTGTACATATGTATTAAAAAAGTGACTGTTTAATGTGAAAAGTAAACCAAATTGACACTGCTATCTCTTTCACAGGTAATACCTCTATATGGTTGCATGGGTTGGGTATGGTAATGTCACACCTCAGAGGATGTAGTTCCCAGTCCCACCCTCTGACATGTAGCTACATTCATCACTTTGGTTTGGGCACTGACCAGATAGGGTGACTAAGAGCATGGGTTACCTCTTGCAGGAATCATACTTGCAGGAACTTGATAGTGCACTGTCCAGCACTGAGTAGAAAAAAATTGACATCCGACAGGAGATGAATGACCACCTGTCATCCCTGACAGGGATCACCCACTCTGAGTACTAACATCAGCAGAGAAGCAGGGCCAACCAGCTGGCTGGGTGACTTTTGCAGGTTTAGGTAAGAAAGCTAAAGTTCTACAATAATATTTTTACATTTCTCCTTTATCCTCTTCATTCATCTTCTTCTCTTTCAGCTGTTTCCCGTTAGGGGTCGCAACAGCAGATCATCTGTTTCCATTTCTTCCTGTCCTCTGCATATTGCTCTGTCACACCAACCACCTGCATGTCCTCTCTCACTACATCCATAAACCTTATCTTAGGCCTTCCTCTTTTCCTCTTACCTGACAGCTCCATCCTTAGCATCCTTTTCCCAATATACCAAGCATCCGTCCTCAGCACATGTCCAAACCAACGCAATCTCGTCTCTCTGACTTTGTCTCCAAACTGTCCAACCTGAGATGACCCTCTAATATACTGATTCCTAATCCTGTCCATCCTTGTT
>NC_056730.1:804071263-804096263 GCF_019279795.1 Protopterus annectens
AGCACAGCTAAAGAAGAGAGTGTGTCAGATGTGCCTGAGCAGTGTGTACATAGCCTAAACAGGTGTGCACACCCTGCACCGGGTTTTAAACAAAAAAGAAAAAAGAGGAAATGGCAGCACTGTTTACATTTGAGCACTGGGTATGCGTGGCGCACCTTGGGGCTTAAATAGGGAGGAACTGGGAAGGGGAAACAGCAGTAGGTAGGCAGTCAAGGAAAACTATCATAGATGGCAGGTGGAATGTATTAGAATCAGCCAATTTCATATACAGCAGCCCAGCACATTAACATAAACTATACAAACACCCTATAGACTGTTTTCTCCCACAAAGTTTACATCACCGGTGTACACAGACGGGGGATTTTTAACTGGCAAAACTAACTAAAAATGTTAGAGGCTGCTGCTGCTTTACTCCTTCAATATGTGCTAGAGATTGAGGGTGGTGAGGAGGAGAATGCTGACAAGTGACTCACAGAGAGGAGGAGGAGAAGAGTGCACAAACCCAGAGTAACCTACCAGGGCCTACATGAGCTGGAGATAGTAGAGCGCTATAGGGTGGACAGGGATATTTTACAGAAAATCATTGAGCTGTGCCAGCCACGCCTTACACACAGAACTAATAGAGGGGAACCCATCCCAGTGGATACCAAGGTATGTCTAGGCTTAAGAATACTAGCCACAGGTACCTTCCAAAGACCAACTGGGGATATCATGGGAGTCTCACAGGCATCAGCATGCAGGATACTCCACCAGTTCCTGGATGCCATGACACAAAATGCCAATGAACACATATATTTCCCCACCACCCATGAAGCCCTGACCACTCATATGCATCTCTTCCACCATATAGCAGAATAACCTGAGATAGTTGGTGCTATAGACTGCATGCACATCCACATCAAAGCACCACCCAGTGAGCGGGGCAGGGTCTACATGAATTGCAAGGGTTTTTCCTCCATCAACTGCCAGGTTGTGTGCGATGCCCAGGGCATTATCATGACTGTGTGTGCTGGCAGCCCTGAAAGCTATTACGACTCCCACATCTGGCATTGCTCACAGCTGTATCAGGCATTTGCCAGGGGGGACATCACATATGGCCATTTAGTTGGGGATGCTGGATATGCACTGGAGCCGTGGCTGATGACACCCATCAGAAATGCACACACACCCAAACAAGAACACCATAATAAGGCACACGCACAAACCAGGATCATTGTAGAGCATGTGTTTGGGATGCTCAAGTCACATTTCCACTGCCTTGACTTATCTGGTGGAGCCTTGCAGTACTCTTCAGCTACATGTACACAAATATTCATAGTATGTGCCATGCTACACAATATGATCCTGTGGATACAGGTGCAGTAGGAACAGCATGAGGCAGGGCCACACAGCCCCCCCCCCCCACCATTGCCAAGGCCAGCACAGGCACAGAGGGACTTGGAGGAGGAAGATCCTGAGCCTGCCCCTTGTAGGCAGAAGGAGGCATGCACAGTATGCCGAGGCCTTGGCAAAGAGGCAACACATAGCACACACACTGATACTGTAGGGACCCAGGGACTGATACCTCTCTCTGACTCCCACATACAGTAAAAGGGATGCCAAACATGACACTACCTGAGCTTTACCATGTACAAGGAGTGTACTATGTGCATCCAACATAGTCTGCCCTCCAGCACTGTCCTCAATACTGGTCCAGCAGCAAGGTAAGTGACTATTCCTATCAATTACTGAATGGAGTTGTATGCTTCCATACTTGTAAGTATGATATGGATGCAAGCATGCAAGGGAATTGGGTGGCTGAATGTGATAGCAGCAGACAGCTACATGGGACAGCAGGAAATTCATAACAAATACTGGTGTCAACATACTAGGCAGCACTACACAAGGTGACAACCCCCACCGCAGTACATGTGATGGTCCAAAGAACTGTGGGTGTCAATAGGTCACACACATGGATGTCAATGAGGGTCACATATCCACCACCAGCCTCACCCAGCAGGACAGTTGTAGATGACCATGAAGAAAGGCTGGGATAAGGCCCCCAAATGATGACAATGGTGAACAGCCACCCACCAGACCTACACAGACATATTACAACAGGTCTGGCAGTTGCATGCCAGTTCTGAAAGGAATGAAGTCTGAAACTGAAATATATGCTATTAAGGTCTAACATGTGTCCTCTACTGATATACCTCTTGTCTGCATGATAGATCACAATACAATATGAAATGGAAGCCAACAGAGTAACTAAAATACCAGTACAGTCATTTCAAATGTTAAAGTCTGCAGGTGTGCACCTCCCCCACAATCCCATGTAGAAATGCAGTAACAGATGGCCTGCAGCACTCTCAAATGGCCTATAGTCCTCTGGCAAAAGCCCATGCCTCACCCATAGTGCCAATGTATGGAATGTCAGGGGGTCCCAACTAACAACCTAACAGTAAACAGAAAACAAATGCAATGCCATGTTGACAAATTCCAGCAGCATGCCTCCCCATGTCCTATTGCAAGGTCTGTGGATGAGGCCATAAATACTACTGGGATAAAGGCCCAACTATAGGGATACCTCTGAGATATTGCTTACATAATGTTAGATGGAGGAGAGAATAACAGGGGGGGGTGTAAAAGCATGGATGTCATGGAGTGTGTGAAGTCTGAAACTCTAATGTCCACCCATACTACTCCCGACTGCAAATCCATGAATAAATAGCCACAAAACTGCTTGTAATCCACAATGTGAAGGTAAACTGACCAGATATATGAGTCCTGCCTCTGGATAACCTGGGTGTATCTGTACAGTTGAGAGGTATGGCCCCAAAAGGATATGGTATTTCTGTGAAGTTGAGAAAAGCACAAGGAGGAGAGCCCCATCAAGCATACTAACATGGTGCTGCACCATTTACACAGAACCAGCAGTCTGTTGTCTGTAGCTACCCCTCCACAATGGCAGGTGTGTTCCAGAATGTGTAGTCTATATGCCTCAGAATATTAGTCTCAGCTTCATTCATCTTGTATTTCCCGGTAAATAACTGTGAGCAAAGAATGATAACTGTCAGCAGTTGATGACATGACACATCACAGTGTAAAACAGTACATATGTCAGAATATCTGTGCTACAACCAAACATGTCACACAAGCAGCACAGACAGCAATAGTTACAGTATCCACTGTATGTTTTAAAAATAAATATTCTAAAAACATGCTTCTGGAGCATTTCTCCCCGAGCCTCCGCTGAAAACAGGATCTATGGAACCTAGTCGGACTTTCCCGGTCAACAAATGTAAAATAAAATAAAATAAAATAAATAAATAAAATGTTAACCCCATTGTGTCTCCATTTTGGTAACCTATCTACAGATATTCTGCAAAAACAGTTTGCTAGGTGTAGGTGTAGCACACAAAACCCTAAACTAGAGTCCAACCCTCCCTTGAAAGGATGCACACACTCAATATAAAAGATCATACTGGGCATGCTCCTACACTTAGAAAAATGAAGTCCATTTCTCACAACACAGTGGACTACAGATATTGGTTATTTGTAGCTATCTGTGCACACAATGCCAAATTGTAGACCATTAATACTTCACACGCACACATTGAATAGGAATGCACACACATATCTAAGGCCAACATAATATAATATGTCAACCATACACACACACACAGATGTTGGGAAGAGAAAGACAGACGGCGACAGACAGAATCCCATTATGAGGACTTTCCCACCCAGTACACATCCCATTGGCCTGTATCACATGATGTGCTGATGTCATTCACTGTAGAAATACCTTTGGTTAGTCCTCAGCCCTATAGTGTCAGTGGTACTTGTGATAACTGTATAACACTACAGTACAAATAGGTATCCATGTAGCAGTTGTAATCTCAGTCCTGTCAAATGTAAAGTTGCGTGCGAATGTGTGTGTGTGTGTGTGTGTGTGTGTGTGTGTGTGTGTGTGTGTGTGTGTGTGTGTGTGTGTGTGTGTGTGTGTGTGTGTGTGTGTGTGTGTGTGTGTGGTTGTCTAGATGAATGTGGTTGAGGCCATTCACACTCACTAAATCTGACATATCCCTTTTTCAGCGCTGCTGCTGATGTCACTCACCTTCAAAGATACCTTCAGACAGCTTTCTAGCATGTAACCTCTGTGGTGCTCATGATAGCTGCATAATACTATAGTGTAGCAAACTAGTTAGGTAGGAGTTCCAATCCTGATCCTGGCAACTATGTATATGTGAGTGTTTGTATCCTTGCAGAGACCTGATTTTGTGGTCATTCACACTTACAACACTTCCCTTAGCCCTCCTTTAGCACTGCTGCTGATGTCACTCACCTTCAAAGATACCTTCAGACAGCTTTCTAGCATGTAACCTCTGTGGTGCTCATGATAGCTGCATAATACTATAGTGTAGCAAACTAGTTAGGTAGGAGTTCCAATCCTGATCCTGGCAACTATGTATATGTGAGTATTTGTATCCTTGCAGAGACCTGATTTTGTGGTCATTCACACTTACAACACTTCCCTTAGCCCTCCTTTAGCACTGCTGCTGATGTCACTCACCTTCAAAGATACCTTTGCACAGCTCTCTAATGTGAAAGCTCCATGGTGTATGCAATAAATGCAGAGCAATGTAGTAGCAATAACTACATAGATACGGGCTTGAATCTCATCCCAGGCAAGATTGTGTGTATCCGTACCTCAAAGATTTTGGCCCCATTTTCACCCAATACACATCTCAGTGCTTGACTTTAGCAGTCCTGCAGATATCATCTACCTTAGAAGGAACTGTTGGCAACCCTAAACCATGTAAGGTCAGTGGTACATGTTTTAAATGGGCACCCATAATGGTCCAAAAAGATAGTTAGATAGAGGTTTGAACCTCACCCTTAGTAAATGTGTGTGTAGGGTAAAATATTTTTTGGAATCTCTCACCCACTACATCACTCATTTCCAGTATTTACAAGAGCTGTGGATGTTCTTCACCTTAGAAGTACCTTGGGACAATGTCCATCCTATAAGTTCTGTGGTGTGTGCGGTAAATGCGGTACACTGTAGTAGTAATAACTGCAGAGGTATGGGTTTGAATCTCATCCTGACAAGTGCTTGTGTGTGTACATATGTATGTCTGTATCACAAAGATTTTGGCCCCATTTACACCCAGTACACATCTCAGTGCCTGACTTTAGCAGTCCTGCAGATATAATCCACCTTAGAAGTACCTGTTGGCAACCCTAAACCATGTAAGGTCAGTGGTGCATGTGGTAAAAAAACACATAATTGCCCAAAAAGGTAGTTGGACAGAAGTTTGAACCTTATCCTTAGCAAATGTAAATGTGTGTGTGTAGGGTAAAAAGTTTTTGGGAATCTCTTACCACTGCATCACCCAATGCCAGTATTTACAAGGGCTGGTGATGTTCCTCACCTTAGAAGTACCTTGGGATAATGTCCATCCTATAAGCTCCGTGGTGCGTGCCATAAATGTGGTACAATGTAGTAGCAATACATAGCTAGGTAGAGGTTTGAAACTCAATACTGGCAAGTGTGTGTCTGTCATCAGTGTCCTGTGTGGGGGCTGGTGTGATTGTGGAATAACCAGATCCATTGAGGGGTGGGGTTTGCTAAAATATTATTTTGAGGACCTAGTGTATGTCACAGTGTCCACATTACAAGGCGAACAGTTGTCAAACACCATAGAGGTTGGTGAACCTATGAACCTATGAACAATCCACAGTCCTAAATGTCTAGTGCCATGTGCAATGACTACGTCACAGTATGGATTAGTGAACAATATAGGCAACCCTTCTATTACTCAGAGACCACTCTCCACCCATATATCATACACAAACACACTTAGCTAGGCAACAACCACTATTTTGGTAGTTTCCCTGCATATTGCCTCACAGTACACATGGTGTGATTACAACGGGCTACATGCCTGTTGACCACAACAGTGCCACTGACATCAGAAAGTACTTTGATGTGTTACATCTCCTGACTGAGTGTGTGTTATCCAGCAAGTAAAAGGACATGGCACCATGCTCCATCCCCTCAGTAGGCCAATCAATGTGTACAGTGGTCCTTTTTCCATGTTCCCCACTAGACGCCTGCAACAACTGTAGAGTCTGAAAATGTACCCCACAAAGGGAATACCTTGCCTTATACACATGCGCTGTATGGACAGATGCCACTAACTCCACTGAATACCTGTATCATACTGTCAATGTAGGTACAATCACTCCCTCAGTTATATAGCCAGCTCTCACCAAATGAAGTCAGGGATGCTACATCAGAAGATACCAATCTGTCCACACAACATGCCCCAGAGAACTCAAGCACACTTCCACACATCAAAGAACATGCATGTGGGACATGTGCACAACCCAGACACTGTCCATAGATCACATACATGGGAAGCAGTGCACATCACTGGTCACCCACAATAGAAACCTGGATGAGTGGATGGGGAATACAATACCCACCCCTGGGAACCACTCCAGTGACTACACTCCTGGGCCACACTGGAGACTATTGTCATGTGGCCTGATGCCAAGTTATTCCCTTGGGCTAGCCTTGTAGAGCTTTCAGGCCCATTCACCTACTACACACCTATGAAGCAATGAATCTATGGGTCTCAGTACTGGCATGTGTGTGTGTGTGTGTGTGTGTGTGTGTGTGTGTGTGTGTGTGTGTGTGTGTGTGTGTGTGTGTGTGTGTGTGTGTGTGTGTGTGTGTGTGTGTGTGTGTGTGTGTGTGTGTGTGTGTGTGTGTGTGTGTGAACAGTAATCCCAGTGTGTTTGATTGATGAATATCCCCTGTGGCTGTGGTTATTAGCAATTGGAGGTGTGTCCAAATCAGACCATGTACCATTCTCCATTCTACAGATGTTGTACATCAATGTGTACCTATGTACAACCCTCAGCCCTATAATCTGTGAGGCATATGCAATCACTGTGTTACAGACCGGGAATTAGCGTGCATGTACTGCACCCTGCCTATGACATGGCAGATGTGTCACCACACTGCCATACCCTGTGGCCTTGCTGCAGGGCACATCCTGGTGACACACAGATGCCTAGAATGGACATGGGATACAGCATGTGAGAGCACATTCACTCAGCACTTCACTTGTGGGGGGAGAGATGGGTAAAGCTGGCACTGAATGTGTTGCCAAGACTGTGACCAATATCTGTTGTCTCAGGATAGGTATTTGCTTTGTGCAGTAACTCACAGCACTTGGGTTTAATGGGAGATGTAACTATGAACGCTGTTGTGACTGTCGTTAGTATCTGCTGCATCTCTGCTGCCATAGATGCCTGTCGGGGACTACATGAGGGATCCAAAGTCATGTTTGAGGCTAATAAGGGAGTTCAACAGTCATGGGATGCCACCTTTCCCTGCAACACTGTCCTCCTTCTGATGTACACTTTAGTAATGGCAGGGGACCATCACACTGTTTCCCAGTGTTTGGAGGACAGTGTCTGGGTTCTATTGGCTCTGGCTAGTACCATGCATTCATGTACCTGTTTGTACAGTGCCTATGTATATGATTCCACAGTCATGCAGCTACACCCCATTGCCATGGGTGCAGTGAAGATGTCCACCCCTGTTTTCATGGCTGCAAAATGAGCTTTGGAGAGTTTTTCCCAGGTGGTTATATTTGTGGAGGGGGGTGGCTGACATGTTGAGTTCCATGTTGATTACAGCCTGTGTGAATCTCACCATGCAGGGATTGACATCTGGGGAGGAACAATGGTCCCATAGTTAAGTGGCCAACACAGGTCAAGGTTGTTGCATCCTCTAACAGGGGTCAGTATGAGCTGGTCTATGGAAATGGAAATGATGAATCCCAGAACTGTTAGGCCACTGTACTGGCAATTGGCTACATTCCCCAGGTGATGGATGGGGAAGTTTAAGACTCATACTATGTCAGTGTTGCACTGGACCATCAGAGATGGCAGGGTGTTGAGGAATGTGCATTGACAGTCTAGGGACATAGATGGCCTGGATTGCACTATTACACCAAGACAGTTGTACCAGAAGTATCGCCAATGCATTATGATGGGATACTATTCTGGAGGTTTTCTTATCCATAATGAATATGGAGACAACACCACCTGTGGAGATGTGGTGTGTTCCATGTTTAGGGGCTGACAGCTGTGGAATGCGTCATAGCCTGATACTGCAGGTCTGCTGTCTGCTGATGTGAATCACCTCTCCATTACAGCAGTCATGTGTCCTCCACTCCAACTGCTATGGGTGACTGCATCCTGACAGTTAGATGTCCACTGTTGAACAGCATAACCCTCAGATTGCATACATGTGTAGCTGTTATGGTGGTAATAACATTAGGAACACTGAAAAATAAAGCACCATAGGGGTGGCAAGACACATAGCTAGTACCTGGCAACCCAGCGGTGACAGCTGTAGGACATCTGTGGCAAGTCATTGGGTTCTGTCAACCATGCTATCCCAAGCAAAGAGGGCCTGGATCCCCTAAGAATGACACATAACATGTTAGCCAATGTTGCAGTCAATCATCTCTTGATAGTACCGCAGCATCATTCTGGGTGACAGCGATACACTGCCCAGGGCTACTGTCACTCCTGCCTGGACTGCATAATCAGAGAGTTCAACCGTGTTTCCTGTCACGTAGTCCAGGGAGGTGTGTCCCAAGTCATTCACACCCACAAGGATATGGAGTGATACTCGAAGTTGTTGTGGAATGAAATGACTGGCTGTGTCATGTGTTAGATGCTGCATGTTATAGATATTTGTCTGTTACCTGCTCCATATTCAACCTAGTGAGTGGGATGTCTTTGCCTCAGTATTAAGTTACTCATGATCACTGTATTTTGCAAGGTGGTTAGCCTTAGGGGCATAGGTTGGGGCACACTTTGTAGGTTAAAATATGTGTCCCTTAGCATGTGCCATGTCGCAGTGTCTGAGTGAGTGTCTGTCTTGTTGGTCTGTGCTGTTTGGGTAGATGTCCATTGAGTGCCTCTGGGAAGGTGAGTGTGCAGCTTTTCACTTTATGTCATGGCTGTCAAAGTGGGTATCATAATGAGCTACATGTTCCGCATGGTGTTGTGCAGGTGTTGATCTTATGGTCTTGACCTGCTTGTCCAGTCTTTGCTGGAGAGTACATATGTCCACATTGGGTGATATATGTGTAACCCTCAGAGGTCTGTGTTTGGAGTTTAGAGGGGAGGGTTGTCGGTGCACTAGCTGTAGTTGCAACAGTGCCCCAGAATGGACATGTGCACCAGGTTAAAGGGTGAAAGCACAGATAACAACCCTTCAAACATGCCAGGAGGAATGGACATAACTAGTAAGTGCTGGGAGGACATCTGTGATGAACAAGTACTGCTGACAGCTCACAGGTGTGCCACACTTCATGATACAATAACCTGGTGAAGTGCCAAGGCATAATGCAAGTTGAAGTGCAAGACAGAAAGAACTAACATGATGTATGACTGTCTGCCACCTGTAATACTTTACCACAGCTGTGCAGTTATCAGCAGCTTTGGTCATGTGAAAGTTCAGTAAGCTCTGTAGCATGTGCAGTAACTGTGGAAAACTATAGTAGACATACCTAGATAGGCAGGAGTTCTAATCCCAATACTGGCAGGTGTATATGTGTGTGTGAATCATGTACTATTTGGCTCATACTGTTTTTGACCTGTGTACTACCCTTTACACTTCCCTTTACTCCAATTTAGTAGACCTGTTGATGTCATCCACCTCAGAAGTACCTTTGGTAGAGTTGGATATGTATAAGCTCTGTGGCGCATCTCCTAACTGCATAGCATTATAGTAGGAATACCTAGATAGGCAGGGGTTTTCATCCCAATACTGGCAAGTGTGTGTGCATCATGTACTGTCTGGGTCATTCTATTTTTGACCTGTGTACTACCCTTTACATTTCCCTCCACTCCAATTTAATAGACCTGTTGAGGTCATCCACTTTAAAAGTACCTTTGGAAGAGGTGAAAAAGTAGAAGCTCTGTGGTGCATCTGATAACTGCGTAGCACTATAGTAGAAATATCTAGATAGGCAGGAATTCTAATGCTGGCAACTGTGTGTGTGTGTGAGTATCATATCATGTGTGGCTTATACCATTTTGATGTGTATGCCATACACGGCTGGTGACCACCTCCCGCTGCCATTACTTTACATAGTGTGGTGACAGCATCTGCCTCACATGCAGCAGGTTAAACCATTGTACAGTCCTCTGTACAGATGTGTCTGGAAAATCCATATGTTTGAAACCTATTCATGATCAGAAGTGGCATGTGTGCCTTAACAATGCCCATGTATGTGATAATATAGCCAAATAGGCCACAGTCAGTGTGCTGAAACATATGGCAGCATGAGGTAACATATCTGACTGAAACATCATGCTGATAGGACATCTGCCACCCTCACAGGTAGCCTGTCTCATAGGTGTATTGCATGAGTACAGATGCTTGGTTTTACAAGTGAACTGTACCTGTTATGGGTCACATTAAAGGCTGGAAGAGGTGTAAACTGTCATATTGTGGTCTTAATTAGTATGTAACAGGAACATCTTGCACTTAAGAGGGGTGTACACAATTGATATCCATTGTATACCAGTAATGTGTCATGCATGACCTTACCTTATGCCATTTGTCCAACACAATTTGCTGACCTCTGTCCAGATGTCTTTGCACTGACAAGTTGTGAGGTATGCTACAGGAATGTTGAATTCACGTCAGACAGGCCTCAGTGGTTACTACTGTGATGCAATGCAGTTAACCCCAGTACAAGTGAACATCCACAACAAGCAATATAGCTATTACATAGAGCAATATAGCTATTACTGATGGTTGTGTGCATGGTAAATTGCATGCACTTCACATGCCTGGGGTATTGCTAGGCAACAACAGAACAATGTCATACTCATATGCAGACCAGCGGGTCCTAGGTAGTTGTGAGAGGGCGTTATTGTCAGCAGACACACATGTGGCCTTGGTATAGGATGGATGCAGCATGTCTGCACATCTACAGTACTAACCGCAATAATACACAATGTTCTGGCCTCACCATAGATGTGCACCTCTGTGCATTAGAAAACCCCATTCACAACTGCAATTGGACCTGACACATGCACGTAGATACAATACAGATACATGTATGTCTGATACATTAGTGTACTGATCCCCACTAGGCCCTTACCTGCACGGTCCTCATCCAGTGTGTGTGTGTGTGTGTGTGTGTGTGTGTGTGTGTGTGTGTGTGTGTGTGTGTGTGTGTGTGTGTGTGTGTGTGTGTGTGCAACCCATCTCTACAATGCTTTCTTCAGCGTCATGGCTTGTGCGCTCAGCGTGTGGTCCAAGTGTGGTGAGGAGCTCCACGGTGGGTGTCACTGGGGGCTGGATGGCTGGGCCCCACCTGTGGCTAGCTGGTCCCTCGCTACAGCAGCAGCCCATTGATGGGCATGGCATTTGAGGTTGGTGGCCTGATGCTGCACATGCACATAAGTTCTGCTGTGCAGGCTGGCATCATTTACCCTGTGGACCACACTGTTCCACAGGGCAGTCCTCTCTCGCACATCTGCTGCTCTCCATCCACATAACAGGGCATAATGTCCAGTCACATATTGGGTTATGATTCCTGTTTCCCCAACAGAGAATGCTGGTAGGTGAGCACCCTGGATGTTACCTGGAAGACATAAACAGGAAAAGGTCACAGGACCTCATATGGTTGTCAAAATGCACATCAACAGTGGATATTACTTGCAAATAATCCAGACTACATAGGAAACCTCCAAGCTATCATGGCTATAGCAGCTTGCATTACCTGCCTGTTCCTGAGCTATCTTTTTCTCCCCAATGATGGACATTTGATTGCATAATCCTCTATCCTCCATTCATTTCTGTGTAGAGGGTTGACAGTGGTCATCTTCTATGTGGATGGTGTGTGTATGGTGACAGGTCTGTGTTTGACTGCTGTGTGTGATGGAGCTTTGAGCACATGCCTGAGTTCATGTAGGAGGCATACACTGATGTTATTATGCCCAATGGAGATATGCTGTTGTTGCCATCAGTAGGCAATATGTACATGCTCACCTTTGCAGAGGGGAGGAGTGTGGTTGATGTGCATATCTCCATGTATGACGGGAGTGAACAGGGTGGCGATGTTCCCACCTAACCTGTGTGATGCAGGTTGCCTATATCCATGACAAGTGTGTATGAGGTGTTCATTTCTCCCAGTACAGGGTGAATTGTGTTGTTTCATCTGAGACTTACAACATATGTGGAGACACGGTTGCAATTGTCCTTGGTAGTGTGGATATGTCCAATTCATAGTCATCGTCAGCCTTACAGAATGTCACTTGTGAACTTGCCTGCTTGCTCAGATATAGGTGGACTTGCTTCAAAGTTGTTGCCTGCACCTATATGTCCCTGAACAGCCAATGTAGCAACCTATTATGTGGTTTCTGTATTACTGCTGTCCACCAAAGGGGGTTACTCTACCTTGGTGGAGGCTGGATATACAGGTCAGGTACTGCTGTGTCCATATAGCTACAGTGGATATAAAGGGTACACACCCCTGATACACTGCCTGGTATTTGTGCAATTGGAACATAACACCACAATAACATATTTCATAACAATTCCCACCTGTAGTGTGATCTATAGCCTGTACATTTCAATTGAAAACATAACAATATGGTCTGAAAACATATGAAAATAATCCTCAGTAGAATAAGCCAGTTGAATGATTGTACACATCCTTAAACTTATGTATGCACCTCTTGAGATGGTTACAGCATTCATCCATCTTGGTCTGGACTCTAACATCATGGCATATCTTCACTTGGCAATAGTTGCTCACCTTCCTAGAAACACCTTTGCTTGTATTTCACTGGAATTGTACATATGAGGGGTCACATTCAATATGAGAAACATTATGAAATTATCTTCTGTGGTCTGACTGTCATACCGCACAGAAACCTGGCATTCCAACAGAGGTGTGTACACTTGTGGTAGCCACTATATATAGGTGTTGATATAGCTGGTAGTGGTAGGCATGGACAGAGGGTCATAACACAGGTGGACACTTCTCTGATTAATACCTGATAATCATGCCTACTCCAGTACCCACATCAGTGTCAGGGCAATGCAACCACCAGCAGCTGTAGACATATATATCTGTTGTATGCACGGGCACTGATATTACACACATGTGCAACATGCACAACCTATTTACCTGACTGCTTGAAACACAAGTGACTAGTTTTCTGCCTTCCAGCTTGACATATGCATACATACAGGTGCTCAGGGGATACCTGGTATACATTTCTGTTGAATGTATGTATGGCACACTGTATTTACAGTCTTGCTGCTCAATCATACTTCTCAACCTGTTACAGTAGTATGTCTGGGCAATGGCACACATAAATGGATGTCAAAAGGAACATCAGTATTGATACTGTATTAATATAGCTGCACCATACATTAGTACATTGACTGTAGGGTTTGACATCAGTGTGATAACCTGGAAGATGTCCAACAGTTACAAGTCGGCTATTATTTTACAATGCCATTGCTCACAGACCTGCCAATGGTTTAGCTGACATAACACAGGTATATGTGTCTGTGACTACAGATAGTCACAAATGTGCTTATTGTTCAGCAGAACACTGTACAGTTGAATGTTATTAATTCAATATATCACATGCAATGCAACACACATGTCTGCAACAGTATTCTACTAGGCACACACCCTCTATAGGTGTCTTAGCTTTACAAGGCAAACATGTGTCATATTCATAATCATGGGTAACATGGATATGGAAAACATCCCATTAACTGGCCTAGCAGTGGCACAGCCACAACTGTTTGACAGACACCCCTGCAGTTGTCAAATATGAGCTGTCCTTTCCCAGGTGAGTCAGGCTCCTGAGCTGTGATCCCACCTCACAACCTCTCACAGCATCACATCTGGACAATGCCTAAAATGATGGAGGGATAAATAGGGACAGACTTTAAATATACCTGTTACAAACATAGGAAGTTCGCAGAATGATACATTTAGCATTACAGTCAATATTCTTAAGGATGTAAGGTTTTAAACTCAAGTGTTTGCCATTACCTGATGACTTTAAATCCTCAGCTATTTGCCAGAAAAGTACAGATCTCAGGAGGAACAGACAAAAATACATGATGGTGAAATGTGGACATTCTGTGAGGATCTGTACAGCTGAGAGGTATGTCTGTGATATCTCCCACTGCAGAGAGGGCCAGATGCTATGGCCATAGCAGCTGTTTAGCAGGATATTAGTACAGCATGTCTTGTTGGGACATATATTCCTCCAAATCACATTTTCCATTATTACAGATTGAGTACTACATTCAGTTACTTGCTTACATGTTCACTTACCTTTTTTCTTTCTTCTCTTTTCCACTTTATGTTTCATTTCTTATCTCTCTCTCTCTGCACTACAGGGATAGAGCTGGTTTGAACAGGTGGCAGCATGGCTTTTGTAGATGATGCTTATTACCAGCTGATGGCCTGTGAACCTATTGGGGTACTCCACGTACTAATTGCATGCAGAGCAGCTGTGTAGTTCTTCCAATAGCCAATGTCATGGCAACACACTCCTATAAATGAGTACTCCATGTGGGCATTGGCCCTTTCCCTTACTTGTGAGGAAGACATCCTGGAGTTGTGTGAGCTACTACCTCTTACAACAAGACTTGTGGAGACAAGCCAACTAAATGGTGGGGAAGGTTCAAGACTTAGGAGCATAACGTGAGTATTGTTGTTATATGTTTGGAATAGTGCTAGTTTAACCGGGTTTGTCTGCACATGCTACTTCTGCATGGGTTTCAGTCTGACAAAGTTCTGTTTCTGCATAGCTCTTAACTGTAGGGCCATCCACATAATGGCTGCAGGTTAGCCTGCTATGTATGGGTTATTCCCAAACAGGTGTTGTCCATGGCAAATCAGTAGCATATTCTGGTGATTGCATTATGTAGATGGTAACATCCATTTATTTTTCTGACTTTATATCCCTCAGAAACAATATGTTAAAGATATGTTACAACAAACCCTGTAACACCAGCAACTTTCTCAGTGTATAACAGCAATATTTCATGTATGGCCAATGAGAAACATATACAGAATTTAGCCATAGCATAAAATGTATGAGTGTACTCTGTCAAAAATATAAAGAAAGACAAAAAAATGTAGCCTTCCTCTGGGTTTCCTGTAGGTTAGAAATCCCATATGCACCTTTGATTCTTCAAATGCACAGAAAAAAATGCCACTATTTGTTGTCACAGCTTGACAGAATGTCAAAGTAGATGTTCAAATGATCGCTGCTGCAGTAGACTTAGCTATATGACTTGTATCCTGCCAAGGATATAACAGCCATCCAGCTTCCAGCAGTCTTAACTGAGATGCCTCAAAAAGCTTTCAGGGTCAATCCCTTCAGAGCTTTTATATCACATTTTTGAGGGATACTGAGCATTGAAAGGATATATATATATATATATATATATATATATATATATATATATATGTATATAAAATATATCTCTCTCTATATATATATAGGTTCATAGGTTCATAGGTTCATACTAGGCTATCTGCCCTAGGGCATTTATAAGCCTAGCCCATAGTTTTGTGGCTTACGCCACCCCTTTAGTTTGAAGAAACTATGCCCATTATTTTGCTGTGCCTCTGTCGAGCAGTGACACTGAGGTAACCCCTGGGGTGTATCTGCGATCTCCCATCCATTGGTCAAGATCCCTCTTGAACAAGGCCAGCGAGGTGCTCTGCCTCACATAAACTGGGATTTTGTTCCACAGCATAGGGAGTCTTTGGGTGATGAATCTATCCCTCCAGCACATCCTATTAATAACCATGTTGAGGATTAAGTCTCCCGCCCTTGTGGCTCTGAGAGATCTAGATTTTTTGAGATGAAGCATGTTCATCAAATCTGGGTTTGACATGGCCTTGTATGTCAGGCATAGGTCACCTCTGAGCAAGCGGTAAGCAACTGAATATAACTGGAGTTCTTTCAGTCGGGCAGCATAAGACAGATTTTAGAGACCCTTTATCCTTTTGGTGAGGAACATTTGTGGCCTCTCCAGCTGCTGCAAGTGTCGGGTCAGATACATTCCGAATGGGGCATTGTACTCGATCATTGGTCTGATGAGTGATGAGTATAGGGAGACTATGACTTCCCTTGATCTAGATGTGAATCCCTTCATGATAAGGTGGGCAATGTAGAAGGTCTTCCTAACTACTTTAGCAATATGAGTGTCGAATGAAAGGCTACTGTCAACCTGGGTTCTCAGGTCCCTAATAACTTTTTCTGTGTTCAGGGGATTGCCACCTATATGGTAGCTAGGGGTAACCTTATTTTTCCCGAAGGGTATGACTATGCATTTCTTGGCATTTAACTTTAGGCCATGGCTCTGGCACCAGTTATCCGTTTCTGTGAGACCCTTCTGAAGGATATCTGTGTCGGATGTGTTTTCAACTCTGGCGCCCAGTTTGCAGTCATCTGCAAACTTTGTCAGCCATAACCCTCCTGTGTTTGCTTGTACTTCAGAAAAGTAGATGCCAAACAAGAGTGGGCCCAGGACTGAGCCCTGAGGGACACCACTTGTGACAGGCTTTGAGTCTGACATGGCCAGCAACTCTGACCCTGTGGGTTCTGTCACTCAGCCAGTTTGCAACCCATCTTGTAATGTATGGGTTTACATTTAAGTTGATGAGTTTTTCAATGATACCCGAGTGAGGTATTGTATCGAAAGACTTTGCCAGGTCTAGGTAGGCTGTATGGACTGCCTTTCCCTCGTCAATGGCCTTGGTGACTGTTTGAAAAAGTCAACCAAGTTTAAAAGGCATGATCTGCCTTTGACAAAGCCAAACTGGGTTGGATCCAAAGTCTGCAAATTCCCTATGTCTTTATTTATGAGATCCATTATGATCCTCTCCATGGCTTTGCAGATAAGGCTTGTCAAGCTAATGGGATGGTAATTTCCAGGGTCGGTGGAGGCACCGCCTTTGTGGAGTGGGACCACAGTCGCTGTGCGCCACTCCCTGGGTAGGTATCCTGAGGTGAGACTAAGATTAAACAGGTGTCCTAACTGTGGGTTTAATTCCTCGTTGAGTTCATGGAGCACACAGCCGGGGACACCATCAGGTCCCATGGATGCTGTGTTCTTTGCCTTGCAGAGGGCAGTTCTCACCTGGGTTTGAGATGTTTGGGGCTACAATCATTTGGTATAGATATCTCTCCTTTAGGGGAGAAGTTTGCACTGAACCTGTCAGCCAGTATGTTGGCAATGTCTGTAGGATCAGTAATCTTTACATCATGTTATATATATATATATATATATATATATATATATATATATATATATATATATATATATATATATAAAATCTCTCTCTCTCTCTACACACATATATATATATATATATATATATATATATATATAAATATATATATATAGATACACACACACACACACACACACACACACACACACACACACACACACATACACACACACACACACATATATATATATATATATATATATATATGTGTGTGTGTGTGTGTGTGTGTGTGTGTACACCTCAGTATTTATTAGTAATGTATCTATATATTGTTGTACACATATATGGATCTCCCTACATATCTCACTCTCTCTCTCTATGTATGTTTTGTATTCATATATATTTATAAATACCAATCCTTCCTAATTGCACACTTGTCACTTCCTATTGGAAACTGGCTGTAAAGAGTGGTATGTTTGAGAAAACATCCTCAACCAACACTGCTGAGTTGGCTTACTGATAAATTGCATAGGCTATGGTATGCAGGATCCTGGATTCAATACCTGCCAGGGTTGCTTATTTGGTTGCTAGGCAGAACAAGAACTGTTGGATACAGAGTGGGAAGGCAGTTTTGAACAGCTTTGAGTGTGTTTGTGCAGGTTTGTGTGATAGTAAGTGGTGCTAACATGGTCAAATGTTTAGGCGCTTTTACCGTGTAGACTTCCCTTACCAGTGCACAAATCTGTTTAGTGTTTACATTTAAGCAATTCAGAAACCTGCTGAGCATAGTCTAGCCCTGGTAATCAGCGATCACATTCCAGTCTGATAAAATAGCAGGGTAATGACATCTTTAATAAGTGTACTTAATTCCCTGTACATAATATGCTTTTATGTGCTGTCATTAGAGTAGCAAGGGGTGTGAGTATACTGTATGGGACACCTGGATATACATGGGTAGTACCACAGACTTTTCTCCTTGGATTTGTTTCATACATGGGTTGTATCCCAGGTCATATGCAGTCACACTTGCTAAGAGTAAATTGCAGATTGTATTACTGGAACCATACACCTCTGCATGCAAAGCTGGACTCTGAGTGCTGAGTATCTTGTTCTAGGTGTTTGAGCTGTATGTTTATATGTATCTCCTATTGGATATTGATCTGATATGTTGATATTAACTGTATACTGCTATGTTCTTTGGACATGTCATTGAGGACTGCTGTCATGTATTAATGGCATACCTTTCAGCTTCAGACGTGTATGTTTCAAAACATTTATCCTAACACATAACATGTTGGCTATATACTTTCTGTCTGTCCTCTGTACAGATGTGCAGATGTCATGTATTGCTACGGCCATACCACTATGTAGGTGCCCAAATTGTATTGTGATGTGGGCCTGGGCACTGCTGCTAGTTCCGACATATGGGACATTCCTTAATGCAGGCCTTGCCCCATTTCCTTGCCTGTGTGAGGGACATTACAGATGTGGTGGCCTACAGATTCACATACATTGGGTGGCAATAAGTCACAGGACAGGACATGTGGAGACAGCCAACCAACATGGGGGACATATCCCCAGATTTGTGAACAGATTCTATGTCATCAATGCTGTTATACACATGGTGGATTGATAGATTGACATGGTTTGTATGGACATGCATTTAGTGTGTGAGATCATGACTTACAGTGATATCATCACGACTCACAGTGATATGTCTCTGACATACCTCTCCACTGACATGCTGTCCACAGACTGGCCACATGTCTGCCTGCCATGTTTTGCATGTTCCCCTGACAGTTGGTGTCCTTGGTAAATCAGCTGTGGACTCTGGGGAATGCAGTCAGTAAATACTCACATCTATTGGTATTACTAACGTCATATTCCTCATAACAGATGTTACAACAAACCCAGTGACATCTGCAACTATCTCGATGTATGACAGCAGTATGTCCAATCTACCCCGGTGTTTGTGCCTCTATTCCCACCAAGTTATATAGGGGTTGATGCCGAGCTTAGTGAGTGGGGAATGTTATCAAAGGCTTTGGCCATATCAATGTAGGCTGTATGTGTCACCTTGCCTTCATCCACAGCTCAGGGGACTGACGGTAAGCGGGTGACCAGGTTGAATGAGCAGGTATGACCTACCCTTCACAAAGGTAAACTGTGTGGGATCCTGAGTCTGCAGAATCCCATATCCCTGTTTATTAGGTGCATGATGATGCATCCCATAGCTTCGCATAACAACTTGTCAGGCAGTTGGGGCGGTATTTCCCAGGGTCTGTAGTTACACCTCATTTGTGGAGAGGGGTGACTGTAGCAGTGCACAATTCAGTAGGGACAAAGCCTGAGGTGAAGCTGTGCTTGAACAGGGCACACAGTTAAGGTGCCAGGTCACTCTGTAGTTCATGTAGAACACAGCCAGGGATATTCTCAGGACCCATAGAAGCTGTATTCTTGGCCTTGGACAGTAGTGTTGTAACCTGTGCTGCATAAATACTGGGTGACTGGCGGTGTATTGGTATTGTGATTGGTCCTTTTGGGGGGTGAGGGGTAATGTTTGCACACAAGATGCCAGACAGTATATTGGCATTATTTGTTGGCTCAGTCTGGGAGGTACCATTGTCTAGTAGCGCAGAACAATTCTTGGTATTGCCATGGAGATTCTTTACATAACTGTATGAGGCCTTGTGGTTTTCTTTACTATATGCTCCAAGTCTGTTCTCATAGCTAACTTTGTAGTATTTGATGAGGGATCTCAACTATTCATTGAGGCTGCTAAGGGTTTATTTCCTGTCTTGAGACTTCACCTTATTCCATATCGGTTCCCTCCTTCTGCTGTACAGTTTTTTTTATAGTAGAGGACCAGATCAGCTTCCTTTTTAGGAGATGAGGGTCCTGGATGTATTGGGTAAGGTGGTCTCTATGGATTTGTGTACGTGTTCATAGTGCATTGTTGTTTGATTCAGCTGTCATGCAACTAGTCTCCATTTGCATGGCTGCCATGAGGTTAGCCACCTCTGATTTTATGAGGCCATAGTTAGCTTTGGAAAGGCATTTCATGGTGGTTACCTGTGCAGTGGGAGTAGGACAGCTGTGAATTTCCAAAGGTGATTACTTTGTGTTCAGATGTAACAAGTGAGGTGTTGACTATTGGTGTAGAGCAACAGTTGCCCATGGTAGGAAGGACCAGGTCAATGCGATGGGCATGTGCATCTGTACATGAGTAGCTTTCCCACTTAATGGTGGGGTAGTTGAAGTCAACCAGTATGATAGTGTTAGGTTGGACACTAGTATTCTCCAGGGTGTTTATGGACATGGAGTGTCAGTCTTGGAACATGTATGGGGATCTATCGCAGACTACAACCTGAACCACTGTCTTACCCAATGTCAGCTACTTTTGCAGGATCTGTAATGCATAACGTTAATCTAACACTCTGGAGGTGTGTGCATCCTTTATGAATATGAAAATACCACCACCTTTGGAGTTTCAGTCCACATTCTGCAGGCAAAAGTTCTGGAATTAATTATAGGCTGGTACTGCAGGGGTGCTTCCTGCTGCCTTTATCCAGGTCTCTGTTACAGCACAGATGTCATTGATCCACATTTTAAGGAATACTTCTAGTGAGTGAGGTTCTAAACTTAGAATTCGAGTGTGCAGCAGCATGACCCTCTGATTGCACGTCTTTGTAGCTGTCATATATTTCACTATATTTATGTATGTATATATATATATATATATATGGGTCTACCTGACATCATCGACAGCGGAAAACACCGACAAGCGAATCGCGAGCACCAGAAGATCGACAATGCAGAAGACCGACGCGATGGATGAAAACACCGACGCCGAGGATGCCGACATGGGAAAAGGCTGTGTAAGTATGCAGTAGTGACGGACGTTAGGGTGCGAGTAAGGTAAGTGTGGATATTGATGGTCTGTGGGGATAGGGGTGGGTTAAGTGAGTTAGGGTTAGGGACTGGGTTAGGTAAGTGTGCAGTAGTAATAGTGTTTGGGTTAGGGGCGGGTTAAGTGAGTTAGGGTTAGGGCGCGGGTTAGGTAAGTGTGTGGTAGTGATAGTATTTGGGTTAGGGGTGGGTTGAGTGAGTTAGGGTTAGGGACTGGGTTAGGTAAGTGTGCGGTAGTGATAGTCTTTGGGTTAGGGGCGGGTTAAGTGAGTTAGGGTTAGGGCGCGGGTTAGCTGAGTATGCGATAGTGACGGACCTTAGGGTTAGGGTTTGGGTTAGGGTTGTAGATAGTTGTGTATGTGTGGTTTAGTGTGGGTTTGTAGGGATTTTGGTGTGCTTGTGTTGTGTGTGTGGTTTTGGACAGGGATGTGTTTTGTTTGTTGATTGTTGTTATTGTGGTGTGTGCAGTGTATGAGGTTTCATGTTTGTGTACCGTCGGTTATTTCATTGTCGGGCATGTGAGGTTTCGTGTTTTGCACTGTCGGTTATGTGGTGTCGGTAATTTCGTTGTCGGTGTTCTGGGGTTTCGATTATGTCAGGTAGAACCATATATATATATATATATATATATATATATATATATATATATATATATATATATATATATGTGTGTGTATTTATTAATCTTACTATATATATGTATGTATGCATATATGTGGATATGAATGTGGATGTATCTCTCTCTCTCTCTCTCTCTCTATATATATATATATATATATATATATATATATATATATATATATAAATGTATCATGTATATATATGTCCACATATATGCATCTCCATACATATATATGTGTATATATAGACTACCTGACTGATTCTACAGACTCCTTTCCCTGCTGTTAGATGACTGTACTAACTGATATGTTTGGGATGTCATCACTATTTTCTAGGGCTCAGATGGTGTAATGGTACATTCTTTGATCATAGTTTACAAGGCCCTGGGTCGAGGACTTGGCAAGCCTTATTATTTTGTTGCAAGGCAGAACAGTTCTGCTGTGGAGGAAGGGATAAGGGCAATAATGAACAATAGGTCCGTAGTTTGGGCCCTTCACCCCCATTTACACAGCCTTTGGTCAGATTTGTTGCAGTAAGTGGTTCAGAGGGTGGATCCGATGTCCAAATGTACTACATATATATATATATATATATATATATATATATATATATATATATATATATATATATATATATTGAACTGTACTGCTGATCAAACCAGCGTATTCTATATCTAGAAAGTTCAGCTCTACTTGATTCTTAAGTAAACTATTCTTTATCTGTAAAGCCTAGCACTTGCTCCTAAAGTATTTTTTTACTTTGATATAGCACTTTTATTATACATAGTACCCCACTAGCCAAAACCCCTATTCGATCACCCACATCCCCCGGAGTCTTTTTTCAAAGTCCTTGTCTATTCCTTCTAGCATGTCGAGGGATCAGTTGCTAGTGTCCTCTCCTGCTCAGCTGGTGAATCTGGGAATATTGAGGCAATGTTACAATTGCCTCATGTACACGGACAACCCTCTCCTTCTTCCACAAAACACAAATACATGCGAGAGATGCAACTATATAGCCAAACTGGAGGCTGAGCTCTCTCAACACAGGACTGGCAAGACCAGACAGGAGGAGAAGGTAACCTCACACACCACAAACCCAGTCTCACATAGTACTATCAATACTTCAAATCATACACATAAATACACAAAGACATACTCAGAGGCTCTGATCAAAAATCTACCAAAACAGCAGAGGCCACCAAAGCAGACACCCAAACAACTGCCACCTCAGGACACAACACCTTCAACACATAGACCACATAGTCAGTGTGCCAAACAGTCACAGCCCTTAAGGCCAAACACAATGCCAGACACACTCGTCATTGATGACTCCATAGTCAGACACACTGACGTCCCGCTCACCAGATTGAGTAAGGAGAAGGTCACAGTAAGCTGCCTGTCGGGCGCTAGAATCTGCCACATAACGCAAGCACTCAGGTCTCTCAACAGCAGGTACAAGTACGACTCTGTCATTGTCCACGCTGGTGTGAATGACCTGAGGCACTCCTTGGACTACATGAAAAGAGACATAGAGGAGCTCTCTGATTATGTAGCCCAGGCAGGTATGACCCTGACCTTGAGCTGTATCCTACCTTCACCAAGAATGATGCCACAATACAGAGACAAGATGATCAGCTTTAATAATTGGCTTAAACTCTGGTGACATTCAAAGGGGATCCAATGTCTGTCTGCCTGGGATGACATGCTTGACAAGCCATGCTGCTTTGCAAGGGACGGCTTGCACCTGTCACCCCTGGGCTTCCGGATATTGGCAAAGGCTCTTGCCACCCCCATAGTGCCTTTTTTAGGCAAGGCTCAAATTCTAAACCTACCACCCTAGCACACAAAAAAGGAAAAAAAACTAAGGGTAATGCTGCTCAATGCCAGAAGTCTCAACCTCAAGATGCACGCACTCGAGGCCCTTCTCAGTATGGAGAACATTGATGTCTGTGCTGTGACTGAAACCTGGTTCAAGGCTCCAGAGAGCACCCCAGCACTATCAGGTTTTACCTCTTATCATGCATTCCGGCCCCAAAATCCGGACAACACCAAGAAAGGAGGGGGGGTGTCTATATTCATCAAGGACACCTACACCTCAAGGTTGGTGGCAACGCACGATGCATCGGAGACCATCCAGGTGCAATTAACCATAGGCAAGACTACTCTGCAATTTGTAGCATGTTACAGGCCACCCTCTCAATCTCAGGAACCTCACATAGCTTTCCTGAAAACACTGGAGGGGATAAATGTATCTCCAAACACCATCATGCTAGGTGACTTCAACTACCCAAATATAGACTGAGATCACTACTCAAGCCCCAACACTCTAGCCCTAAGGTTCCTAGAGTTCATAAACAACTAGTCACCATCCCCACAAGAGGAGAAAACATACTAGATCTCATCATCACGAACATGGGGTCACAATGTTCAACACCGGAATTATATCCCTCGCTGGTGAGATCAGACCATAAACTAATCTCACTGGAAGTCCACATCCCCCCCCCCCCCACCTGAGATAAAAAAGACCACAGTGAAGAACTTCTCAAAAGCCGACTTCACACTTCTAAAGACTGGTGTGGTCTCCTTTAAGGCCCCCGAGCCTGCGGAAACCATTACTCAAGCCGCTGAATCACTTACTAATGCCTTCTACCAGCACCTACAGGACTGCATGGATCAGGCAATCCCAAACAAAACAAAGACACTTTGTACCAAAGGCAAGCGTCCAGTCTGGTGGACCCCAGCCATAAACAAACTCTACAACAAAAGGAGGAAGCTACTACAAGATAGAGCTAAATTCTTAAAAGGGAAAACACCTTTGATCATTATAAGTAAAAAACTAAGAGCTCTCATAAAATCATCCAAGGCAAACTTTGAGAGAAAAGTCACTAAGGACTCAAAAGACAATCATAAGGCCTTCTTCAGCTATGTTAGAAACCTGGGAGGAAACTCCCAGATATGCTCAGAATTAGTTCAAAATGATGTAAAAATTACTGAACCTACAGACATTGCCAACATACTGGCTGACAGGTTCAGTGCAAACTTCTCCCCCCCAAAAGGTGAGATATCTATACCAGAGGATTGTAACCCCCCAAACATCTCAAACGCTCAGGTGAGAACTGCTCTCTCCAAGGCAAAAAACACAGCATCCAT